>NC_143143.1:41239396-41543879 GCF_059928025.1 Delphinapterus leucas | reverse complement strand
TCTGCATGTCCAAACAGGTTGGAGGATGTTGCTATTGCTGGTCTGTGGACCACATTTGGAGTAGTGAGGCAGTGGACAACCAAAGGATATTTCAAATAACCGAATCCCTTATTTTGTCATGAGGGCAGAACACCGACCAGGTAACAAAGTTGGGACTTGCTTATTTTTATTCTTTTTGCCAGATATCCTAACCCCAGAAAGTACACAAACATATTATCACAACAGAAATTAATTCCAAATAGGAAGTAAGCAGCTTGGTAGTTGGCAGGCTACTTCATACACTGGGGAAAAAGTCGGGTTTGAAAAATTATATGGAAGCAATTTCATTCCCATTAGATGTTTTAACTGATTTCTTTATGACTACTGATGTAAAGCAAATATACTCAGATGGATCCGGGAGGAATCTTGAGTCTTCACACATATTATTTCATTGCTTCACAGATGATGGAAGAGCGGGAGGAAAGCAATCCATAAACCAGGGATAACTCTGCTCCAGATTCAGTCTGCACAGAGATGCTTCAGTTCCTCCGTGGGTGCAGCCCGAGCACCATTTTGCTTCTTCGTGGGGAAATATAAGATGTATTCTTCCTTCAAGCTATTGACTATGGCTCAGATGTTACTCAGCCTTCCAGATGTTTACGGAACAGAGCGCTAAAGACAGACAGACAAAAGGAGGGCAGTTGTGCATCAGAGACACCGAGGGCTCCATTCATCCAAGAAGACCCGCTGCCATCCCGTCCAGCCTGGAGATTTGTGTTAAAGTCACCCAGCTGCTGAAGGCTGTTTCCCCACTGCGGGGTGGTCCAGGCAGGAGACATCAGAACGGAAGTGGAGGTACACCTCTTGCCAGGATGCAGAAGCCACACTCCTGAATCTGCAGTCACTCAATGCTCAGGCTCAATTTTGAGCCTGAACCCCTGACGGCCGTGGTCCTTTTTGCTTCCCCTGCACAGTCCCTTTTTCTGAAAGATGGAGACCCTCACTCTCCCAGTCTTAAAAACTCAGAAGCCCCAGAAGGATGAAAACAAATACAAAACCTCTTCTTGTTTCCCTCTCTGGAGCATTCTGTTCAGAATGAAGAAAGTTATTTTGTCAGAGCTCACCTATCAGTTTCATCTGGCAGGTGGAAATTAAAGATGGTTGGTACCTTCTGAGAAAATGAAAGTGGCCTCCAATCCCTGTCCGATAAGCACAGGCTACCGCTGGATGTCACACGTGGGGCTATTGCTCCAAAGAGGGACACCTAAGCCACTCCTTCACGTTTACACACACACACACACTCGCAGCCCTGCAAACACACATTCCTTACACGTTCACACACAGACTGTGGAGTAACAACCACCCCATACTTTTAAATCCAATAATGTCCTACCAGGTGCCCCAGCACAAAAATGCCCTGACTGGTTCCCCATGTCCGATTCCCCACGTCCGGGGTCTGCCGTTTTCATATTTAGGACCACACACTAGGCCTTCCTAGGATGGAAACTTAAGAGGCCTGAGGAAACTCTGAAACAGCTCCATAGTTCCGCGACACTTAAGCTACCCTGGCTTCTGTTTGCCCTCAAGAATCCTGTGCCACCTGGAGCCCACATTCACACCCAAGTTCACGCCTTTACACCTGCGCCTCTTTCCCCTGTGTCCGCCTCCTTCTTGGTAACTGTCACGTTCTGGGGACACCGCCTCACACTTGCTCTGCCCGTGGACTGGCGCCTGGTCTCTGCAGCGGGCGGAGGTCCCCAGTGCTGACCCCCCGCCAGCTCCCTGCCCCAGTGTCTGAATAGAGCCTGCCTGCATGGCCTGTCTCTGTGTGCACAACAGTCCCATCCTCTGGACCCACGGTCTCCCCTAGGTGGACGTCCCCCAGCCCCACTCGTTGCCTGGGTGACCCCTGGTTGCCTAGCATTGTATTTGATCAGCCAGATGGGCTTCCTGTCATTGGGGACCTGGGTCCATCACTACCCTTCAACATATGGATCACCAAGCTCTATCTCCCAGCCACCCCAAGCCCCATTCTAGCATCCATCAGGGTCAAGAGATAAAATTCTTAGATAAAGAAAAATAAGACAATCCATTCTAACAACCTACTCAGCTATGGACAATAACACTGCCGTATTATTTGAACCAAATGACACCACCTACCCAGAAATGGGTCACAAAAGGTGCCCCTCAATCTCCTTTTGCAAATTTGTATTCTTTTCCCCATATCCACCTGCATCAGAGCTCATAGGCCTCACCTTGACAACGTGGATGTGACAAAAGGCACACAGGGTGTTCCCAAGGAAATAAAAAGAATTCAAACTTCTTAACTAAGCAAACGGAGAACATGTTTTAAATCAATCTAATAGTGTTCAAGGAAACAACCCTCAATACCCAAATTACGTCACATCACGAAACAGATACTAGCCACTAAAAATAAACTTTTATTGGATGAAAAGTATATATTTACAAAATAGATATTTACAAAGTAGAAAAACAAAACCATCAATAGCTCCTACTAGAAGACACTTGGTTTGTGGGTCTGTGTCTGTGAATCTGAGCTGTTTCCTGAAGCTGATTGCTTGAAATTTCTACAGAATCCTTTTTTTTAAAAAATAAGTTAAATACTTAACTTAATTAAGTACTTAATACTTAAAAAAAAAAGAAGGTCTTTTTTTTTTTTTTAAGGGAAGGGTTATTTATTTATTTATATTTGGCTGTGTTGGGTCTTTGCTTCATGCGAGGGCTTTCTCTAGTTGTGGCGAGCGGGGGCCACTGTTCATCGTGGTGCGCGGGCCTTTCACTGTCGCAGCCTCTCTTGTTGCGGAGCACAGGCTCCAGACGCGCAGGCTCAGTAGTTGTGGCTCACGGGCCCAGCCGCTCCACGGCATGTGGGATCTTCCCAGACCAGGGCTCGAACCCGTGTCCCCTGCATTGGCAGGCGGATTCTCAACCACTGCGCCACCAGGGAAGCCCCATCTACAGAATCCTTTGAATCCACACTTTATCTTCACCACGAAAAGGACAAGTTCGGGTCCCCAGAAAGGATGTGCATGTTTGGGTCACTTGCATCAGAAAGAAGTGACTTCTTTGGAGAGAAGGAAGGAAGCTGGGTGATGTCAACAGCTTGAGACCTGGAGGAGAGGGAGAAGCTGCAGTGGGAAAGAGAGAGGAGCTTCTCCCTATGACCCTGGGGGCTTCTCCTCTCCAGCTCCTTCCTCCTGCTCCGGGCTGGGAGGCCACTGAATACACGGCCGTGAATCAAGAATCTCAGCCCCACCGGGGCAGGCAGTACAAGCTGTCAAGGAATTTTACATGTAAAACATTATAAATGTACATTCTCCTGTGAAATGCTTCACTATTTCTAGACTGAGTAGAGAGACTACTGCACTAAACATTGTTTAAACAAAAAAACCTCTGAACTCCCTGGCCCTGGTGGACATTGACCAGGCAGCAGATACGGTTACAGTCATGACTGCTCTTCCCCGACAGCTGTTCTCACCCCTCTTGACGCCCTGCTGCCCGCAGCCCAGAAAGCACAGAAAATGTCCGAGGAAAGGAGCATGTTTCTGTCCACGATAAAACAGAAATGAGGTTTGGTTTGTTTGAGTCATTCCTTTAAGGTGCAAAATGGACATGAAACGTAAGCTGTAACCCACATCCTCAGAGTCCGCTGACACCCCTGCTCCACCTGCAAAGATCCTGGGTGAGCCCACCCTTCCCTGCCCACACGAAAGTATGACACTGGCCTCCCAGGGGGCATGGGGCTGTGCACTCCTTAGCTCACCACTCAACTCTTTCCACTCTACGCATCTTCCCTCCGAGCCACAGCATAAGCCCCTCAGACAGACGGGCTCTCTTTTGTCTTTTCTTATATCTTCGGAGCATTAGGCATTCATCTGTCATAATATAGTCTCATCCTTAGTGATATGTTCTTGTAAGATGGTTCTACTCGGAGATGACCATGCTCTGACTATGGAACCCCACCCCTGCAGGTGGGTTTGAAGGGGAAAAAATGAGAGTTTGGGACCACGCCCCCTCTGCCAGGGTTCGCATTCTTCTCTCTCTCCAAGGAAGATGGGTTTGGAATCGGGAGAGCCGAGTTCAGTTCGCAGATCTATTGCCTACAAGTTGTGTGATCTCAAGCCTCAATTTGCCCACCTGTGGGATGGAAATATTGATCACCATCCTATGAACCTCTTAGGACTATAGCAAAACTCAGATAATTTCACATGAAAAGTGCTCTGTTATCGTGACACTGCCCACCCATCACCCATTTTTATTTACCAAGAGGAAATAAAGTGCCCTGGGCTGTGAGAGCCTTAAAGGGTGATTTGAATGAGCTCGTCTCCACCTTGTTCATCATGGACTCTCCGTGGGTGAACTATTTAATATCCCAAACATTAACCACTGAAGAGCCAGGGAGGAGGGAGCAAGGTGCCCCCTGGAAGGTGGAGCTCAACGTCAGGACTCCAGGAAGGTCTGGACTCTCACCCTGGAGGGACTTGGGTGTGAAGCTGGGATTTAAGTCTAGTCCACCGGCTGGATTGGCGGCGAGAAAGGAGACCTGTGTTGGGGCAACGGGTGCCCTGACCCTATCGCTTAGGAATCCTTGTTCCTGAGTCACTGGTATTGACGGGGCCTTGGGGACCAGGGTCTGATGGGGGAGGGGGGACTTTACACAGAACTCAGATGATTAAGGCAGCTCATCATACCTGCTTCCCAGACTGTTTGGTCTGGGACTGAAGGCAGGGCTGGACACTTTGGACTGGGGAGTGGGTTGAGAAGTAGATTTATTGAAGAAACTCGAGACAGGGCATTTGACAAGTGACATTAACAAGAAATTGTCCACTAGAAATTTCCAAGCAATGTGCATTTCCCAAGAGGATGCAATGATTTAAAGATCATTTGAGGGCTTCCCTGGTGGCACAGTGGTTGAGAGTCCGCCTGCCGATGCAGGGGACACGGGTTCGTGCTCCGGTCCGGGAAGATCCCACATGCCGCAGAGCGGCTGGACCCGTGAGCCATGGCCGCTGAGCCTGCACGTCCGGAGCCTGTGCTCCGCAACAGGAGAGGCCACAACAGTGAGAGGCCCGCATACCACCAAAAAAAAAAAAAAAAAGATCACTTGACCACAGAAACTGAACTGCAGCCTTGCACTGCGAAATCTTTGATCCTGAGAGCTCCCAGCAAGTGAAAGATGCTATTAAGGGTAAGGAAACTATGTTAATTTTTTATTTGCATATGAATGTAATTGTGCCAATTTGTTTCATAACGGTTAATGGTACGGAATGGACTGCACGTCCATCCACTGGAGCTATTCCCATCAGCGTGGTTCTAGGTGAAGAACTCTCTCGCCAGAACTTAGGTCAGCCACATCCTGCTTCTGCCACCTAACAAGTCATCCCTAATTTGGTGGTGAGCACAGCCTCGGGGGTACCTGGACCACACATCCCTTACCCTTCAGCGGCTGCTCCAGGCTTTCCTGTGGAGGTTGGGCTCCAGGAGGGAGAAGAGAGGCAGGCAAGACCTCCTGAGACTTAGGCTCTGCCACATTCTATTGACCAAAGCAAGTCACAAGGCCAGTCAGACTTCAGGGGTGGGAAAACAGACCCCACATTTTGAAGGGGGAGCAGCAAAGTCACATGGAAAAGGACATGGATACAGTGGGGGGAAAGAATTGCAGCCATTTGGGGAAGCACTTGACGAGATCCCCATCCCAGGGCAGATCCCAAGTTCCAGTCCAGACTCCGGACTCTGCTCCCACCCTGTAATGAAGAACTCCACCTCCCTCGCCCACAATTCCCCGAGCCCTCCAGGGGCTGGGTTGGAAGCTTCTGGCCCAACTAGCCTTCCTGTGGCATTCAGTGGGTCACAGTCCTCTGCAGGCAGACTTCTGGCTTGGGACACTTTACCAGAGGAGAGGACCATGAGCTGGGGGGCCTTCTACTCCCCAGAGCCACACCCGTGGCCGACCTCCCAGCCCAGTGTCCTGTGCTCTCTGCCATGTTGTTCTGGGCAAAGTCTCTTGCCTGACGTGAGCGAATATGGAAAGTGCTCTGTCTGTGCTTTCGGGAAATGCTTTCAGGAGGAAACAATTAGAGGTTCTGATGGTTCATTTTATGTGTCAACTTGGCAGGGCCGCAGTGTCCAGGTGTTCGGTCAGACGTTATCCTGGATGTTTCTGAGAAAGTGTTGTTTGGATGAGATTGACATTTAAATCAGTGGACTTTGAGTCAAGCAGATTGCACCCCATAATGTGGGTGAGCCCCATCCAATCAGGTGTCTTAAAAGAAGACCCACCTTCTCAGAAAAGAGGGAATTCCTCCAACAGAGCACCTTCGGACAAAAACTGCAACTCTTCCTTGGTCCACCCTGCAGATTTTGGACTTTCCAAGGCTCCATAACCATGGGAGCCAATTTCTGAAATTCAATCCATCTCTCTGTCTCTCCACATCCTGTTGGTGCTGTTTCTCTGGAGAACCCTAGGCTAGAGATGAAAACACTCCTCGAAAGAGCCAACCCCATCCTGGTACTCAAGATTCTGAATTAAATGAGAAGTTTAACAACCGAATCTAAAAACTGTAACATTTATAGTATCCTGGGTTAAATATCAATACTATTTTGTTTTATCAGTGGGTTAAGGGGAGAAAGAAAATTTGCACATGAAAGGAAGAAGGGAAGGAAGAAAGCATTTGTAAATCCTCTTCTCATATTATTCCAGGGAAATTACTAGAGTGAATTGAAGTGAATTACACTGATGTTCACGCAGATAGGCCCTACTTATATTTTCCCTTTTTTTTTTCTTTTTTTTTGCGGTACGCAGGCCTCTCACTGCTGTGGCCTCTCCCTTCGCGCAGCACAGGCTCCGGACGCACAGGCTCAGCGGCCATGGCTCACGGGCCCAGCTGCTCCGCGGCATGAACCCGCATCCCCCGCATCGGCAGGCGGACTCCCAACCACTGCGCCACCAGGGAAGCCCCTATTTTCACTTTTATTTCCATTACTTTCTGTTTGCTTCATTATGACTGGAAGGTTGTTTAAAGAGGATTCCTTATGACATGTCCCCCAAAGGTCTCAGGCGTCTTTTACTTACATCTAAGTCAGCTGTTTTGCCAAGAACAGGGAGCCAAAGATGAATATTTTAAAAAACAATATGACCTTTTTTTTCATTTTAACCATCCTGGGAACAAGATTTAGAAACAAATGCTTTTAAAAAAATAATGTAAACTGGCCCTTAAATTGAAGATTTTTTTCCCCCATTGGGTTGCAGTAAAGTTGCCAAAAATCTTTGGGTTTAAACAAAGTACAACAAGGCTGTCCGAAAGGAAGAAGCAGAACCCAGAACGAGCTACCTAAGTCCAGTGAAGTTAAGGAACTCGGGGAGATCACCCTGGTAACACCAGGCCTTCTGAGCAGAGCATCTCCCTGGAGCTTCTGGGCTGGTTGGTCTTTCCAAACGGGAGAGCCTCGCATATAACGTGACTCTCTTGAGCCCCTTATCAGAGGCCTTCTGCTAGAGAACTGGAAGGCTTTTTACCCCAAAAAGCCTGAGCTCTGGAAAGACACGTTTATTTTCTGGTCCACACTGCCACCTGCTGGTCTGACCATCTCACTACATTAAGCATTTGCTGTTGCTGGGTAGATCCAGTGGTTGATATTTTATTCTAAAATTCATGTTCTTGACATGTTACTTCACTCTATTTCCAACACAGTTAAGGGAAGCACTTGATTAAACCAACTCATCAAACAGAAGTTACTCATGTTGACTACGACGTGAAGCAAAATAACAGTCAAGAAGTGAATAATAACTTCCCTGCCTCATTTGGATAATTAGTACCTACACGTGTCGGTGGTTAGATGGCCCGGTAATTATAGTGTGAGTTAAACAGGTAAATCTGTTGAATCCACAAACGCCGTTGATGAAGCATCTCCTCGGCATCCTGTCAGAGCCCCATGGCAATTAGTGAGCTGTTACAGGGTTTTTATATATGCAAATAAGTATTTAACAAGAAAATGTCTCTAGAAGACAGACAGCAGGTTCATGAGAAGCGGCGATTTATCACCAGCGTGGACTTCAGTGATGCAGGTAGTCAGGAAACTGTCAACATGCATTTGGAAAGCCATTTCAGGGGGGTTTCAGAACTGGCATATTCATTTAACTGCCACACACATAACAAGTTTGCAGAGTCCTTCAGAGGTTAATCATTCTTGTCCTCCCCCTTTAGCCTGAATTTTATTCTCTTCTCATCACCTCTCACCGATACATACATAAAAGGAAAGGAAAAGAAGGAAGGGTGAGGGGCTGGAAGAATAGAGAAAAGGGGATGAAGAAAAACACACAGGAATTTCCCAAGGAACAGTCATACAGCTGATGCATTTAGGTGAAACTCCTATTTCCTCTATAATATATTCTGAGACAAAGGGAGAAGCCTGCATTTTCTCTTCTCAAAAAAGAAAAACCGCAGGAAATGTTTGCAATAAATGTCTGCAATAAATGGAGAGCCTCTCCAACCTGGCCCAAAGAACCTGGACCCTCCCCCGCTCCTACTAAGATGATCGACAGGCCACCACGAGGTTCTGAAATAGCACGACTTCAGCAGTGGCCTCGTCCCGCTGTCTCAAACTCCCAGCCCCGCTGGGCAGCCGGATGCCGTGTGCAGGACAGTCCCCTCCCAGCTCAGACTCCCAGGAGTGTGTGACTTTGCAGCGGCCGTGCAGGCCAATTGGCTGGAATTATTACCACGTCCTTTGCTCTCAAGCCTAAGGAGCTTCGCCACCTTTTAAACGCCAGAAGCTTATCAAGAGGACCATTCTGATATTTCTTTTTTCTTTCTCAAAGATAAAAGGAATGCATGAGGATGGGAAAAGAAAGGAGAGAAGAAAAGAGGGAAAAAAAGTGGAAACACCACGACTCGTCTTCCACCTCCCCTCCCAGTGGCAGCCACGCCCCTCAGCCACAGAGGCCCCCCCCCCATGGCCTCTGGTTTCCTCTTGCTCTTCCGGCCACCTCTCCATCCTTATTTGGAAGGCTCGTCCCTCTCCACCTGGCCTTAATCTGGTGGACCATTTGCTTCTCATGTGATACTTTCTCCCTAGGCCTGAAGTTCCAACCCTGTCCATAGTTACACTTGCCTGGGGGCTTTTGTTATCTACCAATCCCTGGGCTCCATCCCAGGCCAGGTAAACCCAAATCTCTGAAGAGGGGGTCTGGGGAACCCAATAGTTTTAAAGGTGTCCCAGGTGATTCTTCCGTTCAGCCAGGATGAACTCCTGGATCCTTCCCCACTTAAACTAAGATGATCAGCAGACCCCTGTCAGTTTCTGAAATAAGCAGGACTTCAGTAGTGGCCAGGTGTGGCATCCAGCAGAGGAACCAAAGTCACAGCTCCTTTGGGCAGGGCCACTCGTTCTCAGATTTGGCTGCACAGGTGGAATCGGGGGGAATGGTAAAAGCTTCTGAGGGCTGGATCCAGAGTGCCCAGGTCCGACAGGTCTCCGGGGATGCAAGACTTTCAGTATAAAACCAGGAAAGTCCTAGACATCTTGGGCAAACTGGGACAAATCACCCTACCTGGATCCTGGCCCCAGAGATTCTGAAGTAACGGTATGGGATGGACGTTGAGGATTTTGAAAGCTCCCAGAGCAATTCTAGTGTGCAGCAAAGCTTGAACCTTCCTGTGCATCGGAATCCCCTGGAGGGCGTGTTAAAACACAGACCCCCAGCCTCCCTGACAGCGTTTCTGACTCAGTAGGTCTGGGATGGGACCAGAGATTCTGCTTTTCTAATGAGCTTCCAGACGTTGCCGCCACTGTCCAAAGACCACCCTTGGGGGCCCTCGAGTTACCAGCCTCACGGGCACAGGGGCAACGTCTCTGTCCAGCCCCTTCCTCCAGCTCCGCAAACGCGTAACCAGCTGTGCATTTGGCGTCTCCCCCCACCCGGACGGCACCTCCAATTCAAAATGACCACAGTGGGGTTCATGGTCGTCTTCCCCGAGCCTGGTTTCTTCTGATGGTCTTCATCTGCCACAACTCAGAACTAGGAGTTTCCCGGGGCAGAAATCACCCTGCCCTCTGTCCATCTCCACACCCGAGTCACCTCCAAATTCTGTTGGTTTTACTACTTCAGGACTCTGCGATTCCACCTATTTCTCTCTTTCTGCCCCTCTTACCCCTCACCCCTGCCCTGTCTAAGCCCCAGCACGGCCTTCTCCCTTGGGTGCTGGGTCTCCTAATCTCCCCCTCGTCCTGCAGGTGCGCCCTCCACCCTGTTGTCCACACCTCTTTCCAACAGCCAGATTCAGTCGTGCCCTCCCCTGCGCAGACCCCTTCCAGGCACACTTCTCTCCGGGCCCTTCCCTGGGGCCCCTGCCCTCCCTGCTCTCAGGCCAGGGTTGCCCCACGCACTGGCCCATCTTCACTCCGCCTTGTCCCACACCCCCATGGCCCCTGTCTTCTCTCCTGGTCCTTAGATGTTCCCTCCTCATGGTGGATGTGAAGCTGGAAGGCTCGTGTCCACCCGGCCGAGCCGAGTGGGGGCGGGGTCCTGCGCCCCCAAAGCCCTTCCGTGCGGAGCCAGGTCAGCGCCCCCAGGGAGGGGAGGGGGTGGCCGTGCAGGTGATCACCGTGGGAGCCTCCCTCCTCTGTTGGCCCTCACCTGCTGACCAGCTACTCCGCAGAGGAGCCCTGCCGGGACCCGGCTCCCCACGCGCTCCCCAGCGACCACCACGGCCTCCCAAGCCCCCACCACCACGAACCCCCTCAGGAGCCTCCCCACGGCCCCGCCTTCTCCCCGAGATGCCACCTGAGACCCTCCGCAGGAGCTCCCCTTGAGGGCGCCACAGCCCGAGGCTCCACGTGAACCGGGCGGTGTCTGCGTGGCTCCTCCCACGCCGCCTTCGTGCCCCTGCGTGCCCGGCTCCCCATCTGTGAAGCTGTTACCCCCTTATCTACCTCTTGGTCCCCTTGGCTCGCGGGGCTCTGCTTCCTTACGTGAGCCCGACTGATACGGCACTGGGCCCAGTTCCCGCACATGCTGGTCTCTCAGGCATGCAGCCATCACTACAGTTTAGTTGAACTTTGGGGTCAGATAACTGTTTGTTGGGAGAGCTGTCCTTTGTGTCAGCTGCATCCCTGGCTCTACCCACTAGATGCCAGCAGCACCCCCTTCCCCAATCATGACAACCAAAGACATCTCCAGACACTGCCAGGTGGCCCCTGGGGCACAGCCTGCCCTGTTGAGAGCCAGTGCCTGGACTGTAAGCTCTGAGCAGGCAGGACCCAAATATGTGTCCTGGGAGCTCCTGGTGATGATGCAAAAGGACAAAAGGGGTGTGTGTGCAGAGAACACGGCACAGGGAAGGTGAGGAAGGGAAACGGGGTGGGAATTTGGCACCCCGAAAAGGTACAGTTATTAGGTCACATCACTTTGGACCCCAGAGTGCCGTGCTGTGGGGCAGCATAGCGACTGTCCCCAGAACGATGCCACCAGCAGGGCAGGCGGTGGGAGGGGGGCAGTTAACTCCCTGGCATTTCCATCCTGCTGGGTGAGCACAGAGATGCCCGCTGAGGCTCTAAGGAAAGTGCCCCCGGGGCTGGGGTGCCGTGACCCGCAGGATGTGGACCACTGGCCCAGCAGTGTCTGCTGCTACCTGCTCCCAAACTCTCGAATATCTGGTTCCCAGCCCAGGTGAGCTTTCTCGCAAATGCCTGTCACCAGCCACCAGAGGGACCAGACAGAAGAAGGCAGGTGGCTCCAGGTAAAACCATCCCCCCTTGGTGAAAAACAGGTCAGCAATGAAATATCGCTCTGCTTTTCCCATAGATGGATTAGGTAGACCTCACTGGGTACAACCTAACGGTCCTGAGATTTTTCTCTGTAAGTGGAAATTCTTGCAAATCCAGTACTTTCCTTAGAGGTTTTTGAAAGGACTCCCTTGTGACAACTTTTGACAAGCAAATGGCCCTGTCAGTTGTTCTGGGGTGGGTGGGACAGCATTTGGGTTTTTCATAGAGATACAGGCAGACCGATTAAGTAGAAGTCCATTAACTTCGAAGAATGACAGGTGCAGAGCAGAATGTGGGTTCCTGGAAGTTCAGGCTCTGGAGAGAAGGGACACAGTGTGTGATGGATCAGGGCGTGCTGAGGGGACACTTAGCATGGAGTCTGCATCCCTGGCTGAGATAAAGGCCATCCCAGCTCCAGGGAGACCGCAGCTCAGCAGTTCACTTTCAGGGCCCCCCGACTCCATTTCCATACCCCCACCTCCCAGTCACCTGGGACGGGCCGACCGCCCCACCATGGGGCATTTCCTGAGGCTCTTCCGCTCTGCCCCACTGGATGACGGCTCTCCAGCGACCCTCTCAGGTTCAGACTCTCTTCTGTAGGACCTGATCCAGCATGAGAGCTGTTTACCTAACATCAGCCGTCGACCCTTGTTCATAACGAGAGGACGTGTAAACTGCTTTTTCTAGCGGGAAACGCTCCTGAAGAGGACCATGCTACATGTACCTCCCCTTCCCTCGGCCCCCTCTCAAATTCCCACAATTCAACAAATCTCGGGGTTTGGAAGAAAGCAATTCTGCTAACTAAGGAGGAGCCAGGACGCAGAGACAGAAGGAAAGAGAAGGATGAGGAGTTCAGGCTCGGCTGAGTCCAGGAACTAGCTCACCACAACCCTGTGGACGGGGTGGGGGTCACAGAGGAGGAACCGCGGCCCAGGTTTCCTGGGTTTGCCTGAAGTCCCACAGCTGTACGCTGGGGATGAGCCTACGTGACAACACTGGTCTTTCCAAACTGCGAACAACTAATGGGCTTAACTCTCCCAAGGAACTGAACCTGCGGCCAGAGGTTCACATAATGAGAGGAACCTAATGGGCTTCATGAGTTCAATGTGACAGGCAGACTGTGCTAAGTAGGTGTTATACTTTCAATTCTCCAAAGAACTCAAGGGAAAAGGCAGCTCTCGTTTGAATTTATACACACATTACAAGGGGGAGAGCCAGAGGGCTTAGAGGACGGAGTGCTGGATCGGGGGTGTAGTTTGGTTGCTGTCTTGGTGACTCAGGTGATGTGACAGCTGTGACAACGTGCCTCTCAGGGGTCCTGCTGCAGGGAGCAGAGGGCGCAGCTGACCAAAGGCTCCAGGCGCTGGACTGACTTCCTGCCCTGAGGCTGCTCTCAGCCAGGGACTTAGTACAGCAGGTCATCAAGACAGGTCTGTTCCTTGAGACCCAGGCAGTTTGGGCTGAAGGACTCCCCATCAGACGTGCTGGTGCTTTTTTGAGAACTGCAGTGCAGAGACTTTCCTCCCCAACCTTCCTGCCGTCCCTCTCTCCTCCGCAGGGGTCAGTCCTGCATCCCAGTAAATCTCCTAAAAATCTAATTCATCTTGACACCTGTTTCTTGGAGGGCCTGGACTTATACAATCAGTGAGAGGAATGTGTTAGAAGAGCACGGGGCGGTCCATGAACTCTAAGGAAAACCTCAGCCAGTGCCCAGGGATCTAGGCAGTGAGAACTGGTGGATGGTCAGTCAAGGCCCCACCACCAGCAAGAGGCAGTCCCAGTCCCCTTCTGCCTCACAGGACAGGATTTCACTGGCCTCACGTAGGTCATGAACCCACACTTGGCTGGGTTTGCCAGGCCCTCCAAGGCTGCCTATAATGGGAAAGCAGAGTCCCCTAAGGAGAAGTGGAAAAGAAGGAATGGCAGCTGGAAGGACAAAAATGGCCAGTGTCCTCACCGTGCCTGGTCCAGGATGTTCTCTGCTGAGTCCTGAAGCTTCAGCATAGAACCAAGCTCCACCGTGTCTACAGAAGAGTCTGGCGGCGCCCTGCCCAAGTCCCCTCGCCCTCCCCTCTTTGCCTGCCTGAGTTCCAGCAACCTTCACCTGCTTTTCTTCGTCTCAAAACTTTCTCTGGCACTAGAGCTCTTTTGCCTGTCCCTCCTCAAGCCGGGAGAGTCTGGGAATGACCAGCAGCCCTCAGCCAATGACTAAAGGGAGTTGGGGTATAAATACCCCAGCCCCTCATCCTTCCGGGGAATCTCTCCACTGTCTCCCAGAGGTACGAGTGGGGTTGAGCACCAGTGGCCCATGGTAATAACTTGCTCGACAACACACCCATTACTGGCTGCCTTCCTTTCCTGGGCTCATTTGCTTATTCACCCACCAGGGTTTTCTTCATCTCCCAAATACGCTACTTACTCAAATCCTTGATTAGGGTACATTCTGGGAGAACCCAATCTGAATTGTGGTGCATTGATACAATGGGAGACCGTATTGCAATGATAATGAATGGTCCACAACTGCATGCCACCATGCAGGTGGATCACACACATGTGATACAGAGTGAGTGAGACCAGACACAGGGGACCCTCCCACCAAAGGAGGACCCACTGACATAAGAAGGAGGAAGAAACGTAAATACATAATAATTCTAAAACAAACAAACAAAGAGAGAGAGAGAGAACACACTGAACGAGTCTACTTTAAGTACAAAAGGAGGCAAGTGAAACCATGCTGTCAGTGGTCACCTTTAGGGGTGAGTAGTGACTGGGTGACTGGTGAGGGAACAAGGAAGGCATCTGGAAATGTTCTACCTGTGGATCTGGGCGCTGTTTACAAAGGTGAGTTTAATCTGAGAAAATTCATCAAGCTTAACAACGATTATTTTTTCACATTTCTGTACATAAAGAAGTCTTAAAATGTTTTCAAAAGATACAGTGAGAAGAAAAAAGATTGTGTCATTGGTTTGTCTATCTGTCTATCCATTCATCCATCACATCATTAAATCTGAGCTCCAAGGAGGCATGGGTCTCCCTTCCTCAAGAAAATTACAGTCTCATGAGCGAGGCTGGCAAGTAAACACAGTAGGAGGGTTATGTTTCAATGTGGAAATATGTTGTTCTGGGCAAAAGTTTCCACATGCGTAATACTGAGTGAGTGCCCTGGAGAATAACACTTCTCTGTCACTTGAGAAGGCAGATATAAAAATAAATTCTGCATTTGATGTAACATCCTTAACCCCTTCGACTGCCAGAATCAATGTCTCCACCCCCCACCCCCGCCAAGCAAGATGGGGCTGGAGAGGCAGATCCCCCAAGCGGTGGCAGAAGCTGTAATTGGTGACTAATTTATCACTGGCCGACAGCTCAGCACCCTCTAGGCAGGCAGAGCCCAGCACCTGGCGTCCCTCTGCTCCCAGTGTCAGGCTGGGTGATTCTTACCTTGTGCCCCTCCTGACACCAGACTGGCGGCAGAGCTCCACCCTACAGAATGTCACCTGACAGCACAGCCTGCGCCTTGGGAGAAACGTGCTGGGCTTTGGAGAGATTGCTGTAGATTCACCACCAGAAAATACCAAAAACTTGAAAACTACTTATGACACATCTTTAATAAACAGTTGTATTTGTTCTCCAGCAGAGGGCACTAGAAAGGAGCTGGCCCAGCCTGAGGAACACTGACCACAGGAGTTTGGGAATAACATATACATACTACAATGTATAAAATAGATAACCCGCAAGGACCTACTGTATAGCACAGGGAACTCTACTCAATATTCTGTAATAAGCTGTATGGGAAAAGAATCTGAAGAAAGAATGAAGATACACACACACACACACACACACACACACACACATATAATTGAATCATTTTGCTGTACACCTGAAACTAACACAACATTGTAAATCAACTATAGTCTAATATAAGATAAAAATTGAATTAAAAAAACACAGCCGTTCACCGTTCAGTCTGGCTTCCCTAAGGATTCTCCCCACCAACTCAGCCCCTCCCGATTTCCACTTGAGAATGCAGCCCCCGTCCTGCCATGCTCCTGACCATCTGCTGACAGAGTAGGAAACAGAGCTTGGAACATTTTCCTAATCAAAAAAAAAAAAAAGAAAAAGAAAGAAAGTTGTTTATAAACGATGGTCATTGTCTCATGGGTGAGATTTTGGGATGCTTGGTGCTCAGACAACTTTATGGTGACCCTTGGGGTCACACATTTGTCTGCAAACCTCAGAGGGGCCCTTCCTTTACCAGCTCAGTCTTTTTTCTCCTTTGAGGGAAAATAGGGGGTCAAGGCAAAGGGTAGTTGTGCAGGACAACCCAAAACTCTACCACAAGAAGGGTCACTCGGATCTTCCCTTAACAAACTGAGTTGTTTTGATATCTCTGGAGGCCATTATTACTGTTATCTTAAGTAGTATTATTCTTTGAATTGATTTCTTAACCTAAGTGTATCCAAATGATGAGTGATTTTAGCAAACGTTTACAAAAGGTAGGAATTTTTAAGAAATTAGGCCCTGTTTTCTAATTTTATTTTTTCTAACTTGTCTTTTTGTCTCTGGGGGCCTGTAGAGTCTTCTATCTATTCTTGGGGGTTCGAGGGAGCGCTGGGGTGCACCACACAGGTCCCCTTTGGGAACAAAGTGTTCGTGTCCCCAGCAGCAGGGAGAATCGGTATTCACAACTGACACCCTCTCTGGAACTGACCTTGTGGCCACGTGCATCCAATGTCTGGACAATATGGAGGTACAAGGCTGAGTGCCCTTGCCTCAACTGAGGATGACGCTAAAGGGACATCCTGGCTCCAGGGCTCCCAGGAGGATCAGCTGAGGCTCTGCCTTGCCAGACGACACATGCCCCCCTCCTCCCAGGATCTGCCCCCACCTTCCTGCCTGGAGCAAGAACTAGGGTCATGTCACAACATACCCCAGTGGGGGGAAGGGCTGGGTCTGCTAGGTGAGGAGGGGGACTATTTGGTGATGGAGATACAGGAGCCAGTCATCATGTACCAGCAGGAGCTGGAAGGGTGGTCACGACTGCGCCCTGAGGGCACTGGACCAAAGCGGGTAGAAGGAGAAGTTGGATAGTGGAGCCTCCATTAATATGGGAACACTTGCTCATGATGGGGAATTTAGCAAGGATCCCAAAAGGAGGTGCTAACATACTGGTAGGGTGACTTGGAAGCCTATAAAAAGTGGTGGCCACGTTGAAGGCAGTAGAAATGCTGGAACGGGGTCAAATGCTCAGGGTCGAAGCATGCTCGAGTGTATGTACTGTGTAAAGTCAAAAACCCACTAGGTGACCAGGGGCCGTGGACCAGCCCAGAGGACACGCCATTTACCAACGCAATGAGGAGTGTGCTGCTGAGAAGGACCCCAAATCTTCGAGACCCTTAGTGGTGGCTGTTCCCTGTAGGGCAGGGCTGGTGGTAGGAAATGGCATTACAGAACTGGGCTCCCCGATAACAAAGACGATGAGAGGATCTGGAGCTAACAGAAGTCAGGTGGCAGCCCTTGTTAGCAGCAAGGTGGGCACAAGTATTATAATGAGTGGCAAGATTGGAGGGGCAGCCAGGGTCCCTTGACCTCTAGAGAGCTAAGGGGATGACCAGTAAACAGCCAAATAGGTGGTCAGTTGTGTCAGTGGTCCACAAGACCACCCTTAGGTTCAGTGATTCACTAGGACTCACAGAACGTGGAAGGGCTATTGTTCTCATGGTTATAGTTTATTACAGGAAAAAGGTACAGCTTAAAATCAAAGGCAAAGGCAAGTGGAAAGAGTGCAAGAGAGACCAGGTATGACCTTCTGGTTGTCCTCTCCCAGGGGAGTCATAGGGACAGTGCTTCAGTCTCCCAGCAATGGTGTGTGACCACACACATGGAGTTCTGACAACCAGAGAAGCTTAGCTGAGCCTTGATGTCTAGGTTTGGGGTTGGTTGCATAGACACGGAGTCCCGTGTGGCTGACCTTAGTTGATTAGTCCCCACCTCCTCCAGCGTGGCCTAAGGCTCCCCCCAAAAGTCACAATGTTAGTATTAACTACCTGTGACCCAAGGCCCCAGGTATAAAGTCATTCTTATCAGGCAGGATATTCCAAGGGCTTAGAGGTTATCTCCTAGGAGCCAGTCGAGGGCCAGTTTCTTTGGACTGTGCATGGTTTGAATACCCCAAACCTGCTGAGTTAACCCCTTCACTGCACATCAGTCTTGCTTTTTTATACAACCAGAAAGAAATCAAGGATGGATGATCAAGAGACTGAAAGCAGTTTCCCCCAAGAAGGGTCACAATCCCTTGCCCAGTTTCAGGACTTGCGGTTCTGAGTCCTGGAGCCCACTGAGGAAAGGAGAGGCTGGGCCTCTAGGAAGGAGGACCCTGCCCCCTGTGTCAAAGTGTATGGTGGTCCTTTCCCCCAGACCTTCCCTAAAGGGGTCTGTAGCTACTTACTCAGCTAACTGTACACTGGAGTCAAGGGCACACCCAAGCTCGTCAAGGGCTATTAAACACGTGGACTGAGTTGGCACTGATACCTGGGTGCCAAACATCATCCCAGCCCCTCGCCAGAGAGGGTGCACATGGGGGCCATGCAGCAGATGGAGTCCTGGGTCAGTCCAGCTCCCAGTGGGTCCACCAGGCCCACTGACCCAGGTGGTGGTCACTTTCAAGTCCCTGAAAGTATCACTGGAGCACACACTTGATAGTTGCCAGAATTTTCACACTCCTTCCTTGAACTGCGGGGTGAGAGCTATGCTGTGAGGGCCAGTGATGCCCTGGAAACTACCCCCTGCCAAGCTGATAAAATACATTTTTAAAACGTCACATTCAACACCCTGCTATATTTAAGATAGATAACCAACGAGGACCTACTGTACAGCACAGGGAACTCTGCTCAATACTCTGTAGTAAACTAAATGTGAAAATAATTTGAAAAAGAATAGATACACATATATGTATAACTAAATCACTTTGCTCTATACCTAAACTAACACAACATTGTTAATCAACTATACTCCAATATAAAATAAAAATTTTTTAAAAATCCACTTTTTACCTATCACTTTGTCTCTCACTGAATTCTTTCTGCAACGAGACATAAAGAACCTGAGCTTCAGTAAGTCCTGAGACCAGGAACTAAGGCCCCTCCCAGGTGGAGGATGGAACGATGGTGCTGACCCTCCTTCCTTCAATCAACTAAAGCTTGGACTCTGTAGACCTTTGCTCCAATTCTATGCTGAATTCTGCCCTGCTCAAGCCCCCTCATGAGGATGCAGGTACCCTTAGTTTAAAACTTCCCAATTTTGCAGTTTGGGGAGACACGGCTTTGGGAAAAGATCCCCAGTGCTCTCCTTACTTGCTGCAAGTAATAAATCCTTCCTTCTCTCCCCACCATGTCCCGCAAAAAAAAAAAAAATTGTGACTCACTATATTGTACACCTGTAACATATAACGTTGTACATCAACTATGCTTCAATAAAAGTGACGCTCAGTGATAATAGCAGAGACTCAAGCCATCCTTAGAGATTAAAAGGATGTAGTGTTGGTGGTCCTAATGACATCCTCATTTAATTCTTTAGTCTGTCGCTTACAAAAGTGGATCAGCCCTGGTGGATGACAGTGGACTAACATAAAACTAACCAAAGAATACCACGATTAGAGTTCTGTGCCAGGTGTAGTGCTTTTCCTAGAGCAGATTAACCCAGCCTAAGGTGCAAGGTATTCACCTTTGATATGGGGAATGTTCGTCATTCCTGTTCTAAGAAGGGTCAGAAACGCTTTGTATTCACGTGGGATGGACAATCATACACACTTACAGCCTTGCCCTAGGGCATTGTGTTAATTCTCCTGCTCTCAGTCGTGGCTGTCTTTGAAGAACATGGGAAATCCGGACATTCTGCAGAATATCACCTCTGCCTATTACATTGAGGGTATTAATCAGACCACGCGAGCAAGAAAGATGGAGGTGTGGTAAGACAGGTACACGCCAGAGGGTGGTTGATAAACAGTTTGAAGAGTAAGGCTCCTGGCACATCAGTCAAACTGTTCATGGCCAATGGTCTGGGGCATGTCTGGACCACCCTCTTAAATAGAAGATAAACTATTACCTCTTAAACCCCCTACCACTAAGATAAAATCACAATACCCTGCGGGCCTCTTTGCTGGAGGCAGCGTATTCCATAACTGGTAACTTTCTCTGATCCATTTATAGAGTGACATGAAAAGAGACCAGCTTTGCATGTGACCCAGAAGAGGAAGGTCTGATCTACAATGCCAGCAGCTCTGCAGCTTGGACCATACAAACCTCATTATTCTACAGGTGTTGGTGATGAGAAAGATGCCAAGCAAAATCCACGTGAAGATCCAATAGGATGATCACAGTGTAGACCTTAAGGTTCTGAAGCAAGGCCGTCTCACCTGCAGCAGAGGCCTGCACACCACTGAAGTAGAGATCTTGGGGTAATAATTGGCCCTGGTAAAAGTCGGGAGACATGCAGCCTGAGCTCCTAACCATGAGCTGGAGTCTGTGGAGCCCACTAAATCGCAGGGTAGGGTAATTGTAAGATGGGAGGGGTTCATACATGATGGGGCACAGCAAACTGTAGAGTGCGGTGTCCCCTCACCCACGTCACCCATCGCTGTCGCACCAGCACCTCTCCCTCAGCTCACACAGAATGGGAGAGTCCTGGCAGGTGGTCAGGGGCTGGAGGAGGCAGGCTGGGCACAGGGAGGTCTGGGGAAGAGACCTGGAGATGCACCCATGGGAGTGCATCCAAGTATGAAGATCTTTCCATCCCGTGTTAATACTCACCAGAGCCCTCTGTCTACTCAGCTGTTCAGTGCCTTTTCCAGGTTAGATGCTCTGTGGCGAAGAGGGGTTTTCTCAGCAGACAGGAGCCCAGATAGACCAAGGGGAGCTGGGAGAGCCTCACTCTTGTGACCGGGTGATTTCTGGAGAAGTCATTCCAATCATGGCAATGTTTGGGGAAGATCATCCTCTTCCAGGGAGGTGAGGTCATACCATCAAGATATCTCATCTGTAAAATAAAGTTCATAAGTCCGGAAGGAAGCTGACACGTCCACCTCATCCAAGGGCTCCATCACCTGGGCTCAGAGCCTCGGAATGACTCAGCGGGCATCCAGTGGCAGCTGAGGTCGGACCATGCCTCTCAGCTCGGCTCAGTGCCTGTCCATCTCCCCACCCACCCACCTGGGGCTGGTACTTTGAAGATCATTAAAGAGCGTTTGAAAAGCCAGCTAATGAAAATATATTACCACCCCCTTGTTTATCTGCTCTTGTGTTAGGGCAAATTGAGAGCGTGAATCGGGGCATTCAAAAGTGCAGTAAATTTGCTAGACGCTGGCAACGTACACAAAGGTAGGTGTTATTGTTTCAGTCCAGGCCGGAGGGAGCGAGATATTCATTTTAACAGGAAAATTATAGGCTAGCATCTATGACTGCATGTGAGTTTATGTTCTCTTATCAGTTCCTGGTTGGTTTTCTGTTGGACTGAAACAAACATTTCTAAACATTAAAATGCTCTCTTTTTCTCTCCCATCATTCCCAAATCTTGATAAACCACTGCTCTCTAACTTTGTGGAAAGGAAACCCCGAGAGGAGAAATGGATTATGTCTCCTAAAACTTTCAAACAAAGTCAACCTTTTCTGGAAATGAGGTTACTAATAGCCTGGTGTGGGTTACTCATCTCAGACCACTGTCTACCCTCCAAATCTGTGTCATAGGATTTCTTTCCTTGCAGTGAGTTTGATCCTTTCATTGCCCAAGGTCTCCCAGGTAGTAAGAGGTAGAACCAGGCAGCTGGACACCTGAACCCACATCCTTAACTATGTTAACAGGCTGGGTGGGAGGAGCAAGCACTCCTCGAGGACAAACCGTCTTTGGAGGAAGCAGAAGTTGCAGATGGGGGGAGGGATAAATTAGGAGGTTGAGCTTAACATACACACACTACTATATATAAAATAGATAACTAACAAGGACCTACTGTGTAGCACTGGGAACTCTACTCAGTTTTCTGTAATAACCCATATGGGAAAAGAACCCGAAAAAGAATGGATATATGTACGTGTATAACTGAATTACTTTGCTGTATAGCAGAAACTAACACGACCTTGTAAATCAGCTGTACTACAATAACATTTTAAAAAGGAAGATGTGGGTTGCTGGGATTGGCGTAGTGGGCAACCTGGGTGGGAATCCGGAATAAGTGCCTGTTTAGTAGTATCTCAACTAGAACTGAGAAAGACGTGATGCAAAAGCTGAAAGAAGATGGGATGCACGTTTGGAGAGGCTTCAAGGCCAAACTCAGCCCTGAGTAGTTGAGTCAGCAGCTGTGACAGAGACTCAGAGTCTGCGGCTTCAGTACCTTGGGTGGCGATTCTCTCATGGAAAAGAGGGTAGGAGGTCGGCTCTCCAGGGCTGGTGTGGCGGCTTCCAGGACCCAGACTCTGTCTATCTTCCTGCTCCTCCATCCTCAAGGCCACGCACTGACAGCAGGAACTTCAGCCACCTTGTCCGTGTTCTAGCTCCAGTCCTGGGGAGGGCGGGAAGAGCTAAGGGGAACAGGTCACAGCCTTCCAACTGAGTCGGCTCCCCACAACGAGCTTTCTTATGGAAGTTCTAGTCACCTCCATGTACAGCACAGAGGCTGCCATCTTTTTAAAAAAATTGTTTTATTGGAGTATAGTTGATTTACGTTTTGTTAGTTTCAGGTGTACAGCAAAGTGATTCAGTTATACATACATGTATATCTATTCTTTTTCAGATTCTTTTCCCTTATAGGTTGTTACAAAATATTGAATATAGTTCTCTGTGCTATGCAGTGGGTCCTTGCTGCTTACCTATGTTATATATAGTAGTGTGTATATGTTAATTCCAAACTCCTAATTTATTCCTCCCCCCTTCCTCTTTGGTAACCATAAGTTTGTTTTCTATGTTTGTGGGTCTATTTCTCTTTTGTATATAAATTCGTCTGTATCATGTTTTTTTTAGACTCCACCTATAAGCGATTCATATAATATTTCTCTTTGTCTGACTTACTTCACTCAGTATGATCACCTCTAGGTCCATCTATGTTGCTGCAAAGGGCAATGCCGTCTTTTAACGGCCTTTGCTTCCTGGAAACAAATCAGTGTTCTAAGACCTAAGTGGAAAATGGATATTGGGCAGGCATATCAGGTGAGTGGCTGTCAGGAATCTCAGCAGACTATTTTCTTAGTCCTTGGGAGACATTGGAGGATTCTGAGGGGTGAGGTGATTAGGTCGAGAAGGCAGAACCGTGGGAGAAACAGAGGGATGAGCAGAGGCTTGTGCTGTGTGACCTTTCCCTAAAGGGAAGGAGGCAAACACACGTGGTCCTCTCTCGATCCCCTGGGAAACCCAGGCAGCGGGACGGCACTGCACTGAGAGATGCCGCCCCTGCAGCACTTGAAGGAACAGGCCTGATGGTCATGAGAGGTAGTGTCAGCTGTCACGTGATTAGTAACTTTATCTCATATCACACTGAATATCTCGTTTCTTCTTTACTCCTGGAAAGCCACCTGAAAACACTTTCTCTTCTGTCTTTTGCGCTCATTCTGACACTAATGCCAGGTTTTTTTTGTTTGTTTGTTTGTTTTTTGCGGTACGCGGGCCTCTCACTGTTGTGGCCCCTCCCGTTGCGGAGCACAGGCTCCGGACGCGCAGGCTCAGCGGCCATGGCTCACGGGCCCAGCTGCTTCACGGCACGTGGGATCTTCCCGGACCGGGACACGAACCCGTGTCCCCTGCATCAGCAGGCGGACTCTCAACCACTGCACCACCAGGAAAGCCCAATGCCACGTTTTATAATTGAATAGTATTTCAAACCCTGTTCAATTTGAACCATGTTCAGCTGCCCTTGGAGTTTTTGCCCTTGGGGAATTTGTCATCACATTAGCACCTACTCATGGACTTTGTAGTCACAATTGAATAGGCATTTACATCAGGGAGGTGGTCAGGAGCTTTATGACTCAAAAAACTAAGCCCAGATACACAAAACAAACATGGCAGTCCTAAATAAAGAATATGGGTTAGTGTGCACAGGATTTATAATAAATTGTAGTGGAATCCGTTGTCGAGCTGATGGGACTTTGAATTTAATCATTACAATATTTAGGGACCTCTTTCAATAGTTTACTACCTGGATTTGGAATATTGGGATTTCTGAGATGTTTCAGAGGTTTATGGGGACAGTAGAATGGAGTATTTGAAGTTGGAATTGTTCTGTACAGGGCCTTGGCTCCCTGCCTCGGCTTTCTACACTGTGCATATTCAAAACTGTAGGGCTTGTATTTGAACTGCAGTTTCTTTGATAAAGGGACCCACAAATGGCAGGATGTAGTTCATTGCCATCAGCACTAAAAGTCAAAAGACTGGCACTAGTGTAAGGAATGGGATGAAAGGGCCGGTTTTCAGGCCGCAGACTCTTCGAGGACTTTCAGGGACTGAGCTACATAAAAGCAAGTATCGCCATGCCGGCTGCTTGGAGACGGCATAAATCGAATCAATCCTCGGGGCACCTCATGTTCGCCCCGACTCCTACCTCACATAAGGGGTGACCTATATGTTTTAAACCCCATAAAGATGTATTTTCACTTTTGTGTTTTAAAACTTAGGTCTCTTATGAAAGAACATGATTCTGCTTCCAAAAAGCAGATGTAGAAGTAGAAAAGGGATGTCCCTGGTGGTCCAGTGGTTAAGACTTTGCCTTCCAATGCAGGGGGTGCGGGTTCAATCCCTGGTTGGAGAACTAAGATCCCACATGCCTCGTGGCCAAAAAACCAAAACATAAAAAAGAGAAGCAATATTGTAACAAATTCAATAAAGACTTTAAAAATGGTCCACATCAGAAAAAAAAAGTCTTAAAAAAAAAAGAAGTAGAAAAAATTCCATTCGTTACATCACCAAATTGCATTTATCCTGTGGGGAAGAATTTTGGTTTGAGTTGGGCACTTCGGCCTCTTTTTTTGGCTAATCACCAACATTAAATGTTTCTTTTTGACAATGGGTTTCTAGCAAAATGTCTGTTTTCATTCAGTGAACTACTGAGAATTATGAATTCCAATATCTGGGCAGATCGGTTAACAACATGATAAACATGGTTTCACAGCTACAAAGATGGAGACAGGGTCTGCATTGCAGGGCCTGGTCCAAAGGATTTATAAAAAATTATAACAGGGCTTCCCTGGTGGCGCAGTGGTTGAGAGTCCGCCTGCTGATGCAGGGACACAGGTTCGTGTCCCGGTCCAGGAAGATCCCACATGCCTTGGAGTGGCTGGGCCCGTGAGCCATGGCCGCTGAGCCTGTGCGTCCGGAGCCTGTGCTCCGCAGCGGGAGAGGCCACAACAGTGAGAGGCCCGTGTACCGAAAAAAAAAAAAATTATAACAGTAAAAACAGCAGATCTTCATCTGAGTTCAAGAGTGAGAGTTATTCTTGCTAACAGAGATATCACCTGATTTGCCTACAAAAATATTCATGAATAAGGGCAAAACTAGCTGAGCGCAGGTGAATTTTTGGTGGCTGAAGGTCAAGGTCTCCTCTGGCTTTGCTCTGCTCCTCCCCCGTCACATTCCTGCCATATTCTACCTGTAGGGTAATCTTCCCTTTAGTTTCTAATATCTACCAATCCCTCCATGAAGGCATCCCAAACTAACATACAGGTGATGTCGAGGTGCTTGCTATACTACGGTAGCTCTCATAGAGGTACCCCTAATCCCCTTCCAACCAGATGGCTGCCACTAAGCCCTGCCTGTATGAAATTTTGGATCAACTGCTGCTTAGAGAATTTAGTGTATCCCAAGCCGACAGAAGAGGCTTCTCTCTGCAAAGCTGGTGAATGAACTTGCCTGAGGACCACGCACCAGCCAGACATCTGGAGATCAGTGAGTCCACTCATCCTTGGAAACCCAGAGAGATCCAACCAGACTTTGAGACCTTTATGATGTCAAAAGCGAGAGAGAACCTTTGTCTGGAGCATGAGCGAGGCCCTTGCTGACTCTGACACCTAAACTATAGGGTTGCTTCCTGCCAGGAGGGCGCAAAGCAGAACGATGGCTCAGCCCAGCTTCCCGGGACCTCCTGCCTCATCATCCAGAGAGGGAGGCAGGAGTGCTTAACGTAGGGACCCCTGGCCAACCTCCCCGTCACCACGGTCAGCTGTGGCAGGACACTGTCATCTTGTCTTTGGAGAACGATGGGCGTAAAACATGCAGGGAGAAGCCCAAACGAGGACAGTGGCATTTGCTCACTTGGTAAATATTATACCAACTGCATGCTGACCTGACCCAGCCATCAAGCGAGGCACCGGGGATCCAGCCAGGAGGGGAAACAGTGCCTCCCCTCAGGGAGCTCTGTGGCGGAAAAAGAAGAGAGAGAGGTAGTGATGGAGATGAGCCAGTGCTGGGTGGAGGTCTTAGAGGGGGTCCCTGAAGACGACGTCACGCCCCACATCCTCATGCTCACTTGCAGCTGTTGGGCAGTTTCCAGGCGCACCGACAGCTTCGCACCTCCAGCACCTGCCCGTCCCTCCCTCTTCTCTACCTGGGGAGGCAGGGCAGCTGATGCCCCTAGGGCGACACTCCACCAGGTGGTGGACAAGTGCCCTGGCTTCCTCCCCAGCCTCTGTGGGGCGGGGCCAGGCTGAGGCAGGTCCCACCCCTCACCCAGGGGCCCAGCAGGAGGGATCCCTGGTCACCCACACACCAGCTCACTCATTGACATGGACTTTGTCGACTCCCCTGCCTGTCAACCCCCTACCTCACAGGGCCTCCTGGGCCACCTCCCAATTAGCGCCTTGGCTCAAACCCTTGCCTCAGGCTCTGCCTTTATCGGGGACCCAGGCTAAGGATCAGCACATGGCACTTTCGTGACCCTCCCGAGGAGAAGGCAGCCGGCCCCAGGTGCACGCTTGGCCGGGCAGAGTGGCCCACCTTGGACGACACCCCAGCCGCTCTTATGACCAAGCAAATTTGCGCAGGTCACAGTCTGACCAGTTTTACACAGCCATCCTGCAGAGGTGACTGCAAGAGGGTTTATAAAGGACTTGGGAAAGTTTGCGCATCTGAAGCACTTAAGGTGGCCCATCTTTTCCCAGCTCCCCACATGATGGATGCATTTCAAGTGGTACCCATGGGGTCACTGGACACCCATCCTACTCCTGGTGTCCAGGCCTAAAGAAACACAGCCCCTCCCTTTCCTGAGACAGGAAGCACAGGTGCACGATCTCCCAGGCAAATTCCTTAGGGCCAGATGTGTTTCAGCATGTTGGAAGGATAAAACCCTACGTATACCATGTAAGACATCTTACCCCTGGTAGGGTCTCCGACCACATCCCCTGATCAAACAGTTTAAAATTTCTGCAGCTTTGTGTTGAACACGAGTTTGTCCCAACCCTACAGAAACTTTTGGTTCTCAGCACGTTTCAGATTTCAAATTGCAGGTAAGAGATGGTGGAGCTGTCCCACATCCAGCCCATCCAAGTCCTATCACCTCAAGGCCCACTGCCTGCCCCTTCTCTGACTTCTGAAGGACTCACAGGACCCACAGACTATAACATAAAATACAGCCCTTGGGCTTCCCTGGTGGCGCAGTGGTTGAGAGTCTGCCTGCCGATGCAGGGTTCGTGCCCCTGTCCAGGAAGATCCCACATTGCTGCGGAGCGGCTGGGCCCGTGAGCCATGGCCACTGAGCCTGCACGTCTGGAGCCTGTGCTCCGCGACAGGAGAGGCCACAACAGTGAGAGGCCCGCGTAATGCAAAAAAAAAAAAAAAAAAAAAAAATACAGCCCTTGATACTACTTTACCTTATATTGTTCTCTCATTGTTTTCATGCACTAATCTTATCTTCCACTGCAATTATAAAAATCCTTGAAGGCAGCAATTATGTTTTATGCGCCATCCTGCATTTAGCGGGACTTTTTTGGTTGCAGGAAAAATGAATTCATATTCAACTTTTAAAAATTGTATTTTTGCTCTCATAACTGAACAGTGCAGGAATAACCCCTGATTCAGGTCCAGCTGCATCCAGGGGCCCTACCAGTGCATCAGGATTCTATCTTAGAGCTCTCTGTGCCTCTGGGTGCTGCTCCTTCTTTGTTGATGTCATTCCTGACCAGGCTTTCTTTACGTGGCAGCCCCTAGAGGCTTGAGGTTTACAACTAGCTGAGCAGTTTCCAGGAAGAGACAGCTTCTCTGTCCTAAAGTTTTCACAAAAATTCCCACCACTCATTCCCATTGGCCAGCTTGGTCCTGAACCTATCTCCATAGCCGAGGGCAATAGTGCTTTCCTTGACCAATCTGGCCACCTGTTTCCCCATGGAACAAATGCTTCCAGACTTGGCTGGTAGGAGACAAAATGGGACAGCTCCTCGAGAGGGGAAATTACATACACATTTACCTTTTGACCCAGAAATCCCCCCTCTAGGGAGCCGTCCCACCAATGCAGTGGCAAACAAATGCAGTATGTGCACACGAATTATTCATCATAGAGCTACTCATGATTGGAAATAACCCAATGTTCATCAGACTGATTTAATAAACTAAGGCGCATCCATGCAATGGAGCTGCTAAAAGGAGTGAGAAATATTGTGTTGGTTCTTTTTATGTGTCAACCTTTTTTGGTCATAGGGTGCCCGGATAGTTGGTTAAACATTATTCTGGGTGTGTCTGGGAGGGTGTTTCTGGATGAGATTAATGTTTAGATTGCTAGACTGAGAGCTGAGGGAAGCAGATGACCCTCCCTAGTGTGGGTGGGCTACACCCAATCAGTTGAAGGCCTGAAGAGAGCAAAAAGGCTGACACTCCCATGAGTAAAAGAGAATCCCTCCTGTCTGACGGGCTTTGAGCTGGGACATTAGCCTTTTCTTGCCTTTGCACTGGAGTGTTTGACGCCAGACAGTGCAAGTAAACATCGGGCTTTATGGTTGCTGAGACTCCTAATACTGGTCCCATTGATACACTCAGCAACGCTTCCTCAGTAAATGGATGTGTCAGTCAATCCACACGTGAAGGTTGATACTGCAGAGGTTATTTAGCCTGGAAAACAAGAAACTACTCAGACTGGTATAAATCTATACCGTTGCTATTTGGGGTCTTTTGTGTCTCCATACAAATTAAAAATTTTTTGTTCTAGTTTTGTGGAAAATGCCATTGGTAATTTGATAGGGATTGCATTGAATCTGTAGACTGCCTTGAGTGATATAGTCATTTTGACAATATTGATTCTTCCAATCCAAGAACATGGTCTATCTTTCCATCTGTGTCATCTTTGATTTCTTTCATCAGTGTCTTATAGTTTTTGGAGTACAGGTCTTTTGCCTCCTTAGGTAGGTTTATCCATAGTATTTTATTCTTTTTGATTCAATGGTAAGTGAATAGTCAATAAATTGGGAGTTTGGGACTGACATATACACACTACTATATTTAAAATAGATAACCAACAAGGACCTACTGTATAGCCCAGGGAACTCTACCCAATATTCTGTAATAACCTAATCGGGAAAAGAATTTGAAAAAGAATAGATACATGTATATGTATAACTGAATCACTTTTGCTGTACACCTGAAACTAACACAACATTGTTAATCAACTATAGTCCAATAAAAAATTTAAAATTTTTTTTAAATAAATAAATCTATACCATGGATCATAAGCATTGCTGGTTGTAGGCAGGAGGGGGGACCAAAGCAAGCAAAACAGTGGTCTGACTCAACCTTGCAAGATGGTGAAAATATGAAAGGCAGGAAAACGTGCAGGTCCAGAATCATTTAGCCACAGGGTCTGGGAAAGAATCTAAGGATCTGAAACGGGGACTTGTCACAACTCACACTTCATCTTCGGAGCAGAGCGAGCCCAGAAGCCACGCTGTGGAAGATTTGACACAATACCTTCTGAGAAATTGGGCCATTTTAAACTCTTCCTACTGTTAAGCTAGCTTGCATCCGACTGCTTAAACTCCTTTGTGGACTTTCTAATCAGGCTCCTGCAAGGGATTACTCTAATGCTCTGCGGTAATCCGTCATTCCGTGTAACAAGACGTTTCATGATAAATCACTAAAAATGTCCACTGCGCCATGAAAAGCAGATCTCTGTTTGGTGGCGCATGCACGGATGAAGGAGAGGTGGTTTGTGCTGGGCATCCCACCCTGCTGATCCCCAGCAAAGCTGTAACAGGTGCAGCCACCGCCCTGACTGGCACAGCTGGCTGAGCCCTTGAATGCAAGATTCCAGCCTCCTTGGCCCCTCAAAAGTGGCTTTGGATGATGATGCCCCAGGAGAAAACAGACCAGATTTGCTTCTGGTACTATCTGAGTCCATTCGTAGTCTGTGCTTGCCCACCAGGCCCCCGGACAGGGCGAACATCACCTACTTGTTGTGGATTTGAAATAGGTAAATGGGAACCTAGGTGACTAGACTAAACCCAGCCTGGGACCAGGGTCCCTCTGCAGTGAAGCCTGGAGGTAGAAACCTTGGAGCAAAGACCCGACAAAGGAGGAAGGGGGCTCACCCAGGACTCACCCGGAGGATCCTCATCCCAGCAAAGGTTCCAATCTTTGTCCCTTGGGTGGGACAACATGGGGACTGTGCCGTTTCCCACAGTGGTAGCCTCATCACGATCACACCCTGTATTGGCTGCCTCCCCATCCTTCCCCACTTCTCAAATCCCTGGGATGAGCTGATTACACAGAAATGTTTTCCTCAGGGTCTTCTTCCTGGGGGACCAAGTCAGGACAGTCCCAGAGGCCCACAAACCCCTCTGAGCCCATCAGCACGTGGAAGGGAGTCCAGACTCTTACCAGAGAATCATGCCAGAGGCAGTGTTAGTGCTGTGAGGAGTTGACTGAGAACCATGGAGACAGATCAGCAGGGCCAGTGGTAACACAGGGGCTGAATTCTGTAGAAACAATGCAGGCAGAGACTGATATTCCTTCTGTACGATGTGGGTATGAGAGTGAATCCAGACGAGCCCAGCCAAGGCTGGTTCATATCAGCAGAACTGTCTACTCCTGAGCAAGAACAAATGGTGGTTTTTAGACCTGGAAGTTTTGGGATCATTTGTTATGCAGCAATACTAACTGCTACATGATATTGGGTGTAATTGACAAATACAATTGTATATATTTAAAGGGTACAATGTGATGATTTGATATACAAGGAAAAAATTGCTCCGGCTGTTACCAAATAAGGAAGAAAATTGTAGGAGAGTGCCACTGCCTCAAATGAGGTAGAGAGTGAGGTGAGAGATCACAGCTGGCCTGAAATTTTTAACTAGTGGCATAAAAGGACTCCAAACACTTCCTTCCTTTAATGTGTTGTTGGTTGTACTGGCAGGGGCTCAACTGTAGGTACCTTCTCTGTCATCTACCCCAAATATTTGCTCCGGGGCTGGGGCTGTTTAGATAACTGTAACCCGCTTTCAGGCAGAGGGTGAGAAGGTGTGCGTAGTAGCCAGGTGTTGCTTCGCACTGCATGGTGAGACATATAAAGGCCCTAAAACCCTAGGGGTGAGATTCAACTGAGATGTTTCCATCTCACGGCGGTGGGAAAGAACCAAAGGCAGGTCTGGTAAGAGAAGCAGCTCCTAAAACACCAGGGGCTCCAGAATGAAACACACCAGCCTAGGAGCACCACCTGCCCTCCTCAGCTGTAACTTCTCAGTTCTCAAAACGCCTCCACGGGGTGTAAAAATGGGAGAAAATATTTGCAATACCTATATCCAAAGAGAACTTGTATTTAGAATATATAAAAAATTCTTCTTTTTTTAAATATAAATTTATTTATTTTTGGCTGCGCTGGGTCTTTGCTGCTGCACGTGGGTTTTTTCTAGTTGTGGTTAGCGGGGCTACTCTTCATTGCAGTGTGCAGGCTTCTCATTGTGGTGGCTTCTCTTGTTGCGGAGCACGGGCTCTAGGCATGAGGGCTCTAGAGTGCAGGCTCAGTAGCTTAGTTGCTCCGTGGCATGTGGGATCTTCCCGGACTAAGCCTTGAACCCATGTCCCCCGCATTGGCAGGCAGATTCTTAACCACTGCACCACCAGGGAAGTGCAAGCATATATAAACAATTCTTGCAACTCCATATTAAGACAACTCAATTTTTTCAACCACAGGCAAAAGATTTGAACAGGTACTTTCACCAAAGAAGATTTTAAAATGGCAAATAAATTCATGCAAAGATGTTCCACATCGCTAATCATCAGGGAAATGCAAGTTAAAATCTTACTGAGATACCACTACTAATCCACTAGAACAGCTAAAATTTTAAAGGCTGACCATACCAAGTGTTGGCAAGGATGTGAAACAATTAGAACCCTCTCACTCTGCTGATAGAAAGACAAAATTGTGCAGCCTCTTTGGAAAATAATTTGGCAGTTTCTTATAAAGTTAGAATACTTCCCATATGAACTAGGTATTTCGTTCCTGGAGAGAGGAAAGCACTTGTCCAGGTAAAGACGTGAACATGAATGATCATAGCGGCTTTAAGTGGAAAAACCACAAGCTGGACAAAGCCCAAATATTCCTCAGCAGGTCAACGGATAAACAGACTGTAGTGCATCCATACAGTGGAATACCACTCAGCAATAAAAAGGAACAAACTACTGATACGCACAACAGGGATGAATCTGACAATCATCGCAGTGAGTGAAAGAGGCCATATTGTATACAGTGTATATTCTGTTTCCATGTATATAAAATTCTAGGGGTTACAAAATTAATCTAAAGTGGCAGAAGGCAGATCAGTGTTACCTGGTACTGGTAGGGTTGAGGGAGGGAAGGGTTATAAGGACATAAAGGAACTTTTAAGAATGATGTCTGTGTTTATTGCCATAATCGTGTTGTTTCCGTGGGCATACGCATGTGTCAGAACTCATCAAATTGTATGTGTTAAAAATATATATATAGGAGAAATGTGAAGGCAGATAAAGGCATATGGCACCTGGCACACTTGGTGCTCCTGCTCTGGAAAAATTCATAAGCAAAGTGGAATGGGGTAAGGTCTTTGAGCCGCATTCTGCAGGGGGCCTGGTGACTTCGGAGCCCAGAGCCAACCTCTGTCCCCAGCAGACGAGGCACATGAAATCTGTGTGACTTGTCCAAGGTCATTATTCAAGTCACAGCCAACCCAGTGATTTGCCCTCCCAGATCCCAGCTGTGGACCTGTGCTCAGGTCACCCGGTCACCCGGCTTCTCAAGCCCTTCACAGCCGCCCGTTGTTTCTCTGGCGTTGTGTTTTCTCTCCGAGTGTTGGACCGAGAGCGTTTTTCTCTGAAGTTCAGAGTTTTTAAGGGCGCTCTTGGAAACCAGTCCCGGTCTTCAATGAAATGGTATTCCTCATTCCATTGTATCCCCAGGTCACAGATAAACAGCTCTTTAGTCCCCCTGAGTCGCTTTGATCACTGGTGCCTTTATCCCAGATCTGCACCCAGCCGGCCTCACCCCCCTGGACCCTGCATGGGCCCAGACTCCGTCAGGGTAATCTGTGGATCAGTGCGACATGTATATGCTGAGCCAGAGTCATAAATGCCTTCATTATCTGGACCACCCAGCTCATATTTTATCTTCAATATGAATGCCCTGGCCCACAATGGCCCTGTTGTTCTGCACCCTTAGGCTGCAGCCAGGCCCCGCCGTAATCTCCCCGTTCAGAAAGGACCCCCGGGGCTCAGGTTATCCTTTCTACTTTTGTGAGCGCTTGCAAAAGCCTTTGGGAAACCGGTGCTGTTGACAGCAGTGTCTCATGCCACTTGTCTCCCCAGCTCCTCCGGCCATTCAGGGGGGATTTCCAAGGGCCTCGAGCACCACACACAGAGTGGCCGCCCACCCGCCCGCGCCCACGTGCCGGGACCGCTCGGGCTCCACCCGATGCTGGATGCTGGGGAGGCCTCCCGGTCCCCTCTGCCAGGCTCTCGCCTCCCACTTTCTGCTTCTGCCATCTCTCTTGAAAGGAGCTTGGGCTCCGCACACAGAACAGAAATGCAGGAGGGCACGAGAAAGAAAAGCCACTGGCCAAACAAAATTCGTTTCATCTGCGTCCGTATACCCTGGAGGAGATGCCTGTCTGTGTGGACAAAACCCCCTCCTGTCTGCTTATTATTCCAGCGGTAAAAGTGACTCTTTGCTGCTTCCAAACTGTGGCTGGAAATCTTCAGTTTTAGGTGTTGAAAAAGACTCCCTTTTGCAGAATTGTCCGCTAGCATCTGACTCTCTGCGTGGTCCATAGACCCGCGGCATCAGCGTCACCAGGGGGCCTGCCAGAAACGCTGACTCTCAAGGCCCTTCCCAGTTTTACTGAATCAGCATCTGTACTTTCATGAGATCCCCAGGTGATCAGAGCCGGTAAGATCTTCTCCCCAAACCACTGCTGAATATTCTAAAAAGAGAAAGTTAATTGGTCACCTTGATACAAAAAAATGGGGAGAGGGTGGTTGTTTCCCAGGCCTTTTGGGCAACTTCTAGCAATCAAGAATTCCCTGAAGTGTTGATTCCCCAGTGGCCCCGGTGAGAATGCTTCTGGAAGAAAATAAAGAACACAGCCCAGGGTGGGACACAAAGGACGTATTTGGGGTGGGGCCGGGGAGCAAAGAGAAAGCCACGGGAGATGTAATCTCACCAGGGCCTTGCTCAAAAGCCACCCGAGGGTCACCAGCTCAAACAACTCCTGCAGATGACAGCTATTTTTACCAATATTCAGAAATCTCAATCACATACCACGAAAACATGTCTATTTACGATGTCGCCCCTTTGTGGAGGTAGTGTTTGTTCCTTCTCTTTTTAGATCCCTTTTTCCATAACGCACACACCACACACATATCCAAATAAACATGTTCAACGTGGACTACCGGAAAAAGAGAAGGGGAAAAGCTGTCTCTGCCTAGCTAAATCTCTCTCCAGGAAAAGTCAAGTTAACGCCGCTGCCCTGGGGTATTCTTCGCTCTGCATCAGCTTGCTCCCTCTGGACCAGGGTTTCTTAACTGATGGGGATTTTGTCCCCCAGCAGACATTTGGCAATATCTGGGCACATTTTAGGTTGTCACAGCTAGAGAGACGGGATGCTACTGGCATCTGATGGGCAGAGGCCAGGGATGATGCCAAACATCCCACAATATGTTTGGTGGCTTCTAAACAGCCCCAGGATTAGAGAAGGGTCTGACCCACGGTGTCAAGTGCTTCTTGGAGAAACCCTGCTCTTGGCCACTCCTGGTCCAACCCCATCCATGGCCACTTAATGTTTATCCCACCAAGAGTTGCTTCTTCCTGCTCTGCCCAGACAGGGCCAACTCTCTCCCTCCTTAGGGAAGACACAAGGGATTTAATAAGAATCTCAAATCACATTTATTAAGTGCTGCATCTATTCCAGACATTGCTCTGGGTGCTTTCCATGTTCTTTCCAGCAACTCATTTACTCTTTTCAACAAATTTGGGGGCTACTATTATCATTATATCATTATTATTATCATCCCCCCCATCAACAGAGGAGGAAACTGAGGCCCAGAGAGGAACACTTTGCCTGAGGCCTCCCAGCTGGTTAGGGGCAGAGCCAGCATCTTCACGCGAGTGGATTGTCTCCAGAACCCATACTTTTAACCAGAACACAATTTCAGGAAGTAAATACTTGCCAAGGAACTAAGGGTGATGGACAGAAAGCATGCTGCACACCAGCCAGGACTTCAGGAGACCCAGCCCTTCCTTCTCAGGAGACCCAGCCCTTCTCAGGAGATCCAGCCCATCCTTCCTTCTCAGAAGAACATGCTCTTTATACACATTGATTTCCTCCTGGAGCCAGGCTGATCATGGGAAATTGGAGGGAAAAGTGGCAGCGTTCATTATAGGAAACCCCAGAGATGAAGAAATTTACAATGTCTCTGGGAGAAGGCATCCCATTTCCCTGACATTTATTATGGAGTAATGAGGGAGAGGAACAGAGTTGGGTCCTCAGGGCTTGTGGCTGCTGATGGAAAAGATGAGGAAGTCGACTGAAATCTGGCCACCTGGCTTGTAAAAGGAGAGGACAAGTGAGCCATGGTGATTCCGTTCTTAGGGTCTGAGGAACAAAATGCAGTGCTGGCTGATTTGACCTGAGGAGTTCCAGTCTTTCTAGGAGAAAAGCTTATTCACCCTCAAGGAAAAGCTTCAAGAGAAGCAAAGGTTTTATTCTGGAATCGTGATTTACAAAAGTACCAGCCCCTTTGAGTGTTTCACCAGCCGTGTGGCTAAATGGGTCCTTCCTTACTGGTCCACCTGGCATCCACAACCTCCCCAGCCCACATGGCAGCCAGGACAGTGCTGGGTGGTTCACAAAAGACAGTCAAAAACCGGTGTATGGTAAGTACAGCCATCCACCAGGTTTTATGGAGAGAAATTGAAGTTCCAACACTTAAGTTGTATTGAATCATACAGCTTATTTCATTGGCACAGGCAGAATTTTTTTAGATGAGGCTTTCCTGATAAGAATGTAAACCAACACAGTGATACTATCAACCAGGAATGAACAGATTCCCGAGTGCCAGCACCACCCTCACTATTTTACATGCAAATCTCCTTTAAAACTCACAACAACCTTGCCACTCATGGATGAGGAAATTGAGGTTCAGAAAGGCACATTAACTTGCCCAAAGTCACACAGCTGGCCAGAGGCAGAGCTGCAACTCAAGCCTCGTTCTAATCACCAGGCTGTCTTGTGACCTCCTCTCAATTAAGCTGTCCTTAAGATGCTCACTCACAACTTGGGCACCCAGGGTCCAATGGCACCGAAGTTGCAGCTCCTTCCCTCTTGCAGTTTCTCAGAGTTGTTCAGCAGCATCCCCACATCGCTTTGCCACCAGTCTGGCCTGTGGAGCATGAATTGCCTTCCCAAGAAAGTAGGTCCTGCTTCCCCTCCAAGCAGCTCCTTAGTTGGTCAGGGGCTCTCAGAGGAGAAGAGAGATGTTTGTTCCCTTGGAATAAAGAAGACAACACAGATCAGGCTTCTTTGCCTTCGGGGAGAAGGAGTTTAAAACAAAAGTACCAGGAAGAATATACTGATGGAGGAAAGGGAAGAACTCGCCATGGTTACTTTGGTGCATCTTTCTTGGGATGCTTTACTTCTCTCAATCTGTTGAGCTGCCGTAACAAAATAGCAGAGACTGGGTGGCTTCTAAACAATAGAAACTTATTTCTCACAGTTCTGGAGGCTGGACATCTGAGATCAGGTGCCAGCAGGGCCAGATGATGGCCGTCTTCGGGGTCTCTGACTTCTTGCTGTGTCCTCACATGGTTGAAGGGGGCAAGGGCACGAATCCTATTCATGAGGACCCCACCCTCATGACCTAGTCACCTCCAAGGCCCACCCCCTCATTGAGGGTTAGGCTTCAACATATGAATTTGGGGGAAACACATTCATACCACAGCAACATCTGTGTCTGTGGTTCTCAAGTAGGGCATAATGTTTTGGCAATGTCTGGGGACATTTGGGTCACAACTAAGGGGTGAGGGGTGGTGATATTGACATGTAGCTGGTAAGGCCAGGGATGCTGCTAAACGTCCTACAAGGCACAGGACAGCTGCCCACCACGAGGACTTACCTGGCCCCTGACAACAGTGCCAAAGTTGAGAAATTCTGCTCTAAGTAGTAAAACGTGGGCTTTCCAAACCCAGGTCAAGGGCAGGATAGTTGGGCCAAAACTGCAAATTACCATCAGCTTTGAGAAACACATCCTTCATTCTTACCTGCCCCCATTTCTCTCTCTGTCAACAAATGAATGGGATTCAGAAATTTTCAGATTCTCCATTCCACACCCCTGAATCTGGACACAAAAGAAAGTGATTCCCAGGGCTCACATGCTCACAGGCCTAACGTGCATGACAATCAGCCATGAGGCTGTGACTCGTGTACTTTTCCTTATGGAAGTGGAGTGTGTAAAAAAGTCAGCCTGGCAAACTGTGGGGAAAAAAATGGAAACGGGGACATGCCAGAAAGATTTTTCACATGGACCTTCTCACTCCAAGGTAGCTAAAGTGGAATGTATAATTTTAAAAAAGAAAAGTAAAGCTAGCAAACACCCAATGAACAACAGAAGTCAGAGGTGCTATCTTTGCAGCCTGAGATGTTTGCCGCTGGCTCTGCAAGTTTGGGAAAGAGCATCACTGTGCCAGCCCAGCCGGGAGCTCTGGAACCAGGGCTGCCCCTCCGAGGAGGCCCAGGCTGGACGGAAGGGGCCAAGCCCTGTCCCTCCACCTTGCTCAGTCTTTGGCCGTCAACCACCCACACTCTGGGCACCCAGCACCTCCTTTCCTAAAGGGGGAACTGAGCTGTGTCTCCCCAGAAGCAGGGATTTGTGGGAAAGGGATTTCTGAGAAAGCGTTCCCACCCCGGGAAGAACCTGGGGTGGGATAGTGGTCCAGAGAAGGGAGGGAGGCTAAGCCAGGTGAGACCTTGGGCAAGATCCCACTGAGAGACTTTGGCTCAGCCCTGGTGAAGGGCAGGCTGGAGCTGACCAATCAGGGCGGCCGCCACTGTCTCCATCCTTGTACCTGTCCCCCAACTCCCCACCCCCACCCCTGACACCGCGAGTCACAGGGCGGGGCCCTAAATTCCCAGGCACTTCCGGTCTCTGCGCAGCAGGCAAAGTGAGTTCCGGCAGTTTAGGGACAGCCCCGCGGAGACACTCAGGTGCCTGCTGTGGGTGTGGAAACATACCTGGGCAGGTGTGCTTGAAAATGCCAAGAGCCCAAGGGCACAGAGTAGAGCTCTGGCAGCACCCAGTCCAACCTGAAACCCAAATTTATAATGATTGTGGCAGAGAAGGAAAACTGAAAATAGAACCAATGATTTTAAAAGTTTGTAAAACTACTCACTTAAAGTCAACCTGCACTTTTTTCCTTTAATAAATTAGGGTCTGAGTGTAGGAGGAGGGGAGGTAAGGAGAGGTTGGTAAAAGGGTACAAACTTTCACTATGAGATGAATAAGCTATAAGGATCTAATATGAACTATGGTGACATAGTTGACAACACTATATTTATTGTATGATTCAAATTTACTAAGAGAGTAGAACATAAATGTTCTAATAAAAAAAAGGTACGTATGTGAGGTGATGGATATGTCAATTAACTAGATGGTACGAATTCTTTCCCAGTGTGTGTACATGTATCAAATCATCACAATGTGCGTTTTAAATATCTTACAATTTTATTTATCAATTATACCTCAATAAAGCTGACCAAAGAATCAGGGAGCTATTAAGAGGCTTTGGGCTTGCTGAGAGAGTGCAAGGAAGCACAGATAATGGTGCCATTTACTGAGGGGAGACGGCTGGGGGCCTGGGTCTGGGCGATCCTGAAAGTAGAGCCTGCCACAGGAACTTGGGTGCCTGAAGTGTATTTGGAAGGTGGTCCCAGGAAGCTGAGTCAGGGGTGGTGATCGGGAATAAGAATCAGTAAAGGATGTGCCTCCAGGCTGGGCATCACCGTGGACCACTGGACTCAGCCCCACTCTGGACCCTCTTTGTGGGACGTGCTTCCAGGTTGTTCCTCTGAAGGACGAGAGGTTAGGATGTTTTCCCACCAGCCCCCATCACTCCCTTTAGTGGAGAGTCTCCCCAGGCCCCCCACTCCAGGCATGAACTCCCCTTACCTCCTGCTCTTCCTGCACCTGCTGAGGACTGTGGACTCCCGCAGCTTTGGAGGCAGCACTGGGGCAGGAAAGTGAGAAGGCCGCGGCGACGGCGGGGGGATGCGTGCATGCACTACAGATGCAGGACTGTCAGAGGTGGGCAGAGGCATCAGAAAAGCAGCTGTAACGAAAAAGATCGGGTTTCCAAGGGTGGGGTGGAATTACGGCTTTTTCATTTTCAATTTAATAATTATTTATTGAGCATGTAATATACCATAGTGCATTCCACCCAGGTGCATGGGAGGTAGACATGGAATAGACACCAGAGGGAGTAAAGACATGGTCCCTTCTCTCAGGGAATTACATCTAGTAATAAAATATAATATAATATGTAATGTAACATAATATAATATGATGAAATATAATGTAACATGTAATAGAAAATATAACATAATGTAATATATAATATAATGTAATATGCACTATAATATGTAATATGTAATATAATATAATGTAATATATAATATAATGTAATATATAATATAATGTAATATGTAACAAAATATAATGTAATCTGTATTATAATATAATATAATGTAATATAACATAATAAATAGCACTGGCTTTGGAGTCATGCGCATCAAATTGAAGTCTGCTATTTTCTACCTACGCAAAGTTAAGACACATCACTTGGCCTTTCTGAGACTATTTCTTCATTTGTAAAATGGGATAACATTAGTTCCTCCCTCAGAAGTCTGTGTTGAGTATTACATGAAACCATGCATGTGAGGTGCCCTGCACAGGGTCTGGATTCAGCAAAACACTCAGTAACTATTCCGCACTATTGTTGTTGCTGTGGTTAAGAAGAGAGATAAGATATTTGCCACGATCCTTATAAGGCAAAGAGATTTTCCATATAAGGCAAAAATTTTATTTATCAACCTTCTTCTAGTTACTTCTAGAATTTTGAGGGGAAAAAATCCCTAATACATGATTATCTAATAAATTCTATATGGCTACAGAATGAAGAGTCACCCCAAAATAATCATTTAAGAATATTTTGCTCACATTCAGCCTTACCTCTTTCCAACTTCAGAATTTAGTCACTGTAGCTTTAGAACTCCCCATTTGTATCAAGAAGTGGCCTGACAAGAGCATTTCTTTTCCGCAAAAACTGTAACCCACACCACCATTATTTAATTGCCCTGATAGCATTACGGCTTATCACTATCATTTTTAGTCTTTCTTTTATAGATCGAAATCAGTGACTCTCAATTTGGACAATGTGTATCTGTGGATGTATATGTATGTGTGTGGGTGGAAGGAGGGGGCTGTATCAATTATCTTCTGACACGATAATGCTGCATAAATAACACAAAACTTCGTGCCTTAGAACAAGAAGCTTTAGTTAGCTCACATGTCTGTGGGTCAGTGATTCAGGAGTGGCGAGGCTGGGCAGTTCTGGTTTTAGCGAGACCAACTCACTTGTCTGGGGGACAGCTGGCATTGGCTGATCAGGATGGGCATGGACTTGGCTGGAATGGCTGGGGCAGCTGAACTTGGCTTCATAAGCTAAGACTTGGCTTTTGATATGATGCCCCAGGACATCAGTCCTGAACTGCCGACCCCAGGGATACAGTGACACAGAGAACGATGAACCATCCTTTCCTGCAAGACAACCCCCTTGCCTACCTCCTGGTTTCTCTAAAATGCTTCTTCCTGACAAGCATGTGAGTTCAGCTTTGCGAGGGATGAGAAATCAGCCTATGAAAGCTGCAGGTGGGTCTCACTTGGAGCCCAGTCTAGAAGCCGAGGATCATCTCATGTGGAAGCTGAAGAGTAGCAGGGAGGTATCTCCTGTAGGTTTTAAACCCATAAACTCATTGCTCTTGTCTAGCTGGCTTAAACACGAAGGCCTTCAACAGAGGCTTGACCTGATTCGTGTAGTATCTGGACTTCTGATTCTGGGATACAAATGCAGGGGTCTTCAGGAAGCAGGGAGGTAATGTCTAGGAGTAAAGTGGCCAGACCAATGTATTTCATATTAAGCAGGCATTGGCCTTTGCTTCTAAAAGAATCATGCATTCTCCCATTTTTCTTGAAACACATGGCTTTCTGTATCTATCATTTTACCTCTTTGAGATAGATGGGAACATAAAAATTACTTGATTTCCCTCTTCCCCGTATGTGAAATAACAGAGCAAGTGAGTTGATAATTGACAGCTTATATCAGCTTAGACACAAGGAAGGGGGTGAAGTGGGGTGGGGGCTGGGATAAACTGGGGACAGCCTATGACATCTTGTCAAAGATAAACAAAGCTGGATCCCAGTTAAAGTGGTAAGGACAGGTTCTAATCAGTAATGACTATTTGTCCAGAGGTGACTAGGGGTTTTAAAGGGAGAATGAGGGAATTGGGAGAGGGGATGGGCAGCGTCCCAGTAGAGCCAGGGAAGTGAAAAATTACAAAAGCAGGAAAGGGAGTGTTGGTCCGTGTGACAGCCATCTGGGTTTGCTCACTGGCACTTGTGGAAGTTAGGCTCCTGCTCTCCCACAGAGGCTGGGAGACGGGGCCTTATCCTCAGGTGTCGCTGGAACAAAAAGGAACTTCTTCTGGCAGCCCTGAGCTTTCTCGGGTAGGCACTATAAGTGGGTCTTGGGTCATTCTAGGGATGTGGCCTTGAGCTGTTAGGAACTGTTAGTGTTTCTTCACATCTTTTCAGGCCAAGTTTCAGGCCTAGTCGAGAAGAGGCTCAGAGGAGCCTGGCCAGAATTTGGTCAAGGACAGAATCTCCATCAGTCTCCATGGTGTGTCCTCTGCTCAGCTCAAATGGGTTATAGCCATTTGGGACCCAACATTGCTAAGACTTTCAATTTCTGAAGGAGAGCCAGAAATGCAGATACTTGCATGAAATCTCCCAATATTTAAATTTTGGTAACCTATTCCAATACATATATTTTTAATATGGTGCAGTACAAGCTAACAAAACCTGCCTGTGGCTGGGCTCTGGCCCTTGGGCCACGGGTGCGCAGTTGTTGCATAAGCTCATGGGGGGAAAGTTAATCCTTGACCTTCCTTCTTGCCTCTTAAAAATGTCACCCTTTGGCAATAGCACTTGCCCAAATCTTTATTTTGTGTTCACTTTGATTTACGATGCACAAATAAAAATACGTCCGGACATGTGACCTTTTACCTCCCAGGAAGGTAGATAGGGACATTTTCCTATTTCATTGCTAATTCTAAGGCTGATGAATCCTTTTCCTTTAAGAACTTGCCTTTATCTCATTCCTTTGGGCAACACGGCTACTTTGCAGAAAAACTTGGCAAAAGATTCTATTTAGAAAAGTGTAGAGCCAAGCAAATTCCCCTATCAGCTGTACCGAAACCCATGACCCCACAGGAGGAGAGCCTGCATCCTGCTATTTCTGCCTGTCCTCTGGAGGACCTGTTATTAAACACAGAATTGGGTACTTCTGGCTTGTAGCCCTAAGAGAAGTTTATAAGCACAGATTTAAAGGGACATAATAAATACCTCCCTGCAATCATTGGAATTGCCTGACGTTATTGTTACCTTAAATGCCAGAACTTTAAAAAAAAAATTTCTCGAGAAGGAAGTGTCAAACTCCTTCCCTCCTCTCCCATCTAGGCCAGGAGTTCATTTCTGAACCCCTTCTGCCTGCATCCACCTCCTTGGAAGCAGCTCCATCGATAAGGTGCTTGAGCACCAGCCCGCAGGAGGAATTCACCGATCCCTCACGCTCATGGTGTGCTATGGACTGAATTGTGTCCCTCCTCAAGTTCACACGTTGAAGTCCTAATCCCTGGTACCTCAGAACACGACCTTATTTAGAGATAGGGCTTTTAAAAAGGGAACTAAGTTAAAATGAGGTCAATAGGGTGGGCCTTGATCCAATATGACTGATGTCCTTAACAGAAGAGGAGATTAGGACACTGACACACACAGAGGGAACACCACATGGGAACACAAGGAGACGACAGCCACCTGAAAGCCAAGGAGAGAGCCCCAGAAGAAATCAGCCCCCCTGACACCTTGATCTTGGTCTTCCAGTCTCCAGAACTGTGAGAAAATGCGTTTCTGTTGTTGAAGCCTCCGGCCTATGGTATGTTGTTATGGCACCCCTGGCAGACTCATGTATGGGGGCTTGGCTGCTTTGGCCCCTGTGCTGCTACCAACACTCACAAACTTACCCCTGAGTATCCTAGACCATGGCTTGTGCTGACCCAAAGCTTCTGTTTACGGAGCGATTCTGTGTCCTCATGCTTCCTCCTGTTGGGCAAAGCACACAGACCAGCCCTGCTCTCAGGTTGCTGGGTCAAGGTTTGTTGCCCTTTTCCATCTCTGTGGCCAGGAGGTCACAGAGTATGCTTGGAAGAGACCTAAGGCTGTCTGCCTTGGCGTGAGGCTGTGGGAGGAGACTCCCCTTCGAAAGGCGTGTGTGTGCACGGGTGTGCTTGTGTCTGTGCATGTGCGTTCATGCATGTGTATGTGCACGTGTGCTTGTACACGTGTGTGTACGAAGCATGCTTATAGTCGGCCCATGGCCACGCTCATTTATGCAAAAGCCACTTTATTCTAGAAAATTCAAACTAGTCTGCAGTGACAATGACGTGGGGGGGAGGGGGAGGGGTGAAAGGCAATGAGGTTTGAGGATAAAGAAAATGCTTTGTGTTCTGACTGTAGCCATGATGTCATGAACTTACCTTTCAAAAGCTCATGAAATCCTATCCTTTACAACATGGAGGTTGTTGATTGTATTAAGTCAAACCTAAAAAATAATTTCAAAAAAACGTTGTTGTTTTTAAAAGCCATTGTCTGAGGTTAGTTTCTAGATATTTGGCACCTTGGGGTGTGACAATGAAGCCTGAAGGCTTAGGCCAAGCTTTAGAGAGAGCTCTGTGGAAACCTCCTTCTGTGACCCAAGAGTGTGATTTCTCCACCTTCCTGGCCTGGCAAACCGTGAAGTCGGTCGGCAAGGGCCGCCTGCGTTGGGAAGTGAGTGACTGAATGGGGAAGTCTCAGCGGATGACAGGGAGGGAGTACAGTTTGCACAATGTTCCCGAAACCTCTGATTCAGGGAGAGTCGCAAGAAAAGACCCTCTGGTCTGAGTCCTACTTTTGTTCAACCCCTCCTTGTTCCGGAACCAGGTTTTCTCAAATTTCTACAACAAACCTAGCTCAGTTTCCACTTTGATGTGCAGGCTTTGATACCCTCCCGATCAGCATGAGTATTTATGAGGCGGTGTTGATTTCAGCATAACCTGGAGTGAATCCTGTTAGCGTCAGGAAGGGATGTGCCCAGACCATGCCCAAGGCCTGGCTTCACTCGCCATGGTCTCATTTTAAATTCTCAGGCTGGCAAGGGTAGATGGAACCAGTATATGGCTGCTAAACCAAAAACAGTAGAGTTCAAGGATACAGTCAAAATTGAAGGAAAGTGTTTAAAAAGCAGAGAAAGAGATTTTCACCAGATGCTCCTTCTTACAAACACTGTATTGAGCTCCAGGAATTGTCACAAATGGCAAACGCCTGGGTGAGCATCGGATCAAGAGAGAGAACATCACCAGCAACGCTGAAGCCCCCTCATGCCACCTCCCTGTCTCCCCCTCCCCCCAACCCAAAGATGACCACTACCCAGACTTCTGACAACATTAAATAATTTTACCTCTTCTTGACATTCATATAAATGGAATCTTACAAGATGAATTCCTTTGTGTCTAGCTATTTTGTTTAAAATCATGTTTGCAAAATTTATCTGTATTTATCTGTACTGACCGTCATAGATGTTTACCCCCATTGCTGTATAATGCTACTCTCTATGATTACATCACAATTTATTTATCCATCTACTTTTGCTGGGCATTTGGATAATTCCAGATTGGGGGCTAATATGAGTAGTGCTGTTTTGAATATTTCAGTACATTCTTTAGATGAATACATGTTCAGAATTCTGCTGAGTATATACCTAGAAGTTGAATGATTGTCTTGGATGATCAGTTTTAGTAGATTCTACCAAATAATTTTCTAAAATGGCTGTAGTAATGTTCACTTCCACCACCAGTGTGTGTGGAACAATCCCTGTTGGTCCTTGTCAACACTGATTTTTTTTAAATCATTTTTTTCATTATCACCATTCCAGTGGGAATCCAGAAATTCCCGAATTCCAGAATTTTCCAGTGGGATTTATAAGTGTAAATCTTCCTAACTTTGGATTAAAGAATGGTTTCTTAGACCTGACACCAAAACCACAACCAAGATAAATAAATAAATAAATAGGACTTCATCAAAACCCAAAGCTTTTGTATTTCAAAGGAACTCTCAAGAAAGTGAAAATACAACCCACAAAATGGGAGAAAATATTTGCAAACCATATATCTGATAAGGGACTTGCATCCAGAATATACAAAAAGCTTCTACAAATCAACAATAAAAAACAAATAACTGATTTTCGAAATGAGCAAGGGGTTTGAACAGATATTTCTCCAAAGAAAATATACAATGGCCAATAAATACATAAAAAGATGCTCAACATCTTTAATAATAGAGATATGCAAATCAAAACCACAATGAGATACTACTTCATATCCACTAGGATGGCTATTGTCAAAAGACCAACAATAATAAGTATTCATGAGGGTGTGAAAAATTGGAACCTTCATACATTGCTGATGGGAATGTAAAATGGTGCAGCCACTTTGGAAAGCAGTTTGGAAGTTCCTTTAAAAAGCTAAACATAGAATTACCACAGGCCCCAGCAATTCTACTCCTAGGAATAACCCCAAGAGAACTGAAAGCATAGGTCCACACAAAAACTTGTACATAAATGTTCATAGCAGCATTATTCATAATAGCCAAGAAGTTGAAACAACCCAAATGTCGATCAATGGATGAATGGATAAAGAAAATGTGGCACGTATATCCAATGGAATATTATTCAGCCAAGTACTGACATGTGTGCTACAAGTTGAATGAACCTTAAAAACATGCTAAGTGAAAGAAGCCAGACACAAAAGGTCACATATTGTATGATTCCATTTATATGAAATGACCAGACTAGGCAAATCCACCAAAACGCAAGTAGATTAGTATTTTCCAGGGCTTGGGGGTAGGCGTACAATGGAGGAGTGAGTACTGATGCAAGCAGGGTTTCTTTATGGGGTGGTGGGAATGGTCTGGAATAAGGTACTGGTGATAGTTGCACAACTTTGTGGACATACTAAAAGGCACTGAATCATACATTTTAAAAAGGGTGCATTTTATGGTATGTGAATTATGTCAGTTTAAAAAAGCTCATCTCTACTTCCACATCGCATCATGTGTGCATGCAAAGTCATGTTGTGTTGATTGACCATCCCGATGACACTTTCATTTTCTATATAAATTCTAGAAAATTCCCATTCTTCCACCTTCCAGCTCTATTTACTTACAGCATTTTAGCTTTGGCACAAAGATATTATTCTGTTGGAAGGTTTTTTGTAGCTTAAGAACTAAATAAACTACAGTCACCGCGACTCAGTTTGAATTCAGGTCAACTGAATTTTTTTCTTTCCTGCTAAGTAAAATTCTGTGAGTTATTGCTCTTCCTCTGTGGTTAATCAAACTTCTTAGATATCAAAAGTACGATCTCGGCCGACCGTTCATGTCAACTCTCACTTTGGAAAATACAAATTTACACATTTTCTTCAGCATCATTTCCAGTATCCTCTATCACGCCATGCTTACACGCCGTCAATTAACAAATACAGCCTTCATTAACAGACAAAAGTCTTTGAATAAATCATATATCTCATTCATGAAAATCATTTTTAAGCTAAATTGAACTTTGTTGAAAGATTGTGTTTTATAGCTTAACTGGACATTTTTTAAAAAGGAAATGAAAAGCAATTATTCCAATCCAGTTTTTATTAAAGTCTTGTCAGATATGTTCCTATTTCCAAATGTTTCTCAAACTATGTTATGAGTTGAATTGTGTCTCCCCCAAAAGATAGGTTGGAGCCCTGTACCTCAAAACACACCCTTATTTGCAAATAGAATCTTTACAGTGGTAATCAAGTTACAATGAGGTCATTAGGGGGGACCCTACTCCATCTGACTGGAGAAATTTGGAAACATGGACAGACACACATGGAGGGAAGAGAGCGTGAAGAGACACAGGGAGAACCCCATGTAGAGGCAGAGGAGTGAGGTACCTAAAGACAGAGGAAACCAAGGTGGCCAGCAAACCACCAGACACTAGGAAGAGACAAGGAAGAGGCCTTCCCTGTAGGTTTCAGAGGAAGTGTGGGCCTGGCCACACCTTGATTTTGGACTTCCAGGCTCCAGAACCATGAGACAACAAATTTCTGGGGTTTTATGTTTGTTTGTTTGGTTAGTTGGTTGGTTGGTTTGGGGCCTTGCTGTGTGGCTCGTGGGATCTCAGTTCCCTGACCAGGGATTGAACCCACGCCACGGCACTGAAAGCTCAGAATCCTAACCCCTAGGTCACCAGGGAAATCCCAAATTTCTGCTGTTTTAAACCACCCAGTTTGTGGTACTGTGTTAGGGTAGCACTAGGAAACTAATACGAACTACGTAATTTCTTTCCTAAGGAGAGTAAATGTGTGTGTGTGTGTGTGTGTGTGTGTGTGTGTTTATGTGTGTTTTAAATAAATCCGGACTATTTCATTGTTTCTCATTCAAATTCCCTTCTGCTATTTTTCAGCTCAGTTACACGTCCAGACAACAACATAGTGAAGTTAGTCTCATGAGCAGGGTCAACGGCCTTCTGTAGTGATGTAAGTGATAAGACACCATATCTGTCCATAAGTGTCTCCAGAGGTTTGTACAGTGGTTGAGATGACCCTTTAGGGGTAATGGCACTGTCTTTGGTTGAAATCGCCTCTGTCAAAGGCATAAGGACTCACATCCAGGGGACAGACAGCAGGATATCCTAACCTGGATTCTGTAGGCAGTGGGCCCAAGATGAGGCTTGCATGCCAGGCTCTATTGGAGGTGCTGTCACAGGGCAGCAGGAGTGAGGGGAGAATGGGAGCCAGGGTGCAGCACGCAGCTGAGCTGACCTTCGCTGCTCTAGAAAGTGCAGCGGATTGCTCAGCCTTGCCTCTGGTCTCCCGGAGAGGCCATGAAGAACACATAACCTCGGGACAGCCTGTCAGGGAAAGGAAGGGAGAAACATCTATTGTGAACCCTTCCTGTTTTCCACTCATCTGCTTCCCTCAGGAGGTGTTAATGTCTCTGTGCTTCGGGGTGGTCTTACATTGACCCTCCAGTAGCTATTGAGAAAGAGAAATCCCATGTCCAATGGTGTTTCAATGATCTATTGTTTCATAGCAAACTACCCCCAGGCTTAGTAGCTTCAAACAATAACAACTTGATAAGTTTTACCGTTGCAGGTTGATGCGCAGGTCTTATGCTGGCTTCACCTGGGCTTACTCTCGAGGCCAGATTCAGCCAGCAGGTTGCCCAGGGCAGGACTCTGCTGGCGCAGCTGGTGTGACTCAGGTTCCCCCTCTGGTGTCTTTTATCTTCAGCTTCATCCCAGCACAATGTTCTCAGGTGAGGCCATGAGAGGTGGTGAGAGGACAGGTTCCTGACACATCACTTCCGCCACATGCTATGGTCTAAGTAGGTCACATGGCCAGCCCAGAATCAAGGAGAGGGAAACAGACACTAGCTCTTGGTACTTAGATATTTCATCTACTGTATATGGTGTGGTACTTCCTCGTAGTCCACTTGTGTGGGGAGGAGCCACGTCAGGCTGTCCCCGGGTGCCGACCTGCTGGGGCTTCCACCCTGATGGGTGCCCTAAGGCTCAGATGAGGACCCTTTCACCCAGGGGCACTGAAACAACAGCAGTTGTTGTTAAGAGACCCGGGAACGGCAGCTGTGGCCAGACCTCCCATGTCTCAAGGGCGGCACAAGGGGGTGAATCCTGAGACTCACATATTACGTCCTGTCCACAGGACTCACGGATACAGGATGACAGGTGCTGATGGGGTCACAGGGAGCATTGAGAAGACCCAGAGTAGGACTTAGGAACTGGAGTGACGGGTCTGGGAAGGGAGGAGGGTCCATGGATAGCGTTCAGCACAACCTGAGGGTCACCCAGAGCAAGGTGAGAACACTGGACACCTGGCACATCGTTGGAGGGCGAGGCCACCTGGAAAACAAACTTTCCTCTGGCCTCAACTCTTTGCCTGGTGCTACCCCTGAACAGAATATATCTGAGCTCAAACCAGAGTATCAGTGAAAACATTCTTTAATTCATTCCATCATTAGACTTTCAGTTGTTCACATAATTTCAGTGTTAAAGAGACCTCTAGATTCTGTGTCAATCGTAGTCTCTGTTCCCCCAGAAGAGACCCTAAGACAATGACGAGGGTGCAAGTGTTTATTTTTGAGGTGACTTTAGGAAATGGTGGTGGGGAGAGGGGACAAGAGTCAAGGAGAGGAAGCAGCCAGTAAAGGCCGCGTAGTTGACAAGTTACCGAAGGCCTCACGGGGGCGCTCCTATGGGGCAACTTTGGGGCACCTCGTGGAGGCCACCTCTGAGTGACCTTCACCAGTGGGCAAGTTGGTTGGGGTCTTTAAAAAAATTTTTATTTTATATTCACTTATAGCTGGTTTACAACATTGTGTTAGTTTCAGGTGTACAGCAGTGAATCAGTTATGCATATAACTATATCCACTCTTTTGGTTTTTTTTAGATTCTTTTCCCATTAGGCTATTACAGAGTACTGAGTAGGGTTCCATGTGCTATACAGTAGGTCCCTTTTGGTTATCTATTTTATATATAATAGTGTGTATATGTTAATCCTGAACTCCTAATTTCTCCCTCCTCCTCCCTACCTTTCCTTGAGTAACCATAAATTTGTTTTCAAAGTCTGTGAGTCAGTTTCTGTTTTGTAAGTTAAGTTCATTTGCATCATTTTTTAAGATTCCACAGATAAGGGACATCATATGATATTTGTCTTTATTAAGCAATTCCCACCAACTGTGGGTGGAGGGCCACTCCTGAGGATGGAGGGTCTCCAGAGTCCCAGGAGGTCCTGGGGGTTCACAGCTGGGAGCTTTTGGGTGGCATGCCCAGAGATGGGGGACACTGAGGGGACATGGGAGGTATTGGGTGTTGCTCTGGTGACCATCCATGTCTTTAGAAACATACAGTTTATGAAATCAACATATGAAAGATCAAATCCACGCTTTTGACAAATACTATCACCTTCCAATAATTTCTTTCCACTGATTTCCACCCTTCCCAAATCTGAGTCTCAGAAAACACAAATTACCAAAGAGTGGCTGTAAAAGCAGAACCACTGCAGGGCAGTGAACAGAAGCCACAGGCCGCAGGGATAGGTCATAGTTTGCTCTAGGCTGAAAGGACTTACGTCTTGCTCAGTAATACAGAGTTCACGGAGCAGTTGGCTCATAACCTCCCTTTTTAGGGTCAAACTTTCTGGTTGGGCAATCCTAGCTTCTTGGGCACCACCTGCAAACCGAAGCCCGCAGGGTAAGGATTGTCAGGTTCCTTGACACTGTGCAGAGGATGGTCACTCCCTAAGTGGGAGGGGCCTGGCTCTGGTTTCATGGACTTCCTAACCGAGCTGCCTGCCGTACACGTGTCTGAAAGTCAGTTGTGCCATTTCTGGAGGCTGCCCTGGCCTGGTTCTTGGTGAGCTCAGGCTCCCGCAGGCAAGGAGATCACATTTTACCTTGTCTGACTCTGTTAATAATGTCCTGATCCTTCCAAGGCCTTCCCGACGGCCAGAGGTGCCCTTCCATAAAAATAACCACCAGCAGCAACACGGGGATTGCAATCAGCTCAGTGAGCTGTCATCTCACAGCACGAAAGAAAGAGACAGGTGAGGGGGTGGTGGGGGGAGAAGAGTGTGGGGTGTTAAAAAAGCAGGAGAGAAGAAGCAAAAAGGAGAGAGAGAGAGAAGGAAAGGGGTTGAAAAAGGGGACAAGCATTGGAGTGCAAAGAGCTTCTGTGAGGAGTGAAGGCCAGCCAGCACGGAAGGGACCCAGGGCGGAGGCTGCCATCAAAGCTGTGACCAAGCCAGCTTCCACGGTGGGCAGTGGAGCTTAGCCCCAGCGTGGAAGATGCCCCTCGAGTTACCCCCGAAGGGGAGGAGTTGGCACCTGTATACACCAATCTAGGGCAGCCGTTGTTTGAGGGCTGCTCCTGAGGGGTCTCAATTCCCTGATGCTTCTACCCTGTCGCAGGAAGTGCTCGATGGCAATGCAGGGAGTGCCAGCTGGAAATGAGGCCCCTGGGCACAGCAGGAGGCAGAGAGGGTAGAGGGCAGGGCGGCCAGTGCGGGCCACAGGTTTCTGCCCAGTTTCTTGAAGCTTCTCCTCTTATAAACCTCTGTCATTGACATTTCAAAGGAAAACAGTGATACTATCTCTGCTTGACTTGAATTTGATTCCAACACTTTCTTATAATGTCCCAGACCGAGGGGACCTGGTGAATCGTCCCCCTGGGAAGCTATACTCCTCCTGGGAGAGCAGAGCAGGGAGGAGCACCTCTGGGGACACACCCGTGGAGTTGCCTTCTGACTTGTGGTAAACTGGTCTCAGTTTCAATTCTTGAGAAAGGGAAAAACAGAGATATGTACTTTATGTGAAAGCCTTTCAGAAAAAGTTCTCATTGCTTGAGGTGACTCACGGCAGGTTGTCTTAAGCAAATAAGAAAAGAGCAAAGAATGGGAGCTTTGGAAAAACCCTTTTGAGTCACAGCCAACGAAGTTCCTTTACTGAAATAATCAGAGCATCTTGTATGGTGGTCTCACAAGATGGCATGGATTTCAAGGGCAAGTTTAATGTGTCTCTAAGTAACATCTGACCCAATGGAAGTCTCAAAATGATGACTATTTCACTTGTTTAAAATACTCATTCATTTAACAAATACTTGTTGAGAATCCCATAAGAGCTGGGCTCTGTTCTCCATGCTGGGAGAACAGCAGTGAACCACACTCACAAAGACCCCTCCCCTGGGGGAATTTCTTGTCTTGTGCAAAACCGACAATGAATAAATAAGCGAAATACAGAAGATGTCAGATGGTGATAGATGCAACAGAAAAGGACAAAGCAAGGCAAAGAGTGAGGTGGAGAAAATCTGGGAGCTGCAGCTTTAAGCAGAGTAGGTGGGCAATACCTAAGCTGAGTCTGGAAGGAGGGAGGGAGGGAGCCACTGGCACCAGTGGGGAAGGGCCTGCCAGGCAGAGGAAACCTCAGGTGTGAAGCCCTGAGCTGGGAGTGTGCCTGGTGTGTTAGAGCTGCAGCTACAGGCTGGGGTGGCCAGGACAGACCACTGAGGGGCTTGGACAGAGGAGTAGCGTAGTATGAATTCGTTTTCAACACAGTCCCTTGGGCAACTGAGGTGAGAACAGCCTGGTGGGGGGGTGGGGGGTGGAGAGGGCGGGGCAAAGATGGGAATAACTTAATCTCCATCCTTGGTGTCAGTATCTGACTGTGGTCACTTTAGGGGTGCTAATCATGATAGGAACTTTTGAGAGCTGGCAGAGGAGCAATTTGGAAAGAGTCAAGGGCTCCTTTATGCCAGGAAAATGTCCCACAAAAACTTCTTTACATTTGGTGATTCTAGTCCACATATATGGCCAAAGAGAGTGAGACACTAACTTTAAAAGGCAGGCTGAACCTCGTATAAAAATGAGCCAAAGGGGCTTCCCTGGTGGCGCAGTGGTTGAGAGTCCGCCTGCTGATGCAGGGGACACGGGTTCGTGACCCGGCCCGGGAAGATCCCACATGCCGCGGAGCGGCTGGGCCCGTGAGCCATGGCCGCTGAGCCTGCACGTCCGCAACAGGAGAGGCCACAACAGTGAGAAGCCCACGTACCGCAAAAGAAAAAAAGAGCCAAAGGCCTTAACAGACACCTCACCAAAGAAAGGATACAAATGGCAAAGAGCATATGAAAAGATGCACCACATCTCCTGTTATCAGGGAAATGCGAATTGAAACAACAAAAGATATGACTGCACACCTCTTAGAATGGCCCAAATCCAGAACACTGACAACACCAAATGCTGAGGAGGATGTGGAGCAACAGGAACTCTCATTCGTTGCTGACGGGAATGCAAAATGGTTCAGCCGCTTTGGAAGACAGTTTGGTGGTTTCTTACAAAGCTAAACATACTCTTACCATATGATCCAGCGATCACTGTTTGCTCAAGAGTTGATGAGAACTTACGTCCACACAAAAACCTGCACACAGATGTTTACAGAAGCTTTATTCACCGTTACTAAACCTTGGAAGCAGCCAAGCTATCCTTCAGTAGATGAATGGGTAAATAAACAGTGTTACCTCCAGATAATGGAATATTATTCAATGGTAAAAAAGAAATGAGCTATCAAGCCATGGAAAGACATAAATACATATTACTAGGTGAAAGAAGCCAAACTGAAAAGTCTACATACTCTATGGTTCCAACTATACAACATTCTGGACAAGGCAAAACTATGGAGACAGTGAAAAGATCCATGGTTGCCAGGGTTTGAGGGGAAGGAAAGGATGAACAGACAGAGCACAGAGGATTCTTAGGGCAGAGAAACTACTCTTGTATGATCCTGTCATGGTGGATACAGGTCAGTATACATTTGTCCAAACCCATACAGTGTACAACTGTCAAGGGTAAACTATAAACTCTCAGCAATAATGTGTCAGTGTAAGCTCATCAATTGTAGCAAATGTCCCACTTTGGTGGGGGATGTTGATAATGGGGGAGGCTATGCTTTGGGGGAGATATAAGGGGAATCTTGGTACCTTCTGCTCAATTTTGCTGTGAACTTATAACTGCTCTAAAAATGAAAGCCTATAAAATAAAATAGGTTGATGTAAAGTACTTGCATATAAATTGTTCTCATTAATTAACACGAAAGGGGAAATTAGCATTTGATGACCTGCCCTAGGCTGGGCATCCACCGCACCTGCTGTTTCGCTGTCACCAAAGCCCTTCAGGGTGGGATGTAAAGCTAAGCATCCTCTGTGATTCATCTCCACCCATCCTACCCAGCACTCTCCAGGCCTCGGGGAGTGGGGAGGGGTGCAAAATCCAGCTGGTTCCAAGGAGAACTTTTCTTTGGACTTTATTTCCATGAGTTTGGCTCTCTCTGGCCAACTGCAGTCAAGTTCTCTGGTGGAGACCAAGGCAGATAGAAAGATATGCCCAGAATGGAGCGTTCTGGTACCCACTCGATGAAGTTTTTTTGTGGCTGTTTAAAATAATGGTTCTGATGACTATGCAACAATATACGAAATGTTTGGGGGAAAGGTAAAACAAAATACACAGCTGAATTCATGCCACAATTACCGGTATACATTTTAAGAAAATTGACAAGAAAAAGAAAGAGAGTAGGAAGAGCATGAGTATGAAGTAAGTGCCACAGGGTCACGTGACTAAAGCGTCACAGGGCTATGATCCCTGTGAGTGCATTTTCTTTTCTCAGTTGTTTCGAACTCCTTTCTTCCTGGTCTCTCCTTTGCTACCAAAGAAAGTCTGCTTTCCGTGAACTGACAGTTTTAAAGCGTTTGAACGTCAGACTCTAGATGGCTAAGTGGGTCTGCTTTCTCCTCTCCTGCGTCTGGAAGCTGAGACTCAAGTCTTATTCCGAGGGCTCCTGTGTCCCACGCGGGAGGCCAACCTTTGAGTCACTCTGTCCCTTTCAAAGTTCCGGGGACAATATAACAATTTCCTGGCAGTAATCGTTCGTCATCAGCAAATTAAAGGAACAAAGATACCTGATACTGTCTTTCCTCCTTCCTTCTCTCTTTTCACAAATTTAGTCCAACAGGAACTTCGCAGGTCACCTTTCTTGCCATGTGACTTTAATACCCTTCCAACAACCTCAGACACTTTGCTGCAACTTTATGAATGAACAATCCCTGCTAACAAATGTCAAAGGAGGAAGATTCAACTCTTGAGCTTTAACTAGAAAAGGGAGTAAAAATATGATTTATAAAGAAGTCTGTTCAGACTAAAAGGTTCAGAATAGAAGGTTAAAGGTACTAAGTCCACATGTTTATGCCTATAGGAAGGCTGCCATTTACTTCCATCAATGCATATTTTGTGTGTGTGGGAAGCAATTTATAGAATCACTCAGGACCTTAATTTTTCCTTCTATGGGAAGTTTTTAAAACTTGCTGTCCAAAATGCCCGCTGGTAGTACTACAGTGATAGTCATTGAGTATTTATACTACCCGGAGATTTTTGATCTGCGAAACTAGTTGTCACACTGTTTCAAATGCATTTAAAAAGGATTTGAGGGCTTCCCTGGTGGCGCAGTGGTTGAGAGTCTGCCTGCTGATGCAGGGGATGTGGGTTCGTGCCCCGGTCCGGGAGGATCCCACATGCCGCGGAGCAGCTGGGCCCCGTGAGCCATGGCCGCTGAGCCTGCGCGTCTGGAGCCTGTGCTCCGCAGTGGGAGAGGCCACAGCAGTGAGAAGCCCGCGTACCGCTAAAAAAAAAAAAAAAAAAAAAAAAAAAATTCGATTTATGAAGTCTTTATTTTCTAGAATAACCCCTAGTAAGATGCTCCCATGTAACAATCATGTATTGTTACGGCAATTTCTTTTCCCTCCCTGTGCCCCCTTCCTTTCCTCCCTCCCTGCCTTCTGAATTAATCACCTGTCACTTGTGCTCCTACTGCTGTATTTCTCGTAATGCTTAAATTATTCAGAGTATTTAACAGGCAAACATTTTTTTTTTTACATTTTAGTAGGTAAAAATGCAATTAGTGACACTCTCCAGTATATTTCCTCTTGTCCTCCTCTCCTGCCTTGTTTTTCTTACTTTGCCTTTGTTCTCTTGCAAATGGGAATGTGGGAAAGCTACACCAAGATATGGGGGGAAATGTAGTAAGGCTCCATCACGCATTAATGTTCTAATTAACGTGGTAGCTGGCAGCGCTCTGCTAATACACTGCTGCATCCCAGTTCCTCTGCTGTGACCTCACTCTTTGATGTAGCTGCTGTGTGGCTCTGCTTCCAACCTTAGCTGTAAAAAGTAGACCCCAGCATAAGTTGGCACATGCCATCATCTCCTGGCCCTCCTACAGATGCTGCATAGTTCCTGCTCTGCTCTGAGCCAAGCTGGCTTGTCCTTCCTCTTTTTCTTCCCTGGTTCTGCAGTTGGACGTGGCTGGCACATAGATGACTGTGATTCGAAGTGAACATTTCTAAGAGTTGTCTTTGACAAGATTAGGTGTCTCAGGGGCTCCCCCGTACCCTGGCTTCCCTGCCATCGGGAACCTGACCCTCGCACTATTGTAACCTCAGTCTGACTCTGAGCCCCAACACCACTTCTCTCAGGTTTCCTCCCGTCCAAACAATGACCCAAATCTGCTGAAGAAAGAGTCCAGATATTTAGACCAAAACTCTTAACACTTCTTCTAAAAATAGCTATCTGGACCCACTTTGTATACAATTAGGAATTGTATAGGCCCACGCAATGTCCAAATAACTCCATTTATTCTGGTGGTGGACATCCAGAATTTACAAATAGTGCACACATGTTATAACTGGATTTGTTCCCAATAATATACTGGTCCCAGTGTAGCCATTTACTTGCAGCAGTGTTTACTACAGGATTTGAAATAGCCACATGTTTGTGAGAGAAACAACCTGGTGCCTCTGTTTTTGAGTAAGTTGCCAGCATAGGGGAAGCTGCTGGGTCATAGAGTATGTACTGGGTTGGCCAAAAAGGTCATTCCGGTCTTTCCATAGGATGTTACGGAAAAACCTGAATGAACTTTTTGGCCAGCCCAATACATATCAACCCTCTTAGGGTCCCTGGCTGGGTCTGAAAACTAGATTGATGAAGATGAGCAGGAGAAAAGCAGACAAGTTTATTTATTATAAGTTTTACATGACATGGGACACTTTATAAGGAAATGAAGCTCCAAAGAAACAGATCTATGTAGTTTAGTGCTGGGTTTGATGAAGTGTGGAGAGCCACGGAGGAACATGGTAGGTCAAGGAGTGTGAGGAATTGTAATAACTGCAGGAACTTAGCAAGGCCTGTTTGCTAGGAGTCTTTTCAGTGTCCCTTTATTTTTGGAGAAAAGGATGTTGCTTTCTTCGGGGGGGGGGGCGCACCTCTCACAGGAAGGTTTTATAGCCTGTTCCAGGGAAGGGTTAGGTGGGACGAGGTCCGAGTGACCATCTTGGTTTTGTCTTTTTCTCAAATTCCTTCAGCTTAAAATATTCCGTATGCCAAGGTGCCATGTTTTGGGGTGGCACGTCCGAAATCCCATCAAAACACAACAGTGAGTTTTAAAATATCATCTTTTGACATTGCATTTTGCTTAAAACTACTTAAGGTGATATTTCTGCAGGACCTGAGCACCACTTCCAATTCGAACTTGTGTGTTAGGTTGATTCAGGTGGTTGCCGGCGTAGAGATTTGAAGAGGAAAGAGGGTTTTCTTGAAGTATAAAAACATTTATTGAAGTCTATTAAAAAAAGAGTATAAGGTATATTAAAAAAAGAGTATACATGTCAAGAGTATACAGTTCAAACTGAACACACCCTTGGAACCAGGACCCAGATCAAAAATCAGCACCTTCCCCATCCCCAGACAAAACTCTCCAGCAAAGGTAGCCATACCCTGACTTCTAACAGCACAGGTGAGTTTTTTCTATTTTTGTACTTCTTTCTATTTTGTACTCTCACTCCACATCATATTTGTGGTATTTACACGGCTGCATGTAGTCGCAGTTCATTCATTTTTATTGCCGCAGAGATTTGCATTTCCATGATGTGAATAGACCAGAATCCATTCTACTATTGCTGGGAATTTGGTTGTCTTGTTTTAGCTGTGACAAAGAGCTCTGCTGCGAATGAGCATCCTGGCATATGTCTCTTGGTGCATTTCTAGCGGGTGTACTAAAGTGACATTGCTGGATCATAGAGTATGGACATGGCGGCTTTATTTGACATGGCCAAGCTGTTTCCCAGGGTAGTGGTGTGTCAGTTCACACTTCCATCAGCAGGTCACGCATGGTCAAGTTTCTCCACATCCTCACCCACACTTGGCATTATCTGTGTTCTTCGTTTTAGCCATTCTGAGGGTGGCTGTAATTTGCATTTCCCTAACGACTAATTAAATTGGGCAAGGCCCGTATATTCATTGACCATTTGGATATACCTTGGGAGATAGACTTTTAATATTTCCAAGGAGTGTTTGCTTGTGCCATACAAAATGAAGTAAAAGAAACATTTTCCATGAAAAAATAAAAATGCAAAACTAACTTCACCCTCACTTAGCTTTCCATCCAAGTATACAAACACAGGTGGACATCACTTTCCTGGCGGGTAACCATCTAACTTAGATGGATTCATGAAGAGCCTTCCACAGTGGTACAGGCGGGATTCACCGGAGAGCAAGAAGCACCCAGGGACACACAACAGTGGGAGCCATTAACACCCCAGACCTAAAGAGGCAAAGGGAGCAGTCTCAGGAGACAGGTGAGAACCGCTCCAGGGAGGAGGACCTCCTGGCAGAAGCCGTGGTTGTGAAGGGATACAACCACTGCCAGGAAACATTGCCCAGAGCAGAGAGGAAATGGGGAGGAGATACCGTAACCCCTCTCTTCCCCTGCCCTACATTCCTTGGGTCGTGCTGGCCGCTGGCCAAATCCAACCAAAGTCCAAAGAACAAAGGAGCCCCGAAGAGGTGACCCAGGGCTCAGAGCAGGAGAACAGGGGAGTGGAATGGCCCTGCGGGGGATGGAAGTGAAGCAAAGAGATTAACCAGCGCATGCAGGTGCTGCAGAGTGATGGGAAGCGTACTAGAAGCTCTGGACTCTTGTCACTCACTGCTGTGTCATTGAGAAGATAAATAATCTTTCTGAGCCTCAATATCCTAAACTGTAAAAGAGGTTTGCCTCAACGGTCTGTGAGGTTCCTTTCTGTCCCCTGACTGTTTTTCGAAAATTGTTGAGTCACTGCCATCTTCATCAGGATGGGCTAGCCGGGTCCCCAAGGTCCCCACTGATCCTATACAGCACCCATTGGCTTTTGGGTTTACAAACCGTGGCCTAAGCTGTCTAGGTGGAAAAAATCTCAATTAAAATCTGCTCCCGGGTAAATCTTATATTGCCACCTATAAATAGGTTCCTGCTTCATTAAAGTAGTGCCCGGTAAGAAAGAAATGATGCAGGTAGTCTGGGTTTCAGACGTTCCATCCTTCTACAGCAGAGAGAAGTCTAGATGCAGGGCAGGCCCACTGGGGAAGATAATGTGGCATAAAGCACAGGGTGGTACTAAAGCCACCAATGTAGGGTAAAGTAGAGGTCCAGCCCCATATGCTAACCAAATACAAGGAAGGGGGAAGAGAATTTATCCAAAGCACCCCTGCAAAATGTACCAGTAGCTATTAAAAATCTTAAAAAACACACCCCCTATGCTCCAGCAATTTCACTTCTGGATATATCCCCTAAAGAAAGCCTCGAGCATGGTTTGCTGAAACTAACTTGAATTGGAGTTCTACCTCTTATTACCTCCTTATCGCCTAGCCTGTGTGGTTAGAGTGTATTAATTGATTAATAATTTATCTTGACACTGTATTTGTGGAGATTGTTCTTTGAACTTCTGTTATAAGCTTGGTTTCTGCTGTGTATTGGAGTGTTTCTGTTAAGATTTATGCCATCCAGAGAAATTCAATGCCAGAAAGTGTTGCCCAATAGGTAGAGGGCCAAAGGGAAAGCCGGAGGGCCAGCTGTCCTAGCCAGCTCCTCTTCTATTGCTGGCCGACCTTGGGTGACCTTGTCACCGCTCCTGTTCCCCTTATCTGGTGCTGGCAGGTCTTCGCCCCAGATCATGAGGTCACTTTCATTTATGAAGAACCTCAGGAAAACCTTAGGTCTTTCTCTGCTTCACAACGGCGAATACCTCTGTGACCATCTAAGGTGGATGCCTATCCTTTCTCTGGCCACACTTGCAGGATCTTAACTCACCGACCAGGGATGGAACCCAGGCCCCGGCAGCGAGAGTTCAGAGTCCCAACCACTGGACCACCAGGGAATTCCAGGATACCTATTCTTTTATCAGCTGCATTTGCATTGTTGATGTACAAAATAGCTGTTCAGACATCAACCCGTGGACATTGTTTATTAAATGAGACTAAAGTCAAATTGGCATTTATGGCCTCAAGAAGTCAGTGAACTTATGTGATGAAAATTTTATCAGCCATGTAGATTTTCATCTGTCTTCTAGCTTGGAATTGGACATGCCACTGAATTTAATAATTGATGAATAAAGAGTTCTACTGAAATTATGAGTCAAATTATTCAAAATTTACATGATATTGCAAAACATTGTTTCCTCTAACGATGTGAGATGGTGGGATTTTTTGATTGAGTCAATGAAGGCATGGAGTTTTAGCTTAGTTTCAACTCTCCAATTTTGTCTCCTACAAAAGATGAGCCTTAATCATCAAGGTTTTTGAGTTCTTTAAGAGGAAATGGTATAGTTAAAAAAGTAAGAAACACAACAAGATGGTTTTCACAGACATAATGTTGGGCAAAAGAAATTGAACGCAAAAGACAGTAGACTGTAGGATTTCACGTGTGTGAGGTTCACAAACAGACCAAACTGGTCCAGGCTGACAGAAGTCAGAGTCGTGGTTACTTCCGAGGGTTGTAGGGGAGGACGTGAGACAGTCCCCTGAGTGCTCAAAATAGTCTATATTTTGGTGATTTCACGAGTGTTGACATATGTAAAATTTATCAAGCTGTATCCTTGCTATTTTTGCCCTTTGCTGTATAGGTTATAGCTAAAAATAAATAAATTATTAATTAATTAATTAATTAATTAAATAGGTTATAGCTAAAAATAAGTTAATTACAATAACTTTTAAAGAATTAAGCAAAAAAAAAAAACTACCTGGAACACAGTGATAGCTTAAGATGAGTATTTTGCAAATCATCCATCTACAATCTAGACTTACTCTGGTACTATTTTAAGGAACTATGAAAACGAAGAAAGACAATCCACAAATAGTTTGAGCTATATTTAGAAAACAATTGATTTAGGTAATGAATAAATCAGTTTGTTGTATATGAATCTCTCAGAATGAAGAGGCATCATCTTTACTAAACCTGATTTATTTCTCAGCCACACAGAGAGCAATCTCACTGCCCAAGTTATCTGATATCAATGCTTTGGGTCACATAGAAGGTTCCATGATATCATGTATTTTAATTACCTTATTGTCCATAACGTGCATATCTAATTACAAATAATTTTCCTGTAATATTTGCTTGTATGTATTTGCTCAGATAGTATCTTGTGACGAACAGGGTGATAAACATTTTTCCTTTAATATGCTTTCAGAATTGTACACAGTTTTCTGCAAAGCATCAGCTGTATTGCTAAAAATGAATCCATTTCTTGTTGTGTTCTGCTGGTTGTTGGATGGAAAAAATGTTGACAAATTATTAAATTAATCTTGAAGCTCTAATTATTGTAATTTCTTTTGCAGCAATCCGTTTGAAGGAAAAGAAGTGTCAAGTCCCTAAATTATCAGCGAGCCAAGAACACTTGTTAATAAATCCTGTACACAGAGCTTGCTGGACAGTTTTATGTTTATTTTCAATTGCATGCACAATGACTGTTCCCAGTTTATTTTTTCTAACTTCTGCCCTAGAGACCTGGCACTAGATAAAGCTCAGATATACAAGAAAACAAGGAAGTGACTGATAAAAATCATGACATGGAGTCTAGAACTAAACTGCTTATTCTGTCCACAGAGATCATAAAAAGTCTTGCTCGTGGTCATTTCTGGATGATTTCCACCACAGTGATTGGACAAGTCCCCATCTTCCTAAGCCACAAAGTTGGGCTGCCTGAGGCTGGGGTGACCTACAGCAGACACTGTTGACAGCCTGCCCAGATTTCTTTGTACGCTCATCACTGTGTTTACATGCCACCCTCACCAGTCCTCAAGGGCCCCTCAAACTTCGGTGTGTTTTTCCTTCCAACAACCTGAGGCATGTTCTCCAGCTACCACATTGCCCAAATGTGCAGACGGCCTGGAGAACTGGGAAGTTACTCACCTCCAGTGACTGTTGGGTGTGGGACTTCGAAAGCCCAGCTCCCTTGTCTCAGGTTGGAACAAATTTTCAGATTAACTTACCCCCCAGAGTTCTTCATGGGATCAAGCAGAAGGCACCTTCTGCAGGACTTTGCCAGGCCCTGTATCCTTGCTTCGTGCCCTTCCTCCCTCCTTCTGCTCCCCGCACTGTTTCCCCATTTCCTTAGTGTCTCCCCGGGGGTACTTCCTTAATCAATCGCTCTCACATAAATCTTCATCTTAGGGTTTGCTTCTGGAGAACTTGAACATGACCCTGAACCCTCATATGCAATCTGCAACGTGGGTTTCACAAATGCTGCATCATTACTGAGATTGGAAGGGGCTCAGGAGCTGAAGACTGCTCACCATGACTGCTTTTTCTCTGCTTTTTTTTTTACTATTGCAAGAATTCGGTTCTAACTTACCCCCCACCCCCCATACACACACTCCCTTTTACACATTCAGCACCTTTGGGATGTCAACTCGATGTTGCATACAGCACCAAACTGTATGCAATTGCATAGTCAATTGTATATAACTTCAAAATGACCTTGAGTGCAAAAATGTTGGACCTGTCACCTACGTACCTAATTCACCTCTAATAGGTTGGGGGCAAAAACATAAATCCTTCCAATCAAGGTCTTACAAGTTCAGTGTTATTACGAAGCATCGTCATTACAAAGCAGCATACCTAGTTGAAATATAAGGCAAATATTCACAACTCATGAATTTAAAATATATGCAGTAAAGAAATAAACAGAATCTGTTGCGCATTTTTCACTCCATGTGCATGATTGTAAATGTAATAGTGAAGAACACTTCAACTCTTTTGGAGAAACACAGTCAAACATTCACTCATGAAGACTGATCCTGAATTCACAATATTCCTTACTATAGATGATTGGCTACCAATTTGCACTTTGTTAAGCCCAGGAGACCTTATTCAGCAATCTTGTTTGTAATTTTTAACATCAAAGCGAATTCTTCCTTTTCTAGTTACCTTTAAAATCTCCCTGGAACAATAGGGGGGAATAATTGGATATGTTAGTGTAAATAATTTGGTGTCTATTTTTGTGAATATGTTTTAAAATAATCAACCAATCAAGTAATTGTTAAGTCCCTGAGATCACAGCAGATGTAGCATGCCTAAAAATAGAATACAAAAACAGAACCATTCTTCTCAATATAGTACTTTTTCTCACAACTCAAGGATTAAAACAGAACTAGTTAGTTGGGTTATTAATCTCTGTTACAAACTATTTTTCTGAAGAGTAAGTTCTGGATAATTCAGGGGGCAGTTCTTGTCCCCTATTTCCCAACACTGAAATGAAAATAGGGTAACAGTGATGTCAAAGCATGGAAATAATTGACCCAATAAGTGGCCCCCGGTTCTTGATCTTTATGGAACTGGGTCTTTACCCAAGGGCTTTGGACATAGGAATTCAAGAATGGCTGTCAGAACCCCACTATGGGCCTCAAGTTCTTTTCTTTTTTTAATTAATTATTTATTTATTTATTTATTTTTGGCTGCGTTGGGTCTTCGTTGCTGCGTGCGACTTTCTCTAGTTGTGGCGAGTGGGGGCTACTGTTCGTTGCGGTGCATGGGCTTCTCATTGTGGTGGCTTCTCTTGTTGCGGAGCATGGGCTCTAGGCGCACAGCCCAGGCATCAGGCATGTGAGTGAATGAACCTCAGTTGATTCCAGCCCTTGGCCTTGAAGCCTCCCCAGCTGATAGAGAGTGACATAGAAATGAATTGTGCCCACCAAGCCCTATCCAGTTTACAGATTTCTGAGCAAAATAATTGTATACATTGTTTTAAGTTGCTAAATTTTGAGATAATTTGTTACGCTGTCCTAGCAAGGGAAACACCAAGTGAAGACAGAGTTTCAAGCTCTGCCTCCTGTCAAAGCCTGCTGGGGTCAAAATAAGATGATGGCTGAGACCTCATCGCTGGGTTGATCATGTAAAAGGCTCTGGGAACACTGAAAGGGGTGAGGGTAGAGCTGGAATGGAGTGGGTTTAAGAAAGAAGTGGCATGGAATTGTAAACAGCCAGTAATGACAACTCATTCAAGGAGTTTTGCTACAAAGTAGATTTGAGAAATGGGGCAGTGGCTGGAGAGAAAGTGGGATCAGGAGAGAGGTTTTGCTTCATATGGCAAACATAATGGTACATATGTCGACAGGAATCAGCCAGTAAAAAGGGGGAAATGGATGATGTAAAAGCGAAAGGAGAACATTGCTGGAGCCCATTCCCCAAGAGATAAGAAGGACTGGGGTCTATGACTCTGTGACACAGCTGGAGAAGTTGGCTTTAGCTGGAGATGGGCAGTTCATTCATAGTTACAGAGGGAAGGGCACAGATGCAGGCAGGTGAGGGGAAAGATGAGTAGGTACTTGTCTGCTCACTTCCATTTTCTTAGTGGGAGAGTAGGGGGCTGAGGCAGTGTATGGGCTCACCGAGGAGTATTGGGGGCTCACTGGAGGCCCCTCCTCATGAATTGAAAGGGAGACCAGGTAGTGTGGTCATGTTCTTGGCCAGCCACATTCGCTGGCCTGGGTGCAAGCACAAAGGTAGGGCATCAGACTTAACCAGGGGTATGGTGTTGCCAAGAGGAAACCAATAAGAGAGAGGGGCAAGGAAGCCGAGGGTCTTTGCAAGGGAGTGATTATATTCACTGGCTGTGGAATTTAAGCTGCATAAAGAGGAAAGGAGAGATGTGTGGGGTTCAGGGGCAGCAAAGATGCAGTAGGATCCACGGATTGTCGATCGCAGTAGAGTTCAAGAATTGCTTGAGCTCATACACTTTAATTACCCCCATTCTGAGAATGAGGAACTTCTGCTTAGAGAGATGAAATTACCTTGCAAGTGAAGTAGCCAGGGAGCGGCCAAGCTGGAGTTCATTCCCAGGCTGCCCAGCTCCTGTAATAGTTAGAACGCTTTTCACAACCCAGCCTCTGGTCAGAAAGAAAGGAGAGGAAAAAAGAGCAATCAGCATTGATGGTCACCAAAGTCTCCAAGCACCAGATCTGGAAAACACCAGATCTGGAAAAATCTCCAGGAGAGATGCCTGGGGGCCTGAAAGCTTGGTTTTAAGTCCTGAGTGAAATTACATTATGTGCTTTTTGAAAGATCTGAGCTTATTTTTTGTGGAAGTCAGTTCTTAATTGAGTTCTCTTTAGAACAGGGATGCAGCAGAAAGGTTGGCATATGGGTATAGAAACTACAACTGGTCATTTCAGTCTATCTTGTGTGACTGGTACATGCATCCTTCCCCACCGAGGTATTTCCTGCAGCCCATGGAAGATTTCATCAAAGGAAGCCTGTGTTGGAATTACATCATGATCCCGATTGTTTCAAGTTTCTATTACAGCCAATTACTTATAATGAGAACCAGGGGGCTCTCTGTTTCGTCCCTGATGAGATGCTTTGGCGGGTGGTTATCACGCCACAGTTATGAGAGGATGTTTGCAAGAGGAAGTTTTGTAAGAGGAATTTGACAAGGCCCTCATGTGTATTCTGCCCACCATTGCATTTGCAATAACATCTCCTATAGTTGACTGTCCTGTAATTCTAGTCCGGCGGCAGCTCTGACGTTGGTAATGTTTATTTCCAAAGGAGGTGGCTTGGCTGGGAAAAGGCGATAGCTAAGAGGTTGTTCGTGTGTGTTTTAAAAGGGCAGGTTAGCCTCAAGGTAATTATCTTCTCTTTCTTTTTGCTTGTAGAGAGAGAGGGGGGGGGAAAAAAAACAAAAGAAAACAAAACATGGCTAAGTTCTATGATTTAGGAGATGAACATATTAAAATAATTTGAAGAAAATTAGGTCATTCAAAACAAAAGTTGTAGGGAAGGAAGGATTTTCTCTGCCCCTTGCTTGGACCACGTTTCTCCCACTTCACCCCACAAGCCCACCCCTAACCTCACCCCCACTGGGACTTTTGGGACCTCCCGTTACTTTATAAATACTGATCCAAGGCGCAGGGAAAAGAACATAAGTTTTAGCCTCAGAAAGACCTGAGTTTTTATCTAAATTCCATCTATGAATGAGTAGCCTTGAGCCAGATAAGGCTGTCTGAGCCTCAGTTTTGTCCTGCATAAAGTGGGGGTGATAATGCCTACGTGGTAAGGTGGTTTGTGAGGCTTACATGAGATAAAGCATGGAAAGCATCTAGTTGCTCACAACTGGCACATTTTGTTGCTTTCTTCTCCTCGGCATGTCCTTTGATTCCCCCCCACCATCTCGTCCTGACCTTGGTATGTAGTGCTTGAAATTATTTGGCGTGCCCTCTCTCCCTTTCTTTCACCCGTTCATCCTCCCTTCCTTCCTTCTTTCCTTCCTTTGAGGCCCCCAAATTCCAGTTCTCTGATAAAGCCTTTCCAATATCAGAAGCTACAGTTTACGTCTCAAGTTTCCCTTGACATCACATGTAAATTTCCACGACTCACATGATTTACTGTGATAACAATCACACGTTCATTATCTCATCCCAGCATCTGATTTACAAGATGGTTCAACATTTCCCTTCTTGTTTATTGCCTCCCCACATTTATATCATACCTGAAATCTTACATTTTTACAGTGTTTAATACTTTGTTTCCAGCATGCTTTATCATATATTATCTCAGTTGAGCTTTATAACATCCTGGGAGGTAGTAAGCAAGACAGATATTATCATTTTCTACGTTGATAAATGTGGAAACAGGTTGAGCAGGCTTATCTACCCACCCAAGGTCAGAACTCTGGTTTTCCAGAAGCTTGCTGTAGCCATCTTGACCCAAAGCATATGCATGACCTTCACAAGTCACCTCCTACCTGGTCCAATCTCTCTTACGCTGTACGTGACCCTAATTCCATCAGTGGAACTCTCTGGCTGCAGAACCCCGGGAATGTGGGTCACTGTGTACCCAGTCACTTTTCCAGGCTGCACAAGGACATGTCTGAGGTGCCCTTGATATTACATAAATCCTCATTTTTCTTTAATCTGAGATTTCCTTAAGTGCTGAGATAGACTTTGGTTTTGATTTTCTAACAGTTTAGGGCCATCAGAAGCAACATCTTGATCCTTATGGTGAGGACAGAAGATTCCCAGCAAAGCATTAAGTTCTGGCCTAAAGATTTGGCAAGTATTTGACCAAACAGGTTCAGCCATTCCTAATCATAATTCATAAGTTCAAAAGTATGCCGGTTTTTATTGCAGCAGAGCCTGTTTATCGCTTATCTCATAAGTAGCTGCCATATATTTAGATTAAGTTGATCATTGCTCTTTATGTCTCAATCCTTAACCTGCCCGGTCACCATATCACATCCCCATAAACCAAAAATCAGAACACTCCCATTCTGACACTACAATAACCCTCTAATTATATTTTGATTCCAGGAGAGGCTGTGTTCCGAGGGATTTGAATGGCCCCAGACAGGCCTGTGGAATCTTGATGACCTCATTTGTGTTGCATATGGCCCCATTTCAAACTTGAACCCAACCACGAAGTGCGTGAGCCTAGGATACAAACACAATGCTGAAAAATACAGTCAGTGTTTGAAGCTTTTTAAAATGAACATGCTGGCAGTATAGCATGTTTCTGATTCCTCTCGGAACCAGCTTTGGACTCATATGTCGCTGGCTGTTATCCATTTTCACCCCCGTTTTCTTTCAAATTTATCTTGACAAATTGTTATTATTTTGAGTATGTATTTGTGGTTTTCTGTTTTACCCTCCAAGGAAGCTTTAAATGATTAACCTGTTACACATAAGACCGAATTAATGCAGCTATTGTCTCTTGGTCTCCGGAGCTAGATTGAAAAGACAATCCTACATGCAGGAAGGAATATTCGTAAATGAACTTTCAATTCAACAATATGTTGCGTGTTTACTTTGCAATAAGCGATGGGGGAAGGAAAAACAAAGATTTAAACATGGGCTTGTTTTTGGAGTACATGAGATTTGTCCATAAAATAATTAGAGAAATATTACATATAATTTAAAATAAAATGCTAAAATGGAATATAACCAACGGGTAGATGAGATTATTTGTGCTACACCTAGAAGAAAAGAGAATTGTCAATATGAACCCAAGTTGTTGAGGAATTGGTGCCCACTAGGGCATGCCAGGCACCTTGCCTTCTGGGTTCTCAGCATATTAGGTGTCTTGAATGATGGTTAAGGAAAGTACTCATTAGAAGCCTATTTGCAGAGTGAGAATAGAGGCGTAGAGGTAGACAACGGACATGTGGACACAGTGGGGGAAGGGGAGGGTGGGACGAATTGGGAGAGTAGGATTGACACATATACACTACCAGGCGTAAAATAGATAGCTATTTGGGAACCTGCTCTAAAGCACAGGAAGCTCAGCTCGGTGCTCTGTGACGACCTAGATGGGTGGGATGGGGGGGCAGGTGAGAGGGAGGTCCAAGAGGGAGGGGATATAGGTATGCGTATGGCTGATTCACTTCATTGTACAGCAGAAGCTAGCAGAGCATTGGAAAGCAATTACACTCCTATTAAAAAAAAAAAAGCCAAGACATTTCTTGAGTCTGTTTTTGTTATATACTGAAGAAAAATCACTCCCAAACTTAGGACCTTGGAAACAACCAGCATTTTATTATCTTTCCAGCTCTGTGGGTTCACTTGGGCTCCACTGGGTGATTTTCTGCTCCATGCGCTGTTGGCTGGGCCTCTAGTCGACAATCTGGAGGCTTTTCTGAACTGTATATCTGCCACGGAGAACTCACATGGCCGGTGGTTGACGCTGGCTGTCGGCTGGGAGCTGAGCTGGGGCCAGACACTGAGTGTCTCGGTTCTCCTCTCCTCCAAGGAGCCTTGGGCTCCTCAGAGCATGGTGACTGTGTTCCAAGAAGGAGTGGAAGCTGCCAGGCTTCTTAAGGCTCAGGACAGAAGCCCCAGAACATCACGTGCCATTTAGTCTATTGACCAAAGCAGTCACAAGGCCAGCCCAGAGGCAAGGAGAGGAAAAGTAAAGGCCACCTGTCAATGGCAGAGTGACGTGTGCATAAAGGTGAGGGAAAGAATTTCGTTGGAGACTGTGTACCACACAGCTTAAGCAAACACACAAGACATGCACTCGAAGGCAAGAACTTTACGTTGGTCTGTCTGCCAGATCCATCCACTGCTACCAGTTCTGCCACCAGCCTCTTGTCTTCCTCTTCCTCCCACCTTTTTCCCTTGAGTGAACTGAACCTACGACTTCTGAGTGCATTCCAAACGCAGATGCCTGCACCTTTCTGGGGACTGACAGTCTTCTGTCATAGACTCACGTCCCAGGCTTGATGCCATCTCCTGCACCCCAGCCCCTCAGAACTACCCTTAGTGTGACGGGTTCTCGCTTGGGCCTCTGCTTAGGGCCCTGATGCCTAGTTGTCTCCACAGGGGTTTCATAGACTCTTAGTCCCACCTTGCCCTTGTCGAATCTCATCTATTGCTCCCAACACTCTGGTTCTAATATTGCTAGAACGTGGGATGGGAATGGATGGATAGCCATGAAAGATCCCATAGATCTTAACACTTTAGACAGGTTTTGATTGAACAGAGGATGAAAGGTCTGAGCAAAGCTGTACGCTTAGGACCAAGCATGGGATGTTTACAGAACAGAGAGGGTGGAGGAAACTTGACTTGGAAGAGGAAAAAGGTGTGTGTGTGGGGGAAACTGGGGTATTAGGGCTGGATGATGACAGTCAGACAAAGAATGTTAGATTTGCTGTGATAAGGAGCAGTAAGCCACTGTGCATTCTTTTTTTTTTTTTTGCGGTACGCGGGCCTCTCACTGTTGTGGCCTCTCCCGTTGTGGAGCAGAGGCTCCGGACGTGCAGGCTCAGCGGCCATGGCTCACGGGCCCAGGCGCTCCGCGGCATGTGGGATCCTCCCGGACCGAGGCACGAACCCGTGTCCCCTGCATTGGCAGGCGGACCCTCAACCACTGCGCCACCAGGGAAGCCCCACTGTGCATTCTTGAGCAGAGGTTTGGCCTGGTGAAATGATGCTGAAGCGAGATTAGTGCAGTGGTGGAATGTCAGGGAGAGTGGAGAAATCGTAATCAAGAAGGCCAGTGGTTACTGGGTTCATGGGTGTTGAGTGCTAGGATTAAGGGGGCTGCAATGGAAATGATGAAAAAAGATGGATATGAGACAATTTCAAGGGAAAAAATGTATAGGGCAGTGACTTCTTGGATATGAGAAATTAAACTAAAGATGACCAGGATGTGGACAAATGAGATGGACAATGGGAGGCTGCTGTGGGGTGGGGGAGGGGTTGGAATGATTGACAGCAGCGTGCAGAAAGCAATGGACAGGGAGAGACCAGAGTGAAGGAAAAGTCAGACAGGAATGGCTCCCCATCTGGGCTGGTGGATGCAGAAATGAAGAAAGGTTGAGTCAGGAAATGTCAAAGGCAGAAGAGATGGTCCTTAATGAAAGTTTCAATTGAGAAGAAAAGGAGAAAGGATAAAATAAAAGTGACTTATCTGGATTTCAAAAATTTTGGAGCCATTGGCAGAAAGAGGGACATGGTGAAGGAAGGTTACTTGGAAGGGAAAGTGAATATCATACAGGGTGAGAGGAAGGTAGCAGTTGGTACTCTGGTAGGAATATCTAGAAAGGCCAAGATGTGGGGTGAGAATTAGGTGAGGCAACATTAAAGATTAAGTCCCTTGTTCAGAGTTGAGATCCCGTAACAGTGTAGTTGTGGTGTTCACCTATACTCCTGGACCACCTTGGGTTTGCTCTTCACCATCTTGAGTCAAGGCTAAAATGTTAGGGTAAGAAGGCAGATGGTACAGGGATGGGACCGGGAGCCCCGAGATTCCAGCTCTTGCATTTATTCTTCTGAGTTCTCCATTGGGCTCCCCTCTTGCATACCTGGCCTCCATCATCCAGCATGAACTGTTCTGCTCACCAGGTCTGAGGGAATATGCGTACATTACTGAGGTATCTCCCAAGTGCGATTCACATCGCTCAGCCTCAAATGAATTTGAAGCCATGGATCCCAGCCATAAGTCACAGGTGGAGGGCCAGGCTGAAAGCCTCACAACCCCTTATGCAAACACACATTGATAGCCCTGGACCTGAGGTGCTCCTGCACCCTCCTGCTTCTCCCCCATCTCACAGGGAGCCTGCTGCCTCCCAAGATGCCTGGGAGGAGCGAGCCCTTCCCCACCTCTTCTCTCCTCTCCTTTTGACTTGCAACATAGATGGTGCTCCTAGCTTGTCTCTTTGCCTGCTCGGTGGAATCTGGGGATCTGTCTTTTTCAGTCCTGTTCTCTCAATTAGCAGCCTGCATCTAAAGAAACTCCATGAACTTCAATCTTTTAATCAGTTAGAAGCATCCTTCCTCTCCTCCTCAGCTGATACCAGAATTTTCCAATATCTTCTCTCTTCTCTCTCTCTTAAATCTTCTGAAGGTAAGTTGAATACGTCACAGCTTTTACTCCTAAAGACTCCAGTGTATATTATCTAAGAATAGGGATATTCTCTCAATGACCAATGCAATTATCAACTTCATCTACTGCCTTTGTAAACGTGATTTTCAAGTACACACATTAAGACAGAAATCCACTGTTTTCTTTTCAGCGATAGCACTACCGATAAAGCTACATCTTTGCCCCACCCCACCTCCAACCCTGGCTCCCTCCACCCTCCTAGATCTCGTCACTGTTGTAAGTCTGGTTTCTATCTTTCCAAAAGTTTATTTTATTTCTTAAACAGTGTTACATACATAACAGCCCAAGAAAAAGGCAACATATTTGAACAATAAAAAGGAACTACTGATATCCAACAACATGGATGAATCTCAAATGCATCATGCTAAGTGAAAAAAGCCAGTCTCAAAAGACTACATATGGTAAGATTTCATTCATACAACATTTTGGAAAAGGCAAAACTTTCAGGAGGGAAAACTTATCAGTGGTTGCTAGTTGCTTTTTCTTTCGACTATTTATTTTAGATCTATCCAGGTTGATATGCAGAGCTCTAGTTCATTCCTTTTTCATGGCTATACAGTTACTCTATCGTATAAATGCATCATTTTTCATTTATCTAGGGACATTTAACAATGTTTTGCTAATATAACAAACAGCAATGAATATCATTGTGCACATTCGAATGAGTTTCTCTAGGATGGATATGAAAAAGTAGTATTGTCAGGTGGTAAAAGGTCTGTGCACTTTCAGTTTCAATAATTACTGTCAAGATGCCCTCTGATACGGCCATACAAAATTGGACTCCCATCAAAATGGTGTGGGAAGACTCATCTCCTGCAATACCTTACAACACTTAATATTATCATAAAACATAAAATTTCAAACATAAAAATTCACCCAGCTGCTTTTACTACACTTTCTAAAACATTTGAAATGACAATTTTCTTTTTTTTTTTAACAGGGACTGCTGCTGTCGCCTGATGCGGGGTAGGATGGAATGGAGACCGAGGTGGGGTTCGCTATGGATCAGTGTTTGAAGGGGCTTGAGTATTTCTTTCTTATTAACTTTGGATGTGGATGAAGTCATTCAGTGGGAAGAGAGTGGAAAACTTGGGCTGGACCTTGGGAAATACTTGCTTCAGTTCAGGGAGTGAGAATAAAAGAGGGTGAGGAACAGAAAGAAGAGATCAAAGATAAGGACAAAACCAAGAGACAAAGAAGCGCTGGAAAGAGCTGGTCGGCAGCACTTGGGGTCAGAGGGCTGGTGGGAAGCAGGCTATGCTCATGTCTACTGAGCCTTTATTAGGTGCCGGGTTCTGCACTGTTTTGCATGAACTTTCTGTGTCATCTTCACAATTCGCTTTATAAGTTATTAACCCTGAGGCCTGTTCTGCATTGTTTCTCAGCTTCCCCAGCGGGATTAAGCCCCAGTTGCCCACAGTGGCAAATTTGCTTAATAACGCAAGCTTTCCTGGTTTGTCTTTTCCCTGTTTACTCCCTCACTCCCTACAGTGATTCCCAGTGTCACCTCCCAAACGAACTATTTGCACTCACATGCTTGTGTCAGGGTCTCAGCGGAGTTGCTGTGGGTAGCAGGCCCTGAAATGTAGCTTTCCCAAGCCCTCAGGGGCTGATGCACTGAGAGCTCTGGGTGCAGTCTGGGGGGCAGGTAAGGGGTCCGCAGAAGCCGGGTGGATGTTTAGCAGCTGGGGGACTCGGCATGGTTTGAGGATCTGCATCAGGGAGAGCGAAGGCGATGTTAACCAGCCAGAGGACAATGGCTGATGCTCCTCGTGGGCATGGGAGGACAGACCCCGAATCCTCCAGCGGCCGACTTTGCCCCCCAAAGGCCAGCCAGGTGCTCAAGAACCAGGGGCACAAAGGGCTGTCGCCCCAGGAAGGAGTGAGAGGACACCATCCCCAATGACCCTAAATCTTCCTCCCGAACATCCAAAAAGCCATTTTGCAAAAGATTCTGGGAAAGAAGCAGAAGAGACAGAAATTGGAAAGACCAAGCATCGCTTCATACGACAGTGAAACGATCAGATGGGCAGAATTAAAAGTTAGCTGCTTTCTCTCGCTCAGGGTTATGGGAGGCTCAGGATCAAGGTCAGACTGTAGGAGGAGCTCCCTCTTCTCTGCACATATAAGCCATGTGGTGCGTTCAAGTGGGCGATTCCCCTGGAGCAGCTGGTGGGTCTGAGCTGGGGGCATCCACACTGGGAGCCAGTCCCCTTCAGGGTTCAAATATCTTGGAGAAATGTCATGTGCCCCACCGAGGGGCAGAAACAGGAAACACACTTCACTTCACCATCTCTTGTGGACACGCTCGGATGTGAATTGGTCTTTTTCAGGGGCTTTCTTTGTTTGCATTAAAGCCCTTCTCCACCCAGGAGTTGTGGCCCTCCGTGAAGAGGATGTTATGCAATTAGGCCAAGTTCTCCAGTGCTCCCTTTCCAGGAGGGCATCAACATGCAAAGGGCACTTGTTGGCCCTCTGTTTTGTATTCCACTGAAGTGGCTCCTTCTGCCGTCTGCTGAGATGGGAGCTGGCCTCCCTCAGTTGTGCGGGACCCGCTCCAGACCCTCCTGGCCAGGGCTGGGGGACCACGGGCTTCCCAGTGAGACTGATCCAGAACTGCTACTGACAAAGTGCCCACGAGGGAAAGGGCAGCATCAAAGGCTTAGAACTTCTGGCTAAATCACAACACAGATGTGATGGTCTTAGGGGATGGGGGGACATGCCGTTATAGAGAAAATAGGAGGCTGCTCCGAGGCATGCACAGAGAACTTTGTGTTTAATTATTAATTCCCAGGCAGCCGGATCACAAAGCTCAGCTGACAAAGCTTCGGCCCTTCCCTGTGGCCATTCGAGGAAGCAGTTTGAACCCCCTGGCTTGAGTAAACACACAGTGAACTCTGCTTCCTATGTCCTGGATATTATCTGTGAATAGGGCTCCAGACCATTTCCTTTCCTGGCAGAAGAGTGACTTTTCATGAGGACAGCTCCAAATGTAAGGGACAGAGGCCCATCTGCAGCTCACATCCGGGGGGTGGGGGTGGGTAACCACAGCAACAACAAAAACGCCTCCAATAGAAGCAATTATGCCTTGAGCCCCTTCCACACCTTGGGCAACCTCCCTGCTCACAGTGTAAGGACCTGCCTTGTCATCTCTGTGGTCCTGCACCTTCCTCCCCTCAGATCCAGGTGATGTGAGCCCTGGATATTGTGTAAGGACCTGCCTTGTCATCTCTGTGGTCCTGCACCTTCCTCCCCTCAGATCCAGGTGATGTGAGCCCTGGATATTGTCCAAAGCTATTATTTTCCCTGTGACTAGCAGCTTGGAGCCCCAAGTCTCTTTTCAGGCCAACTTTCTGTTCAAGAAAGTAATTTCAACAGTAATTTCCACACTGTAGATTAGTCCGAAACTGTCAAACTACAGACTTGATTTAGGTTCCATCTGTTATCTTCCCAGGAGGACACCTCACATAAAATTCCCCCTGACAGTCCATGTGCCTTCGGTGACTGTAAGACTGAGCACTGCCCGCCCTCCCACACCGGGTGGAGTGGTCCCACGCCACAGTCATCTCTGAATATCCCAAGCCTTGTGTGTAGAGCAGGAGCTCGATATCTTTCGTTCCTGCTCAAGAGATACTCCGATTGGGTCAGAACGCCACTGTCAAAGGCAAGGGAAGCATAGAGGTAAAAACGCAAACAAGAGTTCCTATAAAACTTATTCCTGCCAAATCTTGCTTTAGAGTTTGAAAGAACACAGCTGTTCTGCCTGATAGCTTACCTTGTCTCAACCATCCTCATGGCTCATTACTTCAAACTTTCAGGGACTTGCTTCTTTTTGTAAACCACAGGAAACCTGGAAAGATGTCGCACAGCTTTTTGTGGCAAATATACATTACAAACCTGGTTCTTAGGCCTGGAACGTTTTGAGTGACAAAATAAATAATGATAACAATGGACCATAACCCATAGAATATAATCAACATCCAGGACTCCATACTGATATAAATAAATAATTGGATAAATAAATAAAGAGGGGAGAAGGGGGGCTTCCCTGGTGGCGCAGTGGTTGAGAGTCCGCCTGCCAATGCAGGGGACACAGGTTCGTGCCCCGGTCTGGGAAGATCCCACATGCCACAGAGCGGCTGGGCCCATGAGCCGTGGCCGCTGGGCCTGCGCATCCGGAGCCTGTGCTCCGCAACGGAAGAGGCCACAACAGTGAGAGGCCCGCATACCACAAAAAAAAAAAAAAAAAAGAGGGGAGAAGGGAAAGCTTTTCATTACAGCAGACTTCCAATTACTAAATGAAGAAGGAATGATGGAATGAGAAAATCACCATTTAGCAAACACCACAGTCATAATGATTCCAGATAAGAAACATCAATGGAAAAACAGGTGGTAATGAAAGTATGAAAACAAATTATTTGCATAGTCTCAAAGTATCTTCCCACAAGATAATGATTAATTTCAAAGGGCAAAGGTAGTAACTTTGGGGAAACCTGGAGACACCACCTTAATGAAATGAGCAAAGTTGACAGCACCATCATGAAACATGTTGGCATTTGGTACTTCCTGATCCGAAGAACAGAGAAGGAGACAACATCACTTCTGTATGTATTTCCCCCCAAATGCAAGACCTGAATTTAATCATGGAGAAACATCAGGCAATCTCAGATTGATGGACAGTCTCCCCCAAAATGGACTAGAACTCCTCAGAAGTGTCAAAGTCATGAAAGATAAGGGTTGAGGACGAAAGATTGCAGGAGACTAAGGAGAAACAACACCTGAGTGCAATATAGGGTCTCTGACTGGAGAACAAAGGACATTAGTGGGACAATTGGCAAAATTTGAGTAAGGTCTGTAGGTTAGTGAACAGCATTGTATGCATGTTAATTTGCTGACTTTGAACAATGGTTATGTGAGACCTTAACATGAGTGGAAGCTGAGTGAAAGGTATAAGAGAAATCCCATACTTACTGATTTTGTAACTTTTTTGTAATTATTTGAAAATGAAAAGTTAAAAAATTAAAGTAAACTGACTCTTCCACTAAATAGTTTCCCTATACATTTAAAACATGGTTAGAATTAAGAAGTGGATTTACCTAAATTAAAAACACTTCTATTGCACTTCTTATGCATTTCTTTTGGTCCATTCTCTATATGATCAGTCTTTTCATTCCAATTTGCTATATGCAAGCAGATTTCAAAACCATTTGCATGGTAATATCTTGAAGACTCTCCCTCTCTGCTTCTCTGTCTCTCTCAGACATATGGCCCTGCACTATTTTTTCTTTCCCATACCTCTCCTGTCCTTCCCAATCAAAACAGATGGATGGGTGGGTAGATTGGTGGATGGATAAGGCCAAAGAGCCTGAGGGGACAGAGGGGAGGCCCAGATAGGGAAACTATGCCTGGGAATGAAACTGTTTTGGAGAAAGACTCCAGAAGTCAAAGAGGAAGGCTGGGAGGACCCATCGCCATTTGGAAGCAAAGCAGGGCCATCTCAAGGAGTTCAGAGTACATGTTACAGCTCTGGAGAGAGGAAAGTCAGGGGTCGTGCCCCAGTGGAAGCACCGTGGGGTGGCGGAGGTGTGGCCTGATGTAGGGAGGTGACCTCCAGGTCACCCTGCAGACAGTTCTCCTCATTGCTCCCTGCATCTTGGTGTCCAAGGCTTTTTCTGGCCAGGAGGGTGGTGAACCAGCACAGGGCGGTATGAAAGTGCCCAGCTGGAGTTCATGCCACTGAGTGATGGGAATTGGTGGGTAAATATCTCAGCTTCCCTGCCGTATAGGGCAACAGTGAGTTGTGTTCCACACATTTCCCCAGAGGGTCTCCAGTGGGATTGAGCTCCCATCGCCTATACCACATACCCTACCTTCCCTGATCACGCTCCCATTCCTTCACTGAGCTTCCCGAATCACCTTCCAAATCAACCACATGCATCCAAATCCTTGTCTCAGAGTCTGCCTTTGGGGAAACCCCCAGCTAGGACACTGGGGAGAGGGATCTTTCCCTAACTGCACAGACACCAATGCTGCAGGCTCTGTCTGTCTCCGATGGAATGGCCCTGCTAATTCCATGTCTTCTGTCAGGCTCATGCTTCATGCCCTTTGAGGATGGCCCAGAGCACTTGACCTTGTTTACCTCCACCACTCCCTAACTTTGAGAAACAGGAGATTAGATTCTCCCTATGATTCTGGTCCAGCCTGGCTAAGCTGTCCAGGTCCACACAGCTCAGATGCTATATAGGTGATCATGTCACCAAACCCAGTTGAGGGAGACCTAAGGATCGACTCCGGACAGTATTCATGATGGTGAACTTCTTCACTTCCCCGGGATCAAAGCACAACCAGACCATCCTGAACTACTGGGGCGATCCCTGAGGAGGAGGAGGTTCTAATTACCCTGTTGGAAGGTAGTCAGGACACCTCCTGTCAGTAGCAATTAGTATAAATCTCTTAGTGTCCACTTAGTTTCTCTATTAGGTTGTTGGAAATGTTTCATTTTCTTTATGGACCTGTATAGGCTTGAAAAGGAAACTATTTTAGCAAAGAAGCTGGATGATCCAGGCAGAAAGTTGCCATGCTTAACTCTTACAATTAATTTGTTTCTTGAAGAGAATGCCATTCAAGCCTCATCTGTTTTAAGTGGTGTCTTTTTCTGATTGTCAAAGGAGTATATCCTCATGTAATGAATCTGGAAAGGCACAGCTCTGAAAATAAAAATCAGTGTCTGCATAAAATCTAGGTTAACATTTTGAGGTCTTGTGTTTTCTTTTGTCGGCATTATATAGAATTGTAGATGCTTGCACGTATTTACACAGAATTAGAAAATCTGTATTATATTGCACTTACAAAATTCTACTCTCTCTGTTTTAATCTGGCATTATAATATTAACATTTTACCTTGCCATGATTCATTTGTAAAATAAGTTTAGTGGTTGCATTCCATTGAATGAATACACTATAACCTATTTATTTTCCCTATTTATTTTATTTTAACCTATTTTAACCTATTTATTTTATTAACTGTACACTTAAGTTAATTATAATTTTTGGTATTCTTAAACAGTGCTTTGATATCTGTACATAAATGATGCTGCGATAGATATCTATGTACATATTTTGACTTTCCTATCATTTCCTAAGGCTGGTTCCCACATGGAGAATTATAAGGCCAAGAGTACAGACTTATTTAAGACCAAATCTCTTATTAAAAGGGCTGTCCCAACTTATGACCACCAGTGTATTAGTGTGCTCATTTAACTGTTAATTTAAAAACAACTTTACTAACTTGATAGGAGAAAAATGGCTTCCCAGTTTTGTTCAATTTGTTGTTCTTTGCTTGGTAGTGAAGTTAATATTCTCTTCTGTGAATTTTTTGTTTATATTCTTTACCTATTTTCCTATTAGAATTTTGGTGTATATAAACTTCAAGTAGTATGCAGTTTATATGCAATAAAAATAGAAACATTTGGTCTATCACATTTATTGCAAATATTTTTCAAGTCTTTCATCAGACCGTAAACTTACTGTGCTTTTAGAAAGTTTGTTGATGTGTATTTCTAGTTTTTAAAAAATGATTTCAATTTTTATAGTTAATTCCTTACCATCTCCAGGATTTATTTTGATATAAATGGCCTACTTCTGTTTTATAAGGAAATTATTTTACATTTAAAACTATTTAGTTAAGTATTTTAAGTAAAGATCACTAGAATTTTTCTTTTTTAAGCTGATAGCTAAAGTTACACTTTGTCCAAGCTGGAGGTATGACACTCCCTGACTTCAGACTATACTACAAAGCTACAGTCATCAAAATGGCATGGTACTGGCATTAAAAACAGACACATAGATCAATGGATGTGTGACCCAGAAATAAACCCAAACACCTATGGTCAATTAATCTACAACAAAGGAGGCAAGAATATACAGAGAAAAAACAGTCTCTTCGATAAGTGGTGCAGGGAAAACTGGACAGCTACATATAAAAGAATGAGATTAGAACATTTCCTCACACTACATATAAAAATAAACTCACAAAGGATTAAAGACCTAAATGTAAAATCTGAAACCTCAAAACTCCTAGAAGAGAACATACACAGAGCACGCTGCCATAAAACATAGCAATATTTTTTAAAAATCTGCCTCCTAAGGCAAAAGAAGTAAAAGCAAAAATAAACAAATTTGACCCACTTAAACTTAAAAGCATTTGCACAGCAAGGGAAAACACTGACAAAATGAAAAGACAATGGGAGAAAATATTTGCAAATGCTATGACCAACAAGGGGTTAATATCCAAAATATATCAATAGCTTATACAACTCAGTATCAAAAAAACAAACAACCCAATGAAAAAAATGGGCATAAGTCCTGAAAAGACATTTCTCTGAAGAAGACATACAGATGGCCAACAGGCACATGAAAAGATGCTCAACATCACTAATTATTAGAGAAATGCAAATCAAAACTACAATGAGGTATCACCTCACACTAGTCAGAATGGCCATTATCAAAAAAATCTAGAAACAATAAATGCTGGAAAGGGTGTGGTGAAAAGGGAACCCTCCTTCACTGTTGGTGGGAATGTAAATTGATACAGCCACTATGGAGAACAGTATGGAGGTTCCTTAAAAAACTAAAAATAGAACTACCATATGACCCAGCAATCCCACTCCTGTGCATATACCCTGAGAAAACTATAAGTCAAAGAGATACATGTACCACAATGTTCATTGAAACACTGTTTACAATAGCCCGGACATGGAACCAACCTAAATGTCCATCGACAGATGAATGGATAAAGAAGATGTGGCACATATATACAATGGAATATTACTCAGCCATAAAAAGTAATGAAATTGAGTTATTTGTAGTGAGGTGGATGGACCTAGAGTTTGTCATACAGAGTGAAGTAAGTCAGAAAGAGAGAAACAAATACCGTATGCTAACACATATATATGGAATCTAAAAAAAAAAAAAAGGTACTGATGAACCTAGTTGCAGGGCAGGAATAAAGAGGTAGACATAGAAAATGGACTTGAGAACACGGGGTGAGAGGGCAAAGCTGGGGCGAAGTGAGAGTAGTGTCGACTTATACACACTACCGAATGTAAAGTAGTTGGCTGATGGGAAGCAGCTGCATAGCACAGGGAGATCAGCTCAGTGCTTTGTGATGACCTAGAGGGGTGGGATAGGGAGGATGGTAGGGTGGCTCAAGAGGGAGGGGATATTAGGACATGTGTATGCATATGGCTGACTCGCTTTGTTGTGCAATAGAAATTAACACAGTATTGTGAAGCAATTATACTCCAATAAAGATCTATTAAAAAAAGTCTACAAATAATAAATGTTGGTGAGGATATGGAGAAAAGGGATCCCTCATACACTGTTGGTGGGAATGTAAATTGGTACAACCACTATGGAAAACACTATGGAGATTCCTCAAAAAACTAAAAATAGAACTATCATATGATCCAACAATCCCACTTCTGGGTATAAATCTAGAAAATATGGAAACACTAATTTGAAAAGATACATGCACCACATTGTTCATAGCAGCACTATTTATAATTGTCAAGATAAGGACGCAACCCAAGTGTCTATCAACAAATGAATGGATAAAGATGTGGTGCATACATACAGTGGAATACTACTCTGTCATAAAAAGAATGAAATTCTGCCATTTGAAGCAGCATGAATGAACCTAGAGAATATTATGCTTAGTGAAATGTCAGAGAAAGACAAATACTATATGATATCACTTATATGTGGAATCTACAAAATAAAACGAATGAATATAACAAAACAAAAACGGACTCACAGATACAGAAAACAAACTAGTGGTTACCACTGTGAGAGGGAAGAGGGGGATGGGGAAGACAGCAGAAGGGTTTAAGAGATACAGCCTACTGTGTGTAAAATAGATAAGCAACAAGGATATATTGTACAACACAGGGAATTATAACTATTACCTTGTAATCACTTTTAATGGAGTATAATCTGTAAAAATACTGAGTCACTATGTTGTACACCTGAAACTACTATAATATTGTAAATCAACTATACTTCAAATACGTACATACATACATACATAACAAGTAAGTTACACTTTGTCCAAAACTGGAAAAGAAAAAAATCTGCAAATGCTCTTTGCTTCCTTGGAATTGTAGATTCAGATGTTGGAAAATGAATGACCAAAAAGCATTTCAGAGGCTTAAACTTTTCTAAAAAACTATGATGGGGAGGTGGAAAGGCTTGTTTGCCTCTTGGGGAAGCAGAGACAATCCAAGGCTTTGGTCCTGGGATTTTCTGAGCGCATGAAAATTCTCGGGCAGGCATTCAAATGCTGCTTCTTCACCTCCTTTCCGTAGGTCACACTCAGTTATAACTCTGCCAGCAGATTAGGGACTGGAGGAAGCCACTTGTTACCAGGCAATTGTCTAATACAGAGGTGTTTGCCCTTCCTGGAATAAAGTGATGATATTTGTGTGAAAAAGGAAACACCAGGCACAATGATCTCTTGTTTGCTACCCATCTCTGGCAGGTTTTAGATTTAGTTTCAGCAAGAAAAGAAAAGGAAAAACATTCCTTATACAAACAAGTCCCCAGCGCACCAAACTGGAGGTCGCTAGCTGATATCAGTACATTTATCTTCTTGGCAAATTGCTGAGTGAGGGGTGGCATTTAAGTAGTTCATGAGGAGCTGGACTCTCCTCCATCATTTTGTCCTAACACTGTGGCGGCCTCGTGGGTGTTGGACTCCCCTCCACAAGCATTTGCTGTATTTCGCGTGACAGCCCCTCATTTTCTTTGGGGAGCTCTCATTTCTCATCCTCTCACAGGTGGCTTGGTTTTTCTCCATGGTCCAGCCATGGTGATGGGCAGGGGGCCCAACGAGGGCCTATCCAGGGCTTTTGCATGAGCCCCCGACCTGTGGTGGCTACCCTGCTATGGCGGGGTGCCTGCAAAGGAGCCAGCCGATGGCGAGGACAGAGAGCTGAGAGCCGGGAGGCCGGTCACACGTGAACCTTGAACCCTGAAGCCAACTCCACGCCTGACTTCTCACTTACGTGAAATAACAAATGTCCTTTTCTTTCTTCTCCCAGCTTGTGTTGGGCTTCCTCAGACTTATATCAGAAAAAGTCTTCTCATATCATTTCGCTGTTTTACTCCATATTCTGGCAGTTTTAATTCCTTCTTACAATTAACCACATGGCTTTATCTCACTGTTTCACCTTGGGATTGTCGGGAGAGGGTTTTTTTAAATAACTTTTTTTTTTTTTAAGATACAACAAAATAAAACAGTTCTGAAATATTCAGTTTGACGATTCTTGACAAATGTATACAACTGTGTAATAACTGTCCCAAACAAAATACTTTTCCCATCTCACCTGAAAGTTCTCTCATTCTCTTTCTGGTCAATCTCCACACCCTATATGAAGAAACCATGTTCTGATTTCTGTAACTAGAGAGTAGCTTTGCCTCTTCTAGAACTTTATATAAGAGGAATCATACAAGATGTGTTCTTCTGTGTCTGCTTCTTTCACTCAAAATAATGTTTTTGAGATTCACTAATACCATTGCCTGAATCACTTGTTCTTTCCTCTTTATTGCTGAGTCATGTTCCTCTTTATTGCTGAGTCATGTTCTTTCCTCTTTATTGCTGAGTCATGTAGTTTCGATGGGTAGTTTGTCTATTGCTTTTCCCGTTGGACATTTGCATTGTTTCAGAGATCAGATGTTTCTTCAAATTCATGTCACACAAAACTCAGGAGTCCAGTGTGAACCCCAGAATATCACAGACATGAAGACTCACCCGCCATGAGTTTTCTCAACTAGGTGCTCATCAGAGAGGGTGGACAGGAGAAATAAAGGAATTGTGAAGACAACGGCCTTCTCTGCCCGAAACAGGCAGACAGAATTCATCTGTTCAACACACACTTATTAAATGCCCATTGTGCGCAAGGCATTCTTTTTTTTTTTAATTGAAATATAGTTGATTTACAATGTTGTGTTAATTTCTGGTGTACATATTCTTTTCCATTATGGCTTATTACAGGATATTGAATATAGTTCCCTGTGCTATCCAGTAGGTCCTTGTTGTTTATATATTTTATAAATAGTAGTGTGTATCTGTTAATCCCAAACTCCTAATTTATCCCTCCCTGACCCCGTTTCCCTTTTGATAACCGTAAGTTTGTTTTCTGTGACTGTGAGTCTGTTTCTGTTTTGAAAATAAGTTCATTTGCATCATTATTTTAGATTCCACATATAAGCGGTATCATATGGTATTTGTCTTTGTCTGTCGGACACTATCTTTTCTTTTTAACATCTTTATTGGAGTATAATTGCTTTACAATAGTGTGTCAGTTTCTGATTTATAACAAAGTGAATCAGATATACATATACATATATCCCCATATCTCCTCCCTCTCGCGTGTCGGACACTCTTGACGGTAGTAATACAGCAGAATTCCGGCTGTCACGAAGCTCACGTTCTAGAGGGAGCTTTCATTATGCACAGCTGCCTGCACATACTTGAACAAGATCATTTTGGCTTATGAAAGTGTCCTGGGGAAAACGAAGCCAGTTGATGCTGACGGTGTGTAGGAGGGCTGGGTCCTGTTTTTATCTGGGGTCCGGGATGGGACAGGCCCCCGGGGGTGGTGATGTTGGGGTGAGGGCGGGTCCACCAGTCACCCTGCGCAGAGCCAGGATCAGTTTCCAACCAAGGTGACAGCAAGTGTAAAACCATGAGGCTGGAACATCCAAGGGAAAGAGAACCAACGGGACCAAGCGGGACGGCGTAGGGATTGGGAGTGGAGAAGAGGTCTGGGCAGTTAGAGCCGGCCAGACGGGCAGGACTTTGCAGGCCCTCGTGTGATGATGCCTGCTTAGAAGCTGGTCATGAGCAGAAGGACAACGTCTGGGATGTGCGGCCCACTTGGTGGGCCCCTCCCCTTCTCCTCCTCCCTCCTGGGGCATCCATCCTCACAGACCCATTTGGGGTGAACAGGAGATGCTGGTGCGCCTTGTACCGACTCCGCCACCAGGCACTCAGCTTCTCTCCAGCTCGGTTCTGTTTGTTCCTGCTCACCTCTGGCTGAGCACCCAGGAAAACTGCCCTTTGCCTGGACTTAAGGGTCAGACTTGGAAAAACTATGCAAGCTCGGTTCTGTGCAGGTCAGCACTGTGTGGCCCCAAGAGTGAGGGCCCCCTAAATCTCGTGTCCTAGGTGCCTCCCGCAGGCCAATTTCCTCTTTGTCACCCACACTGGGACTTCCCCCAGGACTCATCCTCTGTGCTGAATCACACTGGGCCATGTTCACAGAGCTGGTGATTTTGCTAGAGAAGAAGTATCCTTTGAAAATTTAGCCTCTTAGAGCATCTTACTTACAGCGTCCTCTCCAGGGCTCCTCACGGAGCTTCTCTTTGGTGTTTTTGCTCTAAAGGAGTCTGGATCATTCCTAACTCCACGCCACCCAAGAACAGCTGGTAATTTTTGTCTTTTCTATTTCTTGGGAGCAAAAGGCCATAGTTTACCTCCTTCTTCTAACTTTTGATCTTCAGATGGGCCTTATCTCTGCTCCTGGGGCAGGGCTTTCACATATATAACATCCATGCCCTATAATATTTATCATTTGCAACTGTTGGCTAGCACTTCAGAGGTGGCTTGGTAATTGGGAGAAATGAGATTCTTGTATACATTGACAATAAACTAAAGAAGGACCTTGACTCCCCCCTTTTTTTTTTTTGTAGAAAAGTAGTAATTAATATCTTGGGCTTCACAAGAAGGTGATCTGGATTAAAACCTTGGCTCTACCCTTAGATAGCTGTGTGATTATTTGCAAGTGATGTAGCTCCTGTGAGCCTCAGTATGGCAAAGGAATCAAGAACAGGAAGTGAAGAGCCAGGCTGCCCGTTTCGAATCCTGGCTCTAGCATTTACTAGCTGTGCACGTTTAGGTGAGTTACTTGGCCTCTCTCTACCTCAGCCCCTGCATGTGTACAAAGGGGATAACAGTAATCTCTACCTCATAAAGACACTATATGTGGATTAAATGAGATAGTGTAAAAAAAAAAATAAACGGTTACAGTAATCTCACACATATTAGATGCTTTATGAATTTTAGCTATTAGTATTTTGAAGTCTTATTTCTATGGACTAGTTAAGGTAAGGTATTGATGGCCTGATAGCTGCTATCATAGAAGTGCCCTAAAGGGAACACTCAAAATGAGAAGGTTTCCATTATCCAAGGTATCACCTCTAAATAGCACCAGAGTCCTTGCTGACTTGATTAGTTAATCAGTGCCCGCAAAACAGCTGAATCATAGCCCCAATTCCTCCTAGTGGAAACTCACATGGTCATTGCGCTCACTTTCTATTTTTGAACTATACCTTCATGGATGGAGTTTTTGGTGAGGAAGTGAGGGAAAACCTGGGCTACCTAATTCAGAAATCTTGTGTGCCATCACATCAATTTGGCAAAAATATTTTTTTATCAAAATCAACTGATTGGAGGTGGGAAAGGAATAATGGCCATTTAATCTCATTTCTAGTAAGAATAAAGAGGTGAAAAGGAATGAATAAGCCAAATCAACCTATTATCTTAATCAAGTAAGCCAGAGCAAACCAAATCCTGAGTCACCTTCCTGGCCAACTTTTTTATTGACTTGAAATAACAAAGGCTGAAAGCCTGAAATGACCTAGATGGCTTTTCTCACAGAGCTGCCCACGGATAAAGCTATCCTGGAATTCCCCCAGAAGTGAGGACTGTTTACCTAAGTCAATATTCCGAAAATAGATTTTTTTAAAGTTGGGGGAAGAAGTTAAAGTCAAAGAAAAATTTCCTGTCAGTCACAGATTTAAGAATTCCTTTTTTTAATGATTACTTTACTAACTTTGCACAAAACTGATTCTCTGTTTCTTTAGTACATGCTTCTTGGAGACATCAGTGCTTGAGAGGAAGTTTTAACAAATAAAGGCAACAAGGTAAAGCCAAGAAAGAGTTGTCTCTGGGTCAATTCAAAACCAGAATAGATTTGTGTATTTTTAAATTATGAGCAATATACTTCAGGTAGGCATCCCTTGAACAATCACACTCCTTCCAAGGACCCACTCTTGCTAAGCCCACCGCCAGAGGTGACCACTGTTGCAGATTTGTTGTTTTCTACCCGTGTACATAACCTAGCAACCCTGCATGGACATACCCACACATGCACCACACACACACGTGCACACATACTGCGGCACAGACAGGAACGTTTGTCAAAGCATGGGCTGCGATCATGAAGTTTTAGAACAGTTTGAATATCCATCTCCAGGAGAGTGAACCGACACATTGTGCAGTATTCATGCCCTCGGACTATGATGAAGCAATTAAAATAAGAGCATGTATATCCAAACTGAAAAAAAGTCTCAGGAACATAATATTGAGCGAGCAGAGCAAGCTGCAGGAGGGGAGCCATAGAGAACGATGCTGTCTTTCTATCAGGCTTCATGCAGTGTCTCAGAGTTAGGTGGGTAAGACTGGAGCCTCTTTCCTCAAGTTTGCAGTTTGCCTGACTGCCCCAGGCTAAGGTCTAGACTAATAGGTCATGTGGATGGCTGGAGCCATCCTTTCTCTGTCTGTCTATCTGATATCTGTCATCCATCTAGAAGCCCTGAGATTTGTCTTGTTTGAATCTCATCAACGTAATTCACTTTCTTTTAACTTATAACATTGGTTTCTCCTTCACGGAACACAACACTGGCAAAGAAAAACTGGTATCCTAGGTATTCTGTTAACAACCACGGCCGCTTATTAACCTAACTGTGTTCTCTTGTGAGACTGAGTGCTCTCTTGGGTTGAAACGGATTTGAGAGCAAGTAGCTGATTTGGGAGGGGAATCCCAGGAAACACTGGGGGAAGTGAAGAAGGGAGACAGAGAGGGGAGGGTAGCCCGTATGGGGTTCGTGACCAAGCAGGTAAGCACGACATTCCCATTCCCGTCATTCCACTCCCAAGGCGAGGCAGCTGGGCTCCTTATCCAGCACCCCCCTGTCTGGTATTGCTGAGGGCTGCTTCTGAGAGCACGGACTCTGCTGTGTTAGTGCTGTGCACGCACCAAGCATGCTCCCACAATGAAAAAAAAAGCCTTCGGACAGAGAGTCACAGTTTTTGGTCATACGTGGCCTTTAGGCAGAGGTGAGTGCCAAGGGTTTGGGTGGAACACCAAGAATCTCTACTCATTCCTGAACCTTGACCTTGAGGGCATTGTGCTAAGTGAAATGTAAGTCAGACAGAAAAAGACAAATATTGTATGATCTCTCTTATATGGAGAACCTAAAGAAAGAAAGAAAGAAAGAACCCTCAAAAAGCCAAACTCATGGAAAAAGAGATCAGATTTGTGGTTACCAGAGGTGGGACATGGGGGGAGGAAGAATTGGATCAAGGTGGTCAAAAGGTACAAACTCCCAGTTATAAGATAAATAAATATTAGGGATGTAATGTACAACATGACAGCTATAGTTATATAGTTATGACACTGCTGTAGGATATATTAGAAAGTTATGAGAGTAGATTCTAAGAGTTCTCATCACAAAGGGAAAAATTTTTTTCATCCTTTTTCATATCTGTATGAGACAATGAATGTTAAGTAAACTTACTGTGGTAGTTACTTCACCATTTAAATCAAATCATTATGCTGAACACCTTAAACTTATGTGCCATATGTCAATTATATCTCAATAAAACTGGAAAAAAATCTGAAGGAAAGAATCTCTGTTCAGCTTCTTGAGTGAATATCATCGGGGAAGTTTTACGTCTGCCAGTATTTTCTAATCAAGTTTAACTTATCCTGTGGTATAGCAGATCCAGTTAAATACAAGTTGCTATTTGCTAGGATTTCACTGTCCAAAGCAAGAGACATATAAACCATATAAACTTTGCATTGAATGCCACACTTAAAAAAAAATTCCTTTGTGTCAGGACACTGAACATACGTCCGGGGGTCAGGGCTTCTAGAAGGTGGGACTTCTTATTAGAGACTCACCTAACGTAGGTCCTGCAGCTTGAGAATTGTTAACCTGGGAGGAAAGCTAGTGTTCCCAAGGGCCTCACAAGGTCTGGACGTATCGGTAGGATCACTGTGAATCTGTGTCTGGGGTTTGGTGATGCAGGTCCAGAAGCTCAGTGTTACAATGTCTGCTTGTGGTTTTCAAGCTCTGGGTGACTAGCACGGGCCAAGCAAGACAATTTGTAAAAGACTTTATCAAGTCAGGCAGAGTAAGAGCCATGGGGATGGACAGTTCTCAAACAACGCTTCCCGCCTTCCAGAAGTTTCCACTAGAGTATGATTGACAGCTGCACTCTTCCTCTCCTGGGAGTCCTCGGTCAACACTGGCAACGTCTTACAACCTAATCGGCCTTCTGATTAATCAATCATCCAAGTCACCTTTCCTTTGTCATCTGAAAAGTATAATGTAATTAAATCTGCTGCATCCTTCTCATTTTAGCAAGTCCTTCCTGAGATTACACCTGGGTCTCTTAGCAGAGACTGGGAAAGCCCACTAGCCTTGCAACCAACGCATTTATTCCCTGTCTCCTGGTGTTACTGAACCAAACTTGGGTCCACTCACTCACTCGCAGTAAAGCCAATCTACCGACACTGGATTGTGGTGAAGGAAAGTGCAGTGTTTATTGTAAGGTACCTTACAAGGAGTCTGGGATACCTAGTGCTCTAAACACACGAACTCCCTGATGGGTGTCAGCATAGCATTTTTAGAGGCCAGGTGAGGGAGGGGTGTCCCAGGGTCTGTGATCAGCTTGTATACAATTCTCTGATTGGTTGATGGTGAGGTCACAGGGGTTAACATTATCAATCCTTAGGCTCCAGTAGGCTTGGGGACTATGTACTCTTGGTTATCAAGTAGTTAACGTCTTTCATTTGGTGGTGGTTTTAGCGCCTGTAAAGCAGCTCAGAAATGTGCATCAGATACTATTACCTGGGTACTTCAGAGAGGGGCCAAAGCAGAAGATGGGGGGAGGGGTCTGTCCCCGGAAGGCCCAATAAGGTCCTGTTCCTTTACATCAGGGCAGCCTCCTTCTCAGACTCCAAAGTCCAGTGGTCTATCTGGTGGGGGATTTTGAAGGATGGTCATAAAAGGACAGTCACGTGAATGGCCAGGCTGAAATATGAGCTCCTGCAACGTGGATAAAGGACTTCAGGGTAGGCAGGATAGCAGGCACTCCTTAGCAAAGGGGAAAGATTCCTTTGTTTCAAGTCCCCGGGGTTAGGAACGCCGCCTAACAGACAGAAGTTCCTGATAGATCCTTCGAAAATTTCCCTTTGTCCATTTTCAAGGTTGATTTTTACAAAATACCTTCTTCGGCAGATTGATTAATGGCCATAATTCTTAATCCCTCTCTCTATCCATTCGTTCCCAAGACACTCCTCCCCTGACTCTCAGCTCAGCCACAGGGGTTGCTTTGGCCAATAGGATAATAGCAAATATATCCCAATTAGAGGCTCATAACTGCTGTGCAATGAGGCTTGCTCACACCTGCCCGTTGTCATTATCATGAAAAGGACATGCCCAGGCTGGTCCACTGGCCTCAGGACGAGGATGAGAAAAATATGGACCAGAGCCAGGATACCCTAGTCATTCCAACCAAGGCCACCCTGGATCAACCAATAGGTAGCGAACTCCCAGACATGGAAGGAGTCCCAGCCAAGAAGAGCCAAGTCCAACCCAGATCAGATGAACCCCATAGACTCTTGAGCTGAACAAATACTTACTGTTGTATACCACTGACTTTTGTGGTTGGTCGCCATACAACATTTTAGTGGCATAGCTAACTGATACGCCCTCTTCCCAACTCTTCTGGAAATTTCATCTATGTTCTCGTCTGCTTACCTGCTGCAAGTAACTAGTTACAAACCCAGCACATTTTTAAGTGATTCCTATAATACTGGATAAATCAAAAGTCAATTTCTCAGGTCAATTTCTATTGCCCTGCCTGTTTCAGGTGTGCCCCATGCTTTTCCTATGAGTATTCTACTATTTACTCTGTAAATACCCTAATATCCTCTATGGAGACAAACTCTGGGTTTCTCTCCTTGCTGCCAGCAGCCAAATTCTTGAAGCTGCTTCTTTTGTCTGCCTCTACCTCTGGATGACCTTTTGTCCTCCCTTCCTGCCACTGACATTCCTGCTCTTTGATGGGTAAAGCAATCCCTGTCAAGCCAGTCACTTTCTGGGAACAAAAATCTAAATTATTATGTGGATACCAGGCTAGTCTGAGGTCATAGGGACGAGCCATGGAGAGAGTCATAGGCTCAAAGAATTTGAGCACCAGGAAGATGCTGGAGATAAGCCATCAGAGATAGTGCCTGGCTTTGTCCAGCTGAGGAAACGAGTCTTTGAGACTTGTTAGTTCCGGATCCTTGGGGCTGCAAGCAGATAACCTCCTTGTTTACCACTCTGTAACAAACAAGCTCCAAACTCAGTGGCTGAATGCATTTTGTTTATTTTTTCAGAATCCTGAAATTTGAGTTAGGCTTGGCTGGGACAGTTCACCTCAGCTCTGATGGAGAAACATGTCTGTCATTTGGCACCTTTTGGATACATTACGTAAGCCAAAATTTTTAGTCTCTGAGGTGTTACTTTGTTGTTTTTATGATTATAAATGAGTTGTTAATCTCATTTATAATAACCTGAATTATTAATTTAGCTTTGCAAAGACCCATAAACCATTCTTGGGTTTGGTCTTAAGGTAACCAGAGAAAGTAAAATATACCCAGGACAAACTGCTGGGTCACATTATTTAGGTCCATGAGCCTTTGGCCAGCATTCTTAATCCAGCATCATTTAAGGTCCAAAAAGATGCAGCTATTTCACCTGGTGTGATGGGGATGTCAGTGAAAATACCCCTCCTTGCCAAGGGGTGCACATAACAAAAGCGGGGTGTAAAAGATTCTGGGACACTGCTTCGCCCTATTTCGATGGTGTCCAGTGTAAACTATGGAAAGCCATGGAAAACCATAGCTGTGTAAAGCCCTCCTATTAAACACATTTAGAAATAAAATGTGCACACAAATGGACAATCTTAGTAAGCAGGAATTTCGTCGTTTGTATTTTCTGGGAGTGGGAGAGAAGGGAGAAACAAAATAATCTTTATTGAACGTTTTGGTAAGAGGCATTGTCCTCGTTCTTTTTATGCTGATTTACTCCTTAGAATAAATTGCCCAATGTAAGCTTGTCTCCATTTTCTAGTTGAGGAAAACTGAGGCTTGGAGAATTAAGTCACCCACTTAAGATCGCACAGCTAGTAAGCGGGGAAAACTGGGAGTCAGAGCATTTGCCTTTGCTGTCATCTCATCCTGCCTTCCACAGATCCGGAAGAAGTTCACTTGTCTCTTCTCACTTTGGCATCGCCACCCTTTACTTTCATTTGGTCCTGCTGTTTTTACAAGGCTACGAGAAAACACACATTTCTGCAATCCCAAGAGTATGCTGAATACTATCGCAGCACAAATAGCAACCATACAGAACCAAACTGCTTCTGGTGTTCTTCACACAGCCCTTTGCATCTTACCTCCTAGCCTTGCCTGGGGTGTGTTCAGCTTCTTTCCCAGTTCAGGTGTCACCTCCTCCAGGAAGCCTTCTCTGAGCCCTCCTCTCATGGCCACTCCCCAGTCCTTCCCGCCATCTCCCATAATGCCTTTCATGTATCACTGCTGTGAATTACTACTATCTAGTTAGGTGTCTGTCTCTTCCATTAGACTGTGACTTCTCAGGGAGTTGAGGCTGCGTCCTCACTATCTTTGTAACTCCCAGAGCTGCATCAGTATCTGTTTTCCTAGTTATTTTCTAAGCCTGGTTTTCCAACCTCCCTTTAATTTTGACAGCCAACATTCTTCGAATGAATTTTCTTTTGCTTAAACAGCCTGTCAATTTCTGTTGCTTGAAACTAAGAATCCCATCTGAAATACCAGGTAAAAATAGTCTCAGTTTAAGACATAGGTTTATATGTATATTAGGAAAAGAATTTGTATTCTTGTATTGTTTTTCCTAAGGATGGTTATGCTCTCCAATAATTATTTTGAGATTCAGTTTTTCCCAGCAAATTTCAAAAACTTGCAAGTAAAACAAACTGTATGATGATGTTCTCCATTTTGAATGAATAATTTTTGTGGACATTTCATAATCTGCATTCATTTTTAGAAAATCTAACACTCAGTTCAAAATTAAGGTGTATATCTGATCTAATATTAAACCAAATGGTGGCACTTTGTATATTGGGGGCAGATGTGAGGTAATGAACAAATTTTTGCAGACTTCTTACCTTATGTAACTCTGTCTCTCCAGCCTTTGTACATCATCTTTTATTCAAGTTGTATTTACTGTTTAGATAGTTTCCATGATTCTTGATTTTTTTATCATTATCATGCAAAGATATGTTTTTTTTACTTATAGATGTTCTCATGTGCTTACTTCTGTGCTTATTTTTTCTAATGTTGATGTATATCCATGATTTAGTACTGAAATGTTATTACTGTTTTGATGATAAAAAAATGAAAATATATCCCAAGCAGATGACATCGTGGTTGAAATGCACAGCTGTGAAAACATCTGCTTGAGTACATCTAGAAAAACGATTCTGTTTCTTTCCCTTCGGGCATTACTTCGTTATCAGGAAGCCATCAGACATATCAAAATGAGTAGAACATTTTCAAAAACTTTTTCTGAGTCTTTTCTGAATTGAAATTCTCATATAAAATGATTTATAGTCAAGTTTAAAGTTAAGTATTGAATCTCCTTGCTTGACAGATATTTGGAAAGAAAAGAAACTAATGGGAAATATTTTTGGAGGAGAAAACATATATTTTTAGGGTAACAGTAATACATCATTTGGAAAACAGAGACCTTAGGTTTCTTGTTTCTTAAGGACTGGGTTTTGCATTTCATTCTTATGAAGTGTCGTCATCTCTTCTTTTCTGGGAATTTTAGGTAGGAGTAGAGTCTCAGGAGCACAAGATACATATTGAATACCTTAAGTCAATGTTTCAGGGTGAAAGCTGATACAAGAAAAAATACCTGAATTTATTAGGTTGTAGCTTTTTGTAAGGAAATAAGAATGCAAAGTGTCCCATGATCAATAAAACAGACAACCTGGGGTTGATGTTTGCAGCAATAACATTCAAATGAAGATCCACAGTATGTCTGACCCATTAAAACATCTTACGCTGGAGGACAGGCACAATGAACATAACTGACAGGAATATTTGAGGCTGAAAGTTGATTTTTTCCAGATATTAAAATTAACATAATATTCATGACTATCAGGATTAACATGCAGGCATGAGGTATTTTAGTCAATCTAAAAAAAAATCTTCCAATCTGAAAAATTCTGATGCATGAAATATTTGGAAATAAAATACATTAATGTGTAGGTTACCTGGAAACCACAGAGCTGGCAGATCTAAGTATTTGGAATGATTCCAACTGTGGAAGTTAAGAAGACGAACAAATTGTCTCTGATAGCAATGACTGAGTTTTGGGGCAAGATATGGTCAAAATTAGATGGGGGAAGCCTACGAGGTATTTCTCCTTTGTTGCTAGTAGGAACACCAATGAAGGAAGAGATGCAGGGGGCCAGAGTGGTGGGGGGAGATAAATGATGGTTTCATAAACAATGAACAGTCTGTTTAAGGAGATGTGGATTAATGTACAGCATAGAGAATATAGTCAATAATATTGGAATAACTGTGTCTGATGACAATCTAGATGGTAACTAGATTATTATGGTGATCATTTCGTAATGCATAAAAATATAGAATCACTATGTTGTACACCTGAAACTAATAGAATACTGTGTGTCAATTATAACGCAATAAAAAGTAAGATGGGGAAAACTGAGGTATATTTTAGAAAGATTTCTGAGAAAAGAAGGGTAGAATATTTTTAAAATAAATTTTATTTATTTATGGCTGAGTTGGGTCTTTGTTGCTGCACGTGGGCTTTCTCTAGTTGCAGTGAGCAGGGGCCACTCTTCGTTGCGGTGCGTGGGCTTCTTATTGCGGTGGCTTCTCTTGTTGCGGAGCACGGGCTCTAGGTGTGCAGGCTTCAGTAGTTGTGGCACGTGGGCTCAGTAGTTGCGGCACACGGGCTTAGCTGCTCCATGGCATGTGGGATTGTCCCGGACCATGGCTCGAACCCGTATCCCCTACATTGGCAGGTGGATTCTTAACCACTGCACCACCAGGGAAGCCCAAGAAGGTTAGAATTTTAAAATATGGGTGCACGGTATGTTAATTAAATCAAACCCATTGTACTGAACAACATTCTCTAATTATGCTGACTGAGATATTAACGAATGAATGAATGAATGAAGTAAAATGAGAACATAGGACATTTTCTGATTACTTCTTATGGTGGCACAGCCCTGCATAGCACTGCCTTATGTGGATGGGCTGGGTTCAGTCAGCTACTCTCCGGTGTGCACGTATGTGCAGAAATTTATTTTCACACAGTTCTGGAGTCCAGAAGTCTGAAATCAAAGTCAAGGTTAGGCTCCCTCTGGAAAACCCCTAGGGAGACTCCTTCCTGGCTCCTTCCAGCTTCTGGTGACTGCAGGGGTCACTTGGCTGTGGTCACATGACTCCAATCTCTGCCTCTGTTTTCACCTTCTTCTTTCTTTGTGTGCCTTCTCTTCTGTGTCTTATAAGAACACTCATTAGATTTAGGGCCCAGCCAGATAATCCAAGATGATTTCACCTTGAGATCCTTGACTTGACTACATCTGCAAAGATCCTTTTTCCAAAAAAGTCACAACCACACATTCTGGGGATTAGGACATGGACATATCTGTTCACCCTGCTATACTGGTTATTATAAATAATGCTAAAGGAATAACCTTCCACATGTGGTTTTATATATTTGTGGAGGTATATCTTCAGAGTAGATTCTTAGAAGTAGGATTTGTGTCAAAGAGCAAGTTTCTGTAATTTGGCCAAATTCTCCCCCATAGGAGTTGTACTATTTTACACTCCTATTAGCTGTGTTTCTCTACAGCTTTGCTACCAGAGTGTGTTGTCAAATCATGTTTTTGTTTTTGTTTTTGCTTTTTTTTTTTTTTTGCAAATCCAAATAGCATTTCAGGGTAGTCTTAATTTACATTGTAAATTTTTAACTCTTGATTTCATTATCTGTATTTATTGATGACAGCAGGACACTTTTTCAACAGTACTCAAGAGTCTACAAAATACTTGGCACTCTGAACCTCCAGGGATAAAAATCGATTGCAAAGCAGGTGATGTTCTCAAGAAGTTCACAGTCTAGCAGGAACGATTTTGTGGAGCAACAGAGAATAAGAAGTGTTTTTATTTATTTTTACTTCACATGGAATATATATACATGGTGGGTGGGTGAAAAACCTCAAAATAATAACTTATGTTTCTTGATTTTTTTAGAGAAGACCTGGAGTTCTACATTTTCATCAGTGAGTAAAGGCTAGATACGATGGATGAGATGAACCTGTATGCATGAATGCCTATTTCTGTTACTACCAAGTTTTGACCATGTCATGTGTTCACTGAACACTGTTGTTTATCTCTTCATTTATCTAGCTGCTCTGCCTCTCAACTAAATTGGAAGCTTTGGAGGTAAGGAGGCTGCATCTTATACAGCTTTTTATCCCCAAGGTGTAGACTCATGACTTGCACATAGCAGGTGCTCAACAAATGTTTGACTTTGATGATAGGTTGACCTGCGATAGATGAATTGAATTCCCTAAGACAAGTGCATCCTATTTTTTTTCCATCAATGCAATGAAAGTTATCTTCCCCTAAAAGAATGGTGCGGTGAATATTGTGACTTACTATGTGTAGCCAGGTACAGGCTAAATTTCTGCAACAAAGACACCCAGAATGCTTTGACTTAAGAGAGAAGGTTATTTCACTCTTGTGACAGTCTTGGAGGGTTTGTGGTCCTGATGGAGAGGTCATCCAGGGACCCAGGCTGGTAGGGCAGTTCTGTCATCCTGAGTGTGGGGCTTCCATCTCTGGGTCTGAGATTCATCCATGCCATTGGGTTTATTGGTTGTCTATTCCTTTTTACTGCTGAGTAACATTCCTTTGTATGAATATATCCCAGTTCTATCAGTGCTATTTGGTAACTTGAAAAATAGAGGATCTAACAACCAAGAGATATTTTTTGCATGCCTGGATTAAATATGTAGGATTATTTTAGCTTTTTATCCCATTTTATTTAACGAACTTTTATTGAGTGCTTCGAGGTCAAATACAGTGCCCAGCGATGAGGCTAGAAGGCTGTGTAAATCGCTGGCTCTTCCCCCAAGTTACAGTTTAGCCGAATGAGGAAAAGACAGTTGTGCTGTCCCAATTTGATGGAGATCACGTGATTTTAAACAGCCAGCTTAAGTGTTTGCTAAAATGTTGTCAAAATTTGAAGCATCAAAAGATCCAGATGCCAATAAATAACCCTGCAGATCTCCAGACCATCTTCCATCTCAAAGTCTTGCCTCAGGTTACAGGCACCTGGCCTTAAAAAGCATCCCAGCCTGAGAGTAAGGTCCCTCAGGTTCTATTTCTGGTTCTGCTACTGTATTGCTAGGTGGCCTTGCACAACACAGAGAACGTGCACTTCCTACAAAGCAAGAGGCAAGACGTTGAGGAACCTGCCAGTGAGGCACTCTCACATCCCAAGTGAAGACGGGTCCCAGGAACCAAGGGGAGTGGGGCTGGCCTCCTCTCCCAGAGCCTAGGCATGCCCTTCCCTACTGCCAAAGCCATTCATTTTAGTGTGTAATTGGAGCTCCGATTTTGGTATGATCAACGGGATTTCCACTCGCTCCTTCACTCCCTGTTGTGAGTTTCTGTGGTTCACGTTGCACTAGAGGGAACTGGGTGGGCGCACAGGCCGGAGACTACAGATACAGAAGCCTTGGGCCTCCTGGGGTAGAGGGCGGGCGGATGCTGCCCAGTGACTGGGACCCTGGAAATGTGGTCTCAGGGTCTCGCCTCCTGGAGAACTACCTTTCCCAGGAGCACTTGCGGCCCACGGAGGGGTGGAGAGGGGGCACGTGCTCAGAGCCGGCCCACTGACTCTCATCGCGCCGAAAGCGCGCCAGCCTGATTGTAGGGCTCTGTCGCGGTGCATCCCGGGACTTGGAGTACAGCGTGTGCGCGGGGCCCGCTTCTTTGTGATTCGCGGCGCCTCCTCGGAGCCCGGGCGCGCCCCCGCGAGGCGGGTCCAGACGACGCGCGCGTGCGCTGCGCCCAGGGGCCGGACGGCACCTCCCGTGGGGCGGGGCGATGGGTTCAGCGTCGACACCGCCTTCCTGCTCCGCCCCTCGCCGGCCAGGCCCGCCCCTCCTTCCTGGAGCCACAGCCGTAGCGGCGGCGGGCGGCGGCGGGCGGCCCGGGAGACACGCGCCGGCCAGACTCTATGCGGTGACTCGCGCGGCGCAGGCGCCTCCTGCCCCGCCGGCGGGGCCCGGGCTCCCCGCGGCGGGATGTTCTCCCGAAGGAGCCACGGGGATGTGAAGAAGTCCACGCAGAAGGTGCTGGACCCCAAGAAGGACGTGCTGACCCGCCTGAAGCACCTGCGAGCGCTGCTGGGTGAGGCGCGGCGCGGGCGGGGTTCGGGGCGGGATGCCGGGGCGGGGGGCGCAGACCCTCTGCCCGGGCCCCGGCGTTGTTCCCGGGAAGCGGGCAGCCTGGCCCGCGGGCTTGCCCGTCGCCCTCTAGTGTAAACTTACCCCAGATTCTCGCCGGGTGGCCTCGGGGTCGGGCGCGGCCGGGACGGTCCCCTCCCCAGCAAACCCTGGACGCCCGGGGGTCCTCTCACGCACACATCGAACTGTCATCTTCCCTCCCAGTTTTTAATTTTTATTTTTAAGTCCGAGACCCTAAGTAGACTGAGACCCCAAGTGGTCCCAGCACGGACTTAATTGAACTGTCATCTCCTCCGCCCCCCCCACTTTAATTTTATTTTTACTTTTGAGTCCGATCCCCGAACAGACTGAGCCCCCAAGTGGCCCCGGGATAAATTTAAGTGCCGTCTCTCTTCCCATGGGTCTGGCTGCTTCATTTTCTTTGTGTTCTTGGTATGAAGGGGGCTCCTCGTGTCTGCTTGGAGGGAGGGGTGACTTTCCTGGGTTCAAGGAGGCTGCTTCTCCTTTATTGTCAGGATGACACTGATGGTTATGTGCCTTCTTCCGTTTTTATGAGCCCTCTGGGTGGAGGTTCTGCAGAGCCCAGGTCGGCCTGCACTTGACCTGGGATGAAACTCACCCCTGTGGGTGTGAAGTGTTCCCAGGGCTTCCTCTCCCCTGCCACCTGTGATCTGTAGCTGGTTTGCTATGCTGTTTTGTTTTCTCTTCTTACCTCCTTAGTCTTAACTTGTGTTTAAGGTGGAAACACCTTTGCTGTCTATAGACAGACTTGTCTTTGTGTTATTTGCGGGCTGAGAAAAAGATACTTTATGTTTCTTCTAGATGTCTTTTTTTTATTCTTAAAATGAGCAAAATCACCTGATTTAGGGCACAAAGTCTTAATGTGTCTGTCACTTGAGGAAATATGGTATAACAGAATTCATCATATAGGTGAGAATTTTAAATAAAGATCTTGTTCATGAGATTAAAATTTGCAAATGATTTCTATTTATACTCCGTGAAGTACCTCTAAGGAAAACAACAAATCCACACACCTGGTTTTGCCAAGTGAAGTTTTTTACATTCTCGGATTCCTTGAGATTCCGCCCGTCTGGGTCAGCTTGGAATGAAATGTAAATTAAGTGCTGTTAGAGGGATTAGTTTTCAAGACTTTTGTAAGTGAAATTCGGTGTTCTTGGTAAACTGAACTTTCTACTTCCTGTACTAAAATACCAGGAGCACACAGGACGCATTGTGTGGGGTTCTTAGTAGTGACTGATAACGCCTCCTGCCAGGGACATTTTTTGATAAAGGAGAGTAGAGTGGTATTTTAAAGCAGTTGATACTTGGGGACTTTTTCTGTGGTAGAGAGCTTGAACTTTTGTTCTGTCCAAGTCTACAGGATTAAGTTGGCTACATTTTGCAAAGGCAGACGCAATTAAACCTAGATGTTCGTTTTCTTAGAGACACACAGTACATTGTTACTGTTCTGAGAAAGTAGTTAGTTTTCAAGGCTCTGTGGTTTCAGTTGAAGATGTGTGTCTTATTTTGAGGAACTTTCTTTTGTCCTTTCATTGAGCCATCTGACCTCAGTTTTGCAGCGTGGAGAGGCTCTGTGATATTTCCTTATGTATGTTGGTTTTTGTTGATGCATCGCTGGTGGACTGGCCCAGTTTACTACATTTATTACTGTAATCTTATCTGTAGGTACTGGATTTTTGTAAGTGTGTCTGAGGAGTTCTAGTTCATAATGTTTCATGTAAACTTTCACTTAACGACTGTGGTTGAAAGGCTTTAAAGAAAAATAGTACAGCAACGTACTAGTCCCACCACGTCGCATATCCTACTGGTTTGCTACTTTAAGGAAAAGTCTACTAGGAAAAAAGTCCTTTTCATCTGAAAAATAGGATTTAGCCAAGATCAAGAAACTATTTGAATTGGGGTTGACATATACACACTACTATATGTAGAATAGATAACTAATGAGGACCTACTGTACAGCACAGGGAACTCTACTCAATACTCTGGAATGACTTATATGGGAAAAGAATCTAAAAAAGAGGGGATATATGTATATTTATATGTATAACTGATTCATTTTGCTGTACAGCAGAAACTAACACAACATTGTAAATCAACCATACTCCAATAAAAATTAAAAAGAAAAAGAAAAAGAGACCAGATTTGTGGTTACCAGAGGCAGGGTGTGGGGGGATGATTGGATGAAGTTAGTCAAAAGGTACACACTTCCAGTTATAAAATAAGTCCTAGGAACGTAATGTACAGCATGGTAACTGTAATTAACACTCCTGTATGTTGCATATGGAAGTTGTTAAAAGAGTAAATCCTAAGCATTCTCATCCCAAGGAAAAACATTTTTTTTCCTATTTCATCCCTTTTGTATCTATACGAGATGATGGATGTTCACTAAACTTTGTGATAATCATTTCATGGTGTATGTAAGTCAAATCATTATGCTGTGCACCTTAAACTTATACAGTGCTACATGTCAGTTATGTCTCCATAAAACTGGGAGAAAAAAAAGTATATTTGCAAAAAAAAAAAAAAGAAACTATTTGAAGGAAATGAATAGAAATTATTATTGTATTTTTATTTGTATGTTTTGATAATACTCTTGCTTTTCATATATTTTCCAGTGATAATAACGATGTTATTTTTTACATACAAAGTTAATAGCACTTGACCTGGATTTGTAGCCTGCAGCTGCATGACTTTGGACCAATTACTCAGCCTGTCTTTGAACCTTAGTTTCTTTACTCTGTAAATGGGTATGGTGATGTCTGCCTCATAAAGGTTATTGTGAGTGTGATGTATAAGCTACTTCAGCTTGGAGTGGACATGTAACAGTTTCCTCTGTCATTACTGTTTTCCTGTCGTTAGTAGGATAGGACAAGCGTTTTCATAGGTTGTCCCTTCTCCTTTCTTATTTTAATAATTGTGATGGATTTGCTCCCTCTTCATAAAAATTAGTCTGTATTTAAGACAGCTGGCTGAGAAAGATACAGTTAGCTGTGAAAAGTAGAGTATTTCTTCATATCATGATAATGACTCCAGTTAGAACTTGCTTAGCTACTTTGACCTGCCTATATATTGTAGATTGGCCTGGTATTATTAACTTTATTTTATTTAATTTTAATTTTATTTCATTTTATTTTTTTGCGGTACGCGGACCTCTCACTGTTGTGGCCTCTCCCGTTGTGGAACACAGGCTCAGCGGCCATGGCTCACGGGCGCGGCCGCTCCGCGGCCTGTGGGATCTTCCCGGACCGGGGCACGAACCTGTGTCCCCTGCCTCAGCAGGCGGACTCTCAACCACTGTGCCACCAGGGAAGCCCTTAACTTTATTTTAAAGGGGGAGGGGAAACTGAGACACAGGCAGGGCTTACTGGGGGCCAAGCCATGCACTCAACGTTGTGTATGAATTATGTAATTTAGAGGAAGAACAAAGAGCTGATAGGTCCCCTGACTCCCAGGTCTCCTTACATTGTTGAAATCATCCTTGGGAAAATAAATAAGTAAACAAAACAAAACTAAAAAAACATTCTGTAAACTGCTGTCTTGCTGCAGCAAAGATTCCATGTCTAATTACAAGTTGAGTGCCTACTGTGAGTCCCAAAATAGGATTTAGAAATGGCATTGATGTGGCAGGAAGAATAGATGTAAAATACTAGTAAGCACGTAATGTGTTATGTAATTAGATAGTGGCTTATATACGGTGGACTCCATTATAGGATTTCTAGGGGCAGAAAAGATCATTAAGAACAAAGATAGGGGCATCTTGAAGGAGAAGACCCTGAAGAATGGTTAGACTTGTTCTGTACAATAGAAATAGATGTCAGCCACAGGTGTGATTAAAAATGCTCTGGTAGCCACATCTAAAAAAGTAAAAAGAAACAGGTGAAATTAATTTTAATAATATCTATATATTTTTAACCCCATACATCTAATATGTGTTACATCAACAGGTAATGAAAGTAAAATGTTCAGTTTTTTCCATCATTTTTTGATAGCAAGTCTTTGAAATCCCATGTGTACTGTACGTGTGCAGCACGTCTCCGGTCGGGCCAGTGGCGTTTCAAGAGCTCAGGAGCCACAGGTAGCCAGCGTGGCATGCTGGACAGAGCAGGGTTAGACTTGGGGAGAGTCGAGGGGGAGAGCATTTCGGGCCGAGGTGGGGAGGAGCTGGTGGTGGAAATACACAGTGATGATGCGGAAGGTTGAGGAACCTCGGGCACTGAGGATTGGGTGCTGGAACCCTGGCCCTGAGGGCGTCCACAGTGTCAGAGCAGTCACCAAAGTGGTGTGTAGGCCAGGGGTAAGGGCAGGACAGCGAGTTGGACTTCGGGGTCATGGGGGAGGGGAGGAGAGGTGACCTGACCGGTAGGAGCTGAGGCAGGTTGGGGCCAGATCAGAAAGGGCCTTGTTTGCTGCACTTAGAAGCTCAGATCTTATCCTGCAGGTGAGAGGGCCCACTGGAGAATTCTTAGCAGGTCAAATGGTAATATTCAAGCACTGCCTCTCTGCCGGCAGGGCCAGGATAAATGGACGGAGCCAGTGGGAAGGCAGGGAGACACTGAGAAGACTGTTGACGAAGGAACAGACAGGGGCTGGGGCCTGGAGAGGAGGGACGGGGCCATGAAGGACCCTGTGGCAGGACAAGCGATTCTCAGGGAGGAATGAACATAAGGTTTGCAGAAGCTGGGCGAGGAGTGATTAATCTGAAGGAGAAGAGGTTTGGGGTCAGGGGCCACAGGCCAGTCAAATCTAGTGACACCAGGGTTCAGACCAAATATCTGGAACCAGAGAGGAGAGAACAGTTGCTCACGGAGGCTCTATATGCCCATAGAGCAAAACTGAACATTTTGACATGTTTCCTTTTGTGCATCTGTTGCTTTAAGTAGGGACAAGTTCACTTACAATTTTAAACGTTGCCTTTTAAGCTTACTTTTAGCATTTCCCCATGTTTTGTTCCTTTTATTTTTATTAACTACAGATGTTTGTTGAGGCGATGTACCATAATTTAGCTTACCATTTCTTGGGTAGTTAAATAGTTTCCTTCCTTCATCTCTCCCTCTTTTTTTCCTCTCTCGCTTTTTCTCTCTTTTTCTTTCTTTCTCTGGTGTAAATAATAACTACTCTGAACATCTTGGGAGGCGGCTTCTCCTGCATTTTGCATTATTTTCTTGGATTAGATTCCATGGAGGTCAGACTGCTGCGTTTATGCCTCGACCCACAGTGCTGTCCCACAGTGCTGTCCTCAGTGTCGCTCCCATTGCCCTGCAGGCAGCGAGGGTTGAGGCAGCCACTTCCTTTGCAATCTGACTAGCAATAAACTGCGTTGTTAGAATTTGATAATTGGTGTTAGGTATTTGGGGGAGTGGAGGTGTCTTGGATAGAGCCAGAAGAGTTGGGAGGAGACTCTGGCTAACGACAGAGCAAGATGAGTTTGGTGCTGATGTGTGTTGAGTTTGAGAAGAAGGTGAGATACAAATGGAACTGTCTGGGAGGTGCTGGATGTGGGGTCTGGAGCTTAATGAGGGGTTAGAAAGCTATGGCATGGTTATTAGCATCGTGATCTCACTGGATCGTCCTACAACCTGTGATGAAGGTAGTGTTCCCACCGCCGACCTCGAGATGGGGAGACTGAGGCTCCCGGAGGTGGGCTCCTTGTCTGCCAGCTCCCTGTCTCTAAGGGGCAGAGCTGGGGGTCATAGGATTATACAGCCTGTGTTGAGCTTTTGCTAGTTACCTGACACAAGCATATTTACATACCATAAAATATATTTACCCACCAGAGTGAATGTTAACTTGTAAACAAAAGCCAAGCAGTTTTTGCGTGTCTCCCAGAAATGTTGCTTTGAGTTTTTGCTGCTCTCTGCCTAGTCTGCTTTACCGTATTCTTCTAGGGAGACTTGAGGCCATATTTGACTTGAACATGGCAGAAGATAAAAGGACTCCTTCTGTGTTTTCGTGTTCACTGGCCTCTCCGTGCCCTTGGCAGGCCTTATAGGTGGTAAAATATTTGCATGGACATTAGTGCCACATGGACATTCTGCAACCAGAGCAAAGCTGGGGGTATAACTCCAGGCCCTTCAGACAGTCTTGGGATGGTTTCTCTCAGTTGACCTTGTCTTAATTAAAGCGATTTTGCCCTAATGCTCCCTTTGCTCATTTTTCACCGGTTACTAACATTTTATATCTGTAACTTCTGGAATGTAAAATGAACTTTGGACACATATATGTCACACAAATACGCTATCCCTGCTCCTAGTGCTTGAAATTGTCTAGCCTTCTGAAGTGAGAAAGGTGGACCTAGGATAAAAGTCTGACTGAGCTCAGATGTTTTGTTTGAGATACTAGAAAAGGTTGCCTTTGACCTTTTATTCTGGGAAGAGAGATAATTGGTAGGTCTGGAATATTTTGATGTAAACTTTTATAATTTGTATTTTTATTTTGTTTGTAAGTGCTTTATTTGAAGATGGACATAAATACTTTTACTAGCTGTTTAGAGCACTGATCTTTGGTCTCTAAACTAAGTGCCACAGATGAAACTAGAGAACAGTTTATTGCTTTCAAAATAGCAAATTGATTCAATTTAAATTTTAAAATTATTTTTAAAAGAAGGAATATGTTACTCTACTGTAAAATCAAGAATAATTAATATATAAATGTAGTAAGCAACTGTCTTGTTCTTGGATTTTTAAAAAATTCAGTATCACGTACATTTTTTCGAGTCCATATGTGCGTGTGTGTGTGTGTGTGTGTGTGTGTGTGTGTGTGTGTCTGCCTGGTAGGGCTGTGTCTTCAGAGATCAATAAGGCACAAGCCCAGGATTTACTGTTTGTTAGGGGAGACAGACAGGTAAACAGCTGCATTTACCACGAGAATGTTAGTGCTGGGGTGTGGGGATGGGGTAGGGGTGGGGGAGTGCGCGTGGTGGGTGGGACTGTACAGGTGGCTGCAGGTGTAGAGGAGGCACAGCAGAAGGGCCCCTTGGAGAGGCTGCCAGTGCTTCCTTAGGGGGGCGGGGCTGAGGTGGGTCTGGAGTAATGAACACGGGTTTCCCAGGTGGGCAGGCTGGGGGCAAGAGGACTGCCGAGAGAGGAGCTTGTGCAGAGGTGATGGTGTGGCCACCACGTGGCTAAGTGCACACTGTCCTTTACCCTGTGCCATGGGTAGACGTTTGGAATCCGGGGAAGAGTTTTAAGCAGAGGAGCCACCAAATCCAGTGCCTTCCCTCGGTGATAGTCCAGGAGTCCCAGTCTCCCTGAGGTTTGAAACATGGATTCCTGGCGGGTGAGAGCTCCCATCCATTCGGATTACAAACCAGGAGGATGTAGCCTGGGCTGCCAGTGTTCACCTTTCCCTCCATGTGGGGAGCACACACCTCAAATTGAATTCACAGTCAGAGGGAAGCAGAGCGGAGACACGGAGAGTGAGAAGTGTCCGTGGACCCTGTGTGAGCTGAGGGGCCCAGCCCTGTCTGCGCCATCCCCACCCCGAGCTTCTCAGTTGTAGGAGCCTGGAGCACCCTGTTTTGCTCTAGCCGGCTTGAGTCATATAAGATTTCTGGGCCTTGCAATGGGAAGAGTACACATTAATATGCCAGGAAGAGACTGGGAAAGTACAGATCGAGGGTGGATGGGTCTGTGTGTGTATGTGTGTGTGTATGTGTATATATATTTATATATATAAATATAAATATATATGATGTGTATCTATATAAATAAAATGGGCACAGTTTAAGTGATGTGGATGCTGCCTGCCCTTCCACTCAGCGACCATGTGCCTGCGTGGTGGCATGAGGAGGGACAAGGGACTTTGCTGTGTCCTCAGAGGTCTTCTTTCCTTCATGTCTGTCACTGTGGGAACATCTTCCCAGCTGGGTGTGCCTCTCATGTTTAAGGGTAATTGTGATTTTCTCCATTTTTACCTTTCACGTGACTTAACCCCATCTAAGACGTAACTTGACTGTATCGATGGCTCACATTCATGTAGCACTTCACACTTTTGCAAAATGTTTTCTCATATTCTCATTTGATCAAATTGCTTTCTTAAGGATTTATTACCCTCTAGGTTCTTAGCAGAGCTTTGTTTCTGCATTAGTTCTGAATCCTCATTCCAGAATTTTAACTTTGATATTTAGCAAAGAGATGTTTCATAACGATTTTATGTCCTTTATGTTGTTTTAGAAACTGAAACCACGTCTGAAAGATACTGAACACTATTTTAAAAGTAGTTGTAATCTTTAACAGTCAATATGTACTTTGATTTTGTTGTTGCAACTGTGGTTTAGTTAAAAAAAATCCCTTTTGAAAAAGATAAGGAACCCGTTGGTGTTGTCTTGTGTTTGAGTTTCAGTGATATCATTTATTTATTGAGGCTCAACCTGGCTCTCAAGGACACAGGAGGTACTAGGGACGATGCTTGTGCCCAGCTGTGGGAGCTGTGAGGGTGAGCATTCAGATCAGCTGTGCTCCGGGGAGCGTCACTGGCCGTTGCTCCCAATGCTGCCCTTGGATTCACCACCACTGTGTAGCCAAAGCTGAGCTCTTCCTGGGCTCCTCCCAGCCAGTTACTGAGCACGCGGGGGTACTGATGTGGCCGTTCCTTTGAGACCCAGATGCCTCTGAAGGGAGACTTTGTCTCAAGGGCTCCCTGTTGGCCTGGCCGGCAGCTTTTCAGACCTGTGCTGCCTCTTCCTCCTCAGCCCTCCTCCCCTCCCCTCTTCTGTGCAGGGGTCAGACCTCCCTTCTCAGGTCCTCCCCTTCATCCTTCACAGACAGCTCCCTCAGTAAACCTCCTGCGTGTCCACTCCTGTCTTGGTGTCTGCTTTTCGGAGAACCCAAACTAATACGCCGTCCCTTTTCCCAGAGGTGTCAGCCAACCTGTCATGTAAAACTCTTCCAGGAGCCGGCAGAGGTATATTACATCTTCACACAAAGTGTCTTCGTCCCTTTTCGCTGAAACGATCTTTCCTCAGAATTCTTATAGCATTTTGTGCCTTCCATTTGGCATTTATAGCCTTTGGTTTTGTATTCTACTTAACTGTGTTCTGCCTGATCTCTCTCACTAAGTGATATTGATACTAAATAACGTTGAGAACACCAGCAGCTTTTTGTACATCTTGATTCCTTTTGGTGACATACTTTCTTATTTGTAATAATAATAAGTAGCATTTAATCAGCGCTTTCCATGTGCCAAGTACCGCCAGAAACACTTCACATGTGTTAATGCATTTAATCCTCTCCCAAGTGGGATAGGGAATGTTATTATCCCCATTTTACCAATAAGACCCAGAGAAGTTGAGAACGTTGCTTACGGTTGCACAGCTAGTAAGTGACAGAGTCAGGAGCTGGCTCCAGAGTCCCTTTATTCATTTAACAGTTATTTTTTATCCAGCCCCAACCATGTGCCAGGCATTGTACACAGCACTGGGCACGCCTGAGCTTGCATTCTGAAAAACCAAGAATGTGATTTCCACATAGATGGATCTCAGTCTGGGGGAGAGTAGCGGCCACCGGTATGGATGTTTAGAAAAATTTCTAGAAGCCTTCCTGCCCCAGCCAGAAGTACCCATCATTAAAGTAATGATTCAAGGGACTTCCCTGGCAGTCCAGTGGCTAAGACCCTGCGATTCCAGTGCAGGGGGCGTGGGTTCGATCCCTGGTTGGGGAACTAAGATGCTATATGGCGCGTGGCACAGCCAGAAAAAAAAAAAAAGATTCAAGACCACGAATTAAGTTCTCCTGACAGAGCCCTCTCTCCTCCCATGTGTGCGTGCACTGTCAGACCCGCCCCCTGGATCCAAGGGGAAGAGCTTTAAGAAAGGACGATTTCTGTGGACAAAAGGGAGAAGAGGTTGGGGAAACCTTGACTGGGGTGGAGGCTGAGGGCCAGCGGGGCCAGAGGGCTGTGGGTAAGGACAGGCTTGGGTGAGGCTTAGGCAAGTACCCCAGATATTTTTTCATGGAAACAAAATGGGAGAGACACTGTTGTCAAATTTTAAATTTACAAAAACCAAAACTGAATTACCATCCTCCGAAAAGGACCTGTTATAACTAGTGGTGAACATTCTTCCAGTGAAATCTTGATAGTATTTTCAGGACTGCATGGAAGAGAGGGGAGCTGAGGACACATGTTGCTTCCTTACAGCTTTCTAAAGGGGTTAGTGTATTTTCATTCTGTCTGGTCATATTTCCGGTGCCGACAGTGTAAACCTCTTTATTCCATGGATTCTGTATCTGATAAGATGAGGATGTGTTTGGGCCAGAGAGGCTTGGTAGAGTAGAGCTTATGCTGAGCTCCCAGAGTGGGAGTAAAGTATTACATAGTCTTTCTGTGTATGTGTTTGTGTATGTGTGTGCGCGTGTGTGTATGCATGTGTGTATATGTGTGTGCGTGTGTCATATTGCAGATACTTACTTTTGAGAGAATGGTTCCATTCCTTTCTTCCTGCTCCTAAAATAAATACATATACAAACATATCATCTTTAACTGAAGTAAAAAGTAAATAATGAACTGGAAAAATAACTTGAAACTTAGAGGAGAGGAAATAGTTATATCCCCCAAACATAAAGAGTTCCTACATATTAATAGGAAAAATTATAATAAATAGATGTTCAAAATGTATGTGTATACATAAGTCACAAATGAAGAAATGACACCTAGGGAGATGGCCTTTGCCCCCAAACGGAACAGTGACTGCAGACAGAAAAGAGAAGAGGGGAGAGAAAGAAGCAGTGCTGGAGAGGGGAAGCCAGCCGTGGCCGGGGAGCCCTAGCTGGCACACGTGGCTGGTCCTTCCTTGTTGCAGCAGTGGGTCCCGATAAGGAGACAGGCCAGGACCACTGTGGCCAGTGGGGCAGGAATGCTTGAGTGTGCCAGACGTGAGATGGGGCCACACAGCAGACCGAGCTTGTGATAGTGTGTAGATGTGCTTACTACGTCGCCCCAAATTCTAGTAAGAGCCAAAGAGTAGGTATCTTTGAAAGTGCCCTGATGCTGACAAGAAATGGAGATCAGCCAGTGGCTGAAAATGAATGAGCACAGGAAAACGTTGATGGGTCAGTGCGATGTTAATTAATCTCTGAATGGTGAGAAAGGCAGCAGACGGGCTCAGTTTCAGGTACCTGCTAAATTAGAACGCTGTTTGTGCTCTAAGTTGTGTTTCTTTTTTTAAGAACTTGAGCCATTTCAAAATAAATTTTGTTTGTTTTGGCTACGCCCCACAGCTTGGAGGATCTTAGTTCCCTGACCCGGGATTGAACCTGGGCCTTAGGTAGTGAAAGCCCGAATCCTAACCACTAGACCACCACGGGACTCCCTCTAGGTTGTTTCTTAATGCAAAGGCCTGAGGGAGTCTTGGTCTTTGGCTCAGTGTTAATTGAAAAGACGTGTGGTTTCTAGGACCTGGTGTTGCTGCTGAGCGTGCGCCGAAGGGGAGTCTGCTCCGCGTTCGGTGATCAGTCCAGGTTTAAACAGGACTTGACGTGTGCTAAGGCCACCAGGTCTTGTAAGTGAACCTGCCGGTGATTGGAAATTTCATCACCTTTTTGCATTCAGAGGTGTCACACCTTTGCTTGTTGCTATTCAGTTCAAGCTGTTGAGTGGCTGGACAGAGACTGTTTCTTCCTGCCCGACCGTATCATTTTTCTACCTTTTCAGTAAATGACAATTAGAGAAACATAGCTTTCTCTAAAGACAGCAGAAGTCCTCTACACCTAGATCATTACAAGGCATTATGTACAATGTACGTGTTATTGCAGAAGAGGTCTAACGCCAATGTTGGGCAGAGGAAATTTAAATTATTTTCTGTTTTTAGGGCATTTTAGTCTTGGCAAAGATACTACTGTACGTATTGTTTAGGTCTTCAGTGTTCTTCAGGGTTCAAAAGTAAGACACGTTTGGAGGAAACTATGGCCGATGTCATGTCTGCTGTTCTTTTTTATGGTACATAGTCAGGCTTTGAAAACAAGTTCTTTCTAAATACTCTGGCAGCTTTTTTTTTTCTGAAATGAATAATAGTTTTTTCTGAAAAATAGTAGTTGTTTTCTGGTTACAAAATTTTACATACTCATTATAAACATTTGAATAATATGAATAAGCAAAAAATAATTTAAGTATGAAAAAGCTCTTCACATTCTGCAGTCCTCTGATAACCATTGTTAAAATTTTGGTAAACGTGCTTTCTGTTCTTGTTGTTGCTTACGTGCAGCCTCTCTCTCTGTGTCTTGTAGGTACACACATAAACACAGTCTTACATGAATAGTTGTTATACGTGGACTGACACTGTATTTTTGACCTAACACGCCTTGGACATTTTTCACATGAGTAAGTGAAGGCTTACATGATACTTAAATGGCCCTATCGGGTCCCACTGGACTCACGCAACAGATTATCCACTGCCCATTCTTCAGGTTGGCAGTTGCAGGCCCTTCCATGCTGTCAGCAGACCCTGGCTTGGCGGGAGCAGGGTGGCTGCCCGGCGGCCGGAGGGGCCTTTGGTTTCTTATATGAAGGATGAGTGGGGCTGACGGTGTTGCAGCTGCCGATGCGGCAGGGGACAGTGGGATGATTTTCTGGAAGTAAAGAGAGCTCCTTGGGGAGGGCCGTCTCAGTCTCTGCGGAATTAGCTTCACAGAAAGGCCGCCCTTTTAACCTGTCATGGAGGAAGGCCATTCCCCTTGCAAGCTGGCTCTGGTGTCCTAAATAAACCAACTTCTGGGTCCTCTCTGGGGTTTAGTATCTATTTAGTTCCGGGAGTTCTACCAACTCTCTCTTATGGACTTAAAAACCTTGTGTTTCCAGGTGTACTTCCCTGCCCCTCCTCCATCACTTTCAGCTAACATTAGATGTACTTAGGTAAGCGGTGCGGGAGCCGGACTGCCTGGGTTCGAGTCCTGGCGGGGACCTAACCTCTCTGACCCTCACCTGGTGGTGGGACAGTACCTGCTTCCTAGGGCTGTCGGAGGTTTAATTGAGTTAATATATACAAAGCCCTTTTGTAAGCCGTTATGCTTATTAATAATAATTATTTGACGTAAGTAAGACGGCTCTCTGCCCTCAGCACCACTTTTCTGCTGCCTTACTTGTTAGAAATGGAGCAGGAGAGGTTACCATTTAGCTCCTGTTTTATCTATTTCTATCTCCAGCTCTTTCCCTGGTGAGTGGTTTTGACTGTAATATAGGCCAATTCAGATCAAGAAAAGTAGAAGTAGTTATGCATCGCCTTAAAAAATCGGATGAAACTTGATTCCTACAAAAGAAATAGATATATGAAAATATATAAACTGTTATGTATAAATTAAACTACAAGGATATATTGTACAACACAGGGAATGTAGCCAATATTTTATAATAAATATAAAGTATAACCTTTAAAAACTGAATTACTATATTGTATACCTGTAACATAATACTGTACATCAACTATACTTCATAAAAAATACATGTATATAAAACACATTAGATTTGAACATTATATTTCATTGGTGTATATATTTTGTTTTATTGTGTTGGCACGTGATATCCGTTAAAAATAATGTTTTCGAGTCCTGCATTTGAGACAGGTGTGTCAAAAATGTTTAAGATAAAAATAGCTCTACTTTTAAAAACTAGAGCTCTAGGTACGTGGAGTATATCTTTATCAGAATCACTTTTACATGGGGACTATCAATCCAGGATAACAAAGTGTTAACATCTTTCTGACTTCTAAGAATTTTACTTTTTGCACCTAGCTACCATATAGGTATAAAGAAATAAAAATAATACATCTTAGGAAACGAAGTGGGATGAATATAACTTCTACAACCTTTCAATTATACTAGGATTTGTTTCCTGTTCTACTGTCAGATTTTACTTCAGTATCTACAAGGATGTTTTTGGATATAGGTAACAGAAAACCCAAATATAAACATAAATGATGAAGAATTTTTTCTCCTATAGAAAGCAGTCCCAAAGCAGGTGGTCCCCCGAGCCAGCTGGCACGGCAGCTCAGTGACGTGCCCATCCGCACGCTCTCCCCTCCCTGCTTTGCCCTCCTTAGTGTCCTCTGCATGGCAGGTTTGTCCCCTGAGTGGCAAAATGCACTGGAGGCATCGCACCCGGACGGAACAGCGTCCAGAGGCAGGAAGAAAGAAGCACTTCTGCTTTGTGTCCCTTTAAGAACAATGACCCTTTTCCAGGCATCTCCACCAGAATTCTTCCCCTTGCTTGTTGACCAGCACTGGGTCACAGGCTTGAGTCTAAACTCATAGCTGGCAGGGGGCTATTGCCACAGTAATTGGCTCAGCAGCATCAATCGGTCCCACCCCCACGAAGGGCACACGGATTTGCGGGGTGGATGGTCCCTGAACAAACAGGGGCTCCATTAGGAAGAGGAAGGGTCTGCCGTGGGAGTGGCTGGGCGAGGGGGCAGGAGGGAAAGCGGGATCATTTACTCCAGGCCACTCTCGCTTTCAGTTTAAATTCTACGGAGATAGAACAGTCCAACATGGCTGTAATAATGTATGTAGAAAACACAGTTATCAGCAGAGCTAAAATGTGAGTTCATTTCATTTCCTACAAACAGGAATATGTGGTTTAGGCCTCCACGTGATTCCAAAAGTATTATGTCGGCGTTCTAGGCTCCTCTTCCTTCCGTGGTGCTTGGGCGCAGAGGTACGTGCGCACCAGCTATTGGCCCCAGAGAGGGCTGAGAACTGGATGAATAGTGTGGAGCCCCATAAAGTGGGGGTTGGGGGGATGCTTGGTTGAGTTGGTGGGTGGGTTTAAAGTGCTTGTTTTATTATACAGCATCAGTTGCACATATTCTTTCGCATCTATTCAGTACTTAAACCAACAACTTAAAAAAATCTTTGCTATCTGGCACATGACCTGTGCTCAAATAAATACTTTCGGTTGGATTAAGGGTGAAACTGACTGGGGTTTTATGGAGTGAATATGATGCAGGGGCAAGGGAGGTGACTGAGGGACTATGAAAGGGCTGATTAAAAAGATGGACCGTGGAAACCAAATTAGGAAGAAAAAAAGAAGTGAAGACTTCAGAGGGATCATAGATCATGACAGGGTGGTGGGGTCATTGGATTGAAGGACCCAGGAAGGTCGAAGTGTTGTTGGAATTAGGTTTCCAGAAGGAGGGAGTAGGGGAGATAGGGAGAATAATTTCAGACTTGGGAGGCAGGGAGGTTAGAGGGATGCCCGGGCGGGCCTGGGGGCAGAGGTTGCGGAGGGGGCGTGGAGGACAACCTCAGTGGAGATAAGGAAGTTGGGCATCACCTGTGTAGATGTGGAAATCAGTGCTGGCTATGAGGGCAAAGATAGTGAGCCAGGCCCTGAAATCTTCTGGAGAGCGTCCTGGGGGTGGGGGGGCGGGTGTAGACTGTGCAGCCACTGAAGCCGGAGCCTCCATCTGCCATGCAGGTTGGCGTCCCCATCCACACGAGGATTTTGTATTTGCATGTAATCAGCACAAGGACGTTTTTAGGTCTGCACATAGATGCATTTTCAGATGTGAATTTCTCTTTAATAATAATGATGACGATAAAAGTATTGAGTTACCACTGAAGCATAGTCAGCATACCTGCTGTCTTATGACCCGAATACCTGCTGAGTCTTGAAAGGGCTTCATTATGAGGACTTTACCTCCTCACCAGGTGAGTTCCAGGTCGGTTACCTGCCCTTGGAACAGCATTGCACACACAGGAGGTTCTACAACCTACCGGCTGGTGTCAGAAAAAGGAGTCCCTGCCTGCACTCTAGTTACTGTTGCAGAAACTTTCTGCTGAGGAAAGTGTGTATCAGCTGGCAGCTCTTGTCATTCGGACCCATATTGTCTCCTTTTCCTTCTTTGACGGAGGTGACAATGTGTCGTACTTGGGGCACCTCTTCACGGGCTTGCCGGCTCTCATGGCCGGTGAAACTTCCTGGTGATGAGTTGCTTTTTCTTCTCCACCAACATTTTCACAGCAACGGTGCAAGACAACCCATCCCAAACCTCAGGCTTACAGAGACCTTACGGCAACAAGCATCTATTGTATTCCCTCACCTATCTGCATTGCTGCGTGCTACTGCCCTGGCTGCAGGCTGCCTGGGGTTGGGTCCTGCTCTGCTCCATGAGTTTCCTCATTTCCTTTGTTTTTGTTTTTTAAAATTTTATTGGAGTATAGTTGATTTACAATGTTGTGTTAGTTTCAGGTGTACAGGAAAGTGAATCAGTTATACATATACATATATCCACTCTTTTAAGATTCTTTTCCCATACAGGTTATTACAGAGTATTGGGTAGAGTTCTCTGTGCTATTACAGTAGGTCCTTATTAATTATCTATTTTGTATATAGTAGTGTGTATATGTCAATCCCAGTCTCTTTGAACCAGAGACTACTTGACGCTCTCCAGCCACTGCTGCATCAGGCTTCTAATGACTGGTTGTCCACAGCAGGTCCGGAGATCAGCCCCAGATCAGTGTGGGTGGGCATTTTCTAAAGGAGTGGATGGAGGGCGGGAATAGTTCCTGGCATTATTACAAAGTACGTAACACAAGAGGGAAAGAGGGCGGGGAGCTAGGCAGTTGTGAAAAGGTGAAATCACCAAAATCTCATTAGCCCTTAAGTAAAGGCGCCATACTCATGACATTTATCCTTGTCAGTGTTTTCTGTCTTGTGCCTGACTCATTTATTTTCCTTGTTCTCATTGTTTCTAAATTATGTTTTATTAAGTCGCCACATTCGCCTTGAATTTTTCACTCACCCCTTTTCCCTTTCACCGGCATGTGATCTTGAGCATCATGCTTCAGTGCCAGTGTCTAGGGAATCTGAGTAAAATAGCAAATGACACCGTCTTCATCTACGTGCAGACGTGTAGGCAGCACTGGGATGGCTCTTGGCCCTGAGGAGGGTGGGGGACGGAGGGCAGGAGGATTGGGGGTCACTCCCTACTCCAGAGGAGCTGGTCTGAACCCCTTCTTCCTCTTGACAGTGTCCACCAGGGCCCCCAAGTCTGAGAAGGACATTCCCTCCTCCTTTGGTGCTTTCAGGGTCTGCAGCAGGTTTTTATGAGGCTGGGCTATGATCCTCCCAACTAAAAAGGAGTAAGATTGCTATTGGGAAGGGTTCTATGTGGGAGGAAGTGGAGGGACAGTCCCACTAGTTTTGGAGCATCTGCTGCTGAACTGGGATTAAGTGCTGTGCCTTTTCGAAAGGTCTCATTAAGTGGGTGAGTTTCACGTATCATTGAGTTTTATGGCTCCACAGGTGAAGCTGGGTTATTCCCACCTCGTGAGATGGCCTTTGCCAGGAGCTAGGTAATTGGAAAACAACTAACATTTATTTACGTAATGCTGACTACACCCTTAGAAGCACTTTGCTTACGTTCATTTTATGGGCACAGGAACCATCGTTGGCCACATTTCTCAGGTGAGGAAATTGAGGCACAAAGTGTTTTAAATAACTTGCCCAGGTCTTGTAGCTTCTGGACTTGAACCCAGGCAGTCTGCTCCAAAGGTTCTGCCTTCAAGGTTTGCTATTGTCTTCCAGCTAGATGTGGGGAAATCATTGTCAGCAGGAGGCTTAGCTGGACAAAAGGCCAGGGGAGGGTAGCTTCTGGTGTGGAATATAGATTATTTTTCAGATATAATGGGAAAATAATAGAAACAGTTGATTGGCTGTTGGTTGGTGGTAAAGGAGATTGCTTTACAAATCCCAGAATGACCCCTAGTTCTGTAAAGCTGGCTGCAGGTTGCTTCTCTGTGGTCAGTGTGAATGCACTTGCCTGGGTTTTGTGATGCCAGCCAGGCAGCGTGCTAGCGTCGGTGCCAAACACACCCAGGCTCATCACCTCAAAGGTGGTCTACAGCCTGGGCTCTGTACCTGGGGACTTCCCCTCCTTCCCACTTCCTTACTGGCCCCACGAGGCCATGGGGAGGTTGCTGTGAGGTCATTTTGGGGAGCCGGGCCGCGTCTCCCCTCGTGTCTTACCTGTCCTCTCATCCCCCTGCTCTTCTCCCTCGGGCTCTCCTGCACATCCCATCCCCGAGGGGACCACGTATTTCTCTATATTCCTGACCCGATTTCTGGTTTTGACTTCTTCCGTCTGTTTCTGAGGCCTTTGTGTAGCTCAGGTTTGAGCTGGAGACCCGGACAGGAGTCTCTGACTGGCCTGATACCTTGGGCAGGTTACAGACGATTCTGAACCTGAGGTTTCTTTGTCTTGACCACACCTGCCCCATCTCCCCCACAGGGTTGTGGTGAGGGTCAAATAAAATACAGTCATGAAAGTGTGTCTTTCAAAGCATACATGTACAGTGTTTTTAATGTTCCCAACCTCCCCAGGTGGCCTTGTCACTCCCTGCTTTGATGCCCTGCCTGAGCTTCAGGCACGCTGCCGTCTCCGTTACTTGCTTGTGTTCCTGTACCCTGGAGGGCCCTGCACCGTATTCTCTTGGAATTTCCCAGCATTTGGCGCAGGGCTATTTGGCAGGGCTCAGGACTCAGTCTTGTTTGAATGAACAGATGAAGAGTGTCTTTCGAAAGGAAGTTTGTGGTCATAGGCTTTTTTTTTGTTGTTTTCCTGAGCAGTCTTCCTCCTATATATCTTTGGTTCTCGAAGTTACCTCGTTACAAAGTAGACCTGTGGTACTCCCTTGTGTTCCTTTCTGCAGGACGCTAACTCCCAGTGCGCGCCTCCTCCAAGATCCATGCTTTGTAAATATTCATCGGATGAGTCTTGTTTTTCCAAAAATAAGACAGATCATGGAAACATTCTAGGTTTTGAAGTAGAGATAGAAAATATTTGATATTTATTTTTTGTTTGTTCATTTAACAAATGTGTGTCAAGTACCTTTCAGGTACCAAACTCTACTCCTGGGGCTGCAAGTACAGCAGGGAACAAAACAGATGTGATTCCTGCCCATATGTGGCTTCCATTCTAGTGGAGTGCCGGTCGGTGGAGAAGTAAATGAATAAATGAGACAGTCTCCACTAATCTTAAGTGCTGTGGGCAGGGATCACGTGAAGGGGACTCCCAGACCAGTGAGGAGTCCTCACATGGGTAAATAAACTAGTAGTTACAGATGTTACACCCTTCGTTCACTGTGTGCTGGGTGACCTAGAGGGCGTCTGCTTGTCTTGTCCTGAGGACTTTAAGCTGCATCCACTGCTAACCCACAAGGAAGACAGTGAATGGCTGAGGGGGAAGGTGGCTGCCGCCTGGACTCTGGCCTCATGAGGGTGTCTCTGTCTGCATGAAGCCCCTCAGCCTTGACGAGGACCCTCTTTGCTCAGGTTGCTGACACTCGAGTGTTTCTGAGGGACCGGGGAGGCCAGGAAAGGTAGACTGTTGGTGGCCCATAACCTTTCTGTGCTGTCTTGCCATACCTGTGTACCCACGTCCTCAGCATGGGGATGCTTTGCTCGCTGCGGCCCATTCACAGGCGAGCAGTTGGCCACCCACCCGCCAGACTCCGTGAAGGAGGAGGTGGGTGATGGAGGCCATGCTTGGGGACACGGGGGCTCCTTAGATTTCTCTGTGGAGGTTGTGTGGGGTCCCAGCTCTGAAGGATGAGAAGGAATGAGCTGGATGAAGATCAGGGTGGGGAACACGTGTGGGAAGCTTGGGAGATGGAAAGAAGCCACGGCGGCCAGAGTGCAGGGTGCAGAGAGAGTGGTGTGGGACGGACTTGGCCTTGAGTGGAGGAAAGCCCGCAGGGCCGCCAGGCTATGGTAAAGGGTTTGGATTTTATTGTAAGCAGAACTGGAGGCCGTTGGAAGGTTTTGAGTAAAAGAATGGTCTGATTTGGTTTATTCCATTTTACTGTTGACGACAGTGTGGAGAGGGGACTGTGGAGGGGAAGTGGTGATGCGGGGACCCTGGGCGGGGATGGGTGGCGGGCAGGGATGGGGGTACAGTGCCCGGTGGGTCTGTGGAGGAGCCCACACCCCGGACACGGGCTGGGAAGGAGCTGGGAGGAGCCGGGATGGGGACTAGGTTTCGGCTTGAGCAGCGCAGTGGGTGGTTCCTGCGGGAAGAGCAGAAAGTGAGGGTGAGAACGAGAAGCCTTTAGACCCTCACTTGGAGCAGGGGCCGCAAGAGCTGGGGCTGCAGAGCGGAATCGGGCGTCCTCAGCAGAGGGTTGACATTTCTCTCCTAATAACCCCAAGGATCTGAAGAAGGGTCAGGCCACTTTTTCCCATCGGCATGAGATCTGATGGGTTACAAGTTGTGGTCACTGTCCTGTGATTGTATATTATAGGCTGTTTCTTTTATTTAGTTCGTTCAAGAAACTATCGAGCTAAATGCTATATTCCCTGCAGGGTGCCTGGTGATGCTGAGCCACAGAGGAGGTCTGTGAGGGTGGGGACTGTCTCTAACAGAGGAGACAGACCCTTCCATCGGAACTAAGTCAGGAGCTGCACCAAGAGTGGAGGACAGTGTGACACCATCTGGGACGGGGAGGAATAGGGCTGTGGGCCCCAGAGCAGAGGCCCTCACCTGGCCTGGGGGGCGGGGGAGGTTTCAGCAGTCCCAGGAGCAGTTGGTGTTGGCATGAACATGAACAAAGCCCTCTCTTGGAACTGACACATCCTGCAGAAGGCACTTGAGGATTCCTTGGCAGGGTTGTGTAGCTCGTGAGAATGGTGATATTCACATGGGTTAAGGATCCTGATGTCATTGTTACCTGCTTGGGCGAAGGTAAACTGGTTAGTTACTAGGAACTTCCACTGCTCTGTGCTCAGTGTTAATTTGTGGCAAGAAACAGAAAGTGAAATTGGCAGTTCCTATGACTTTACCAACACCTTATGTGCATTGTTTCAAAGAACCAGGGCAGATTTTTGCATGAAACGCGCTGTGTAGTTATCAGAGGGAGACAACTCTAGACTCACCAGCAAGAGTGTTAACTTTATGGAATGTAAGTATAGCAGTGGGTGTGTTCATACATATTCACATTAGGACCCTCCAAAGCTGATACGACTCTGTTATAGATTGAATAGCAACACACTTTATTTTCTTGAGTAATCTTGTAGAACTTTAAGGAAGCTGTTTTTAATTTTCCTGAGGTTTCCTAAGGTGTATTCTTCCAAAGAGCTAATACCTTGGTCAGGACACTGCTGTAAATGCACAGACAACCTTGTTTGCTAAGGAACCTGTACAGAGGTGTGTTGACAGTGGGCGACTGACCGGAGCTGCGAGGGATGCTGGCTGTGTTGTCGCTCAGCCCCTGGGGGGGCCAGGGCTGGTGGTGGGAGTGCGGGGAAGCTGTTCTTGGGCTAAGTTCCCTGCACCACCTGCCGATCCACCCGCAGCCCTGGTTTAGCAACACTGGTGCAGCTGGGAGACACACTGCTGGGACGAGGCTAGGAGCACATGGCGGGTCCGCCGTGTCCACACAGGGGTGCGGTGGGTCACGTAGAAGCTGGAGGGACGCGGTGGCAAGTGGCCCAGGTGGATGTGGGCAGGTGTCGGGGGAGGGCCTGCTGTCCTCTGGGCGGTGGCACGGGAGCCAGGAGGGAGGGAGGAGATTCTGGGTCATGCCGGGCTCCTGGCAGAGTTGTTTCTCAGCCGTACAGACTCATCCCTCTTTATAGTCTGGGTCAGCAGCCACCTCTTCCATGAACTTTTACTTCCCCACCCCTAACAGGAAGTCATCTTGTCCCTCCCTGGACCCTCACTTACCCCTGGCCTTCTAGCTGCTCATAGGTGCTGTGCCCCCAGGCTCTGACCTTGAGGTCTGGGACGGGGAGGGGAGGTGCCCCAGGCCACCTCAGAGCTCTCCTTAGGTGGAGAAAGAAGAAGTGGACTGGAATACACTTTGCTTTGTTTTGTCTTATAAGGGGATATGGCTCGTTTTTACATTCCTTCATTTCTGAAAAGATTGTGAACTCTGATAATTGTGTAAGTTTGTCATAAATGGGAACTTTTTCTTTTCAGATAACGTGGATGCAAGTGATCTTAAGCAGTTTTTTGAGACCAACTATTCTCAGATATATTTCATCTTCTATGAAAATTTTATAACACTGGAAAACAGTTTGAAATTAAAAGGTAAGAATTTCTACAAAATGTTTTTGATATACAAAGTTTTTTGTTTTTTTAAATAAACATTCAGGAAGTTCTGAGAGGTTGTGTGTGTCATGTGCCACCAGTTACATGCTTTTTTTTTTTTGCGGTACGCGGGCCTCTCACTGCTGTGGCCTCTCCCGTTGCGGAGCACAGGCTCCGGATGCGCAGGCTCAGCGGCCAAGGCATAATTTACTCAAAAAGAAAGAAAAAAAGTCATGTATGCACATCATTAAAAAAGTTCAGATTCCACTAAAGGGTTTGGAATGAAAACTGATGTGTCTGTTTGCCCAGACACCCAGTCTTGCTGTGCAGAGGCAACCGCTATCTAAGTGTCCTGTATATGTTATTAATATACTGTGTTTATATATGTTTATGGTTACGCCCATACATATTGGGTTGGCTAAAAAGTGCCTTTGGTTTTTTAAGTAAAAATGAAAGACACGTTTTTCATTTTCACCAAGAACTTTATTGAACAAGGTATTCACCCTTTAGTCCCACTACCTTCTGCCATTTTTCAGGCAACTTCATGATTCCATCTTCCCAAAACTTTTTATCTTTTTGAGCAAAGAACTTTTCCAGGTGCCTTTTACGGTCTTCCACGGAATTGAAATTTTTTCCATTAAGAGAATTTTGTAAAAACCGAATAAATGGAAATCCGAAGGTGCAATATCTGGTGAATACGGCAGATGACTCAGAACTTCCCAGCCAAGCTGTAACAGTCTTTGCCTGGCCATCAAAGAAACATGCGGTCTTGCGTTATCCTGATGGAAGATCATATTGACTAACCTTGGATGCTTTTCGTCGAGTGCTGCTTTCATTTGGTCTAATTGGGAGCAGTACTTGTTGGAATTAATTGTTTGGTTTTCCAGAAGGAGCTCGTAATAGAGGACTCCCGATCCTACCATATACACAATATCGCCTTCTCTGGATGAAGACTGGCCTTTGGTGTGGTTGGTGGCGGTTCATTTCGCTTGCCCCATGATCTCTTCCATTCCACATTATTGTACAGTATCCACTTTTCATCTCCCATCACAATTTGCTGTTTTCCTTACGTTTAAGTAGGGAATCTCATGCGGAAGTAGGGTCAAGAAGGTTTTTTTCACATAACTTATGTGGAACCCAAACATCAAAGTGATTGACATAACCAAGCTGGTACAGATGATTTTCAACACTTGATTTGGATATTTTGAGTATGTTGGCTATCTCCCAGGTGGTATAACATTGTTCTCAATTAATGTCTCGATTTGATCTCTGTCAACTTCAGCTGGTCTACCCAACAGTGGAGCATCGTCCAGCGAGAAATCTCCAGCATGAAACTTTGCAAACCACTTTTCACACATTCGATCAGTCACAGCACCTTCTCCATACACTGCACAAATCTTTTTTTTGTGTTTCAGTTGGGTTTTTACCTTTCTTGAAATAATAAAGCATAATATGCCAAAAATGTTGCTTTTTTCTTCCATCTTCAATAATAAAATGGCTACACAAAAATTCACCAATTTTGATGTCTTCTTTTAAATGCATGCTGATGTGACCTGTCACAATACAATCTAACAAAATTGTTTCGAATGAAGTTTAAGACAATTAAGTGCTATTAGACCATCTTACGGAAAAAACCGAATGAAACTTTTGGCCACCCCAATACTTACATGAAACATTCTTTGAAAACCAAGCCAATAAAGTCATGCTGCACATTCTGCTCTGTATTTATGTGGCAGGATAGAGTAGCCCGGGGAGCCACACAGGTTTGGATCCTTGCTCTACCCTTCTAGCTGTTTCTCCTTGGACAGGTTACTTCATCTGTGACTCAGTTTCCTTCTGTCAGCATTAAGTGGGTTGACACGTGTCCTGGGATTCCAGGACAAAGCATGGCACGTGGTCCGTGGTAACTGTTGGCTGTCATTGTCATCATCATCTTTCACTTTTATGTAATGTGTTTTGGAAATCCTTGCATGTTAGCACCTTTATATCCACCACAGTTTTAAACAGTTGCAGCACTGCGTTGGACAAAAGTGCCATTGTTCTGGATGACTGACTTCTGAGTGACCGAGTCAGGACCACAGAGTTTTAAGGTTGGAAGGGGCTCAGGAGATTGGGTTTTTCACAGTCATCATTCTAGAGTTGAGAAAACCGTGTCCAGAGAGGTTATATCACTGGCCTGAGGTCACACAGATTATTTAGTTAATTGTATAGCCGGAATTGCAACCGGGCTTCTTGATGCCATGTTCAGAGCACCTTCCCTGTACCAGTGGCTCTCAGAACGCCTTGTGGTTTTTAGACTAGCAGCACGGGTATCACCTGGGCACTCGTTAAGCCTCCTGAATCAGAAACTCTGCAGGTGGAAAGTCAGCAATTGGTGTTTTAAGAAGCCCTCCGCTGACACGCATGTGCTCTCAAGCTTGAGAAGCACTGTTCTATTTCATAGTTCTCCCATTAAATAAACAACACAGATGATAGGTTGATGGATAGACATTGAAATGTCATCTGTGTTGCTCACCGACAGGCAAGAGCATCTTCTACCTGGGGCCTAGACCGTCCATGCTTTAGCATCCTGAAGGGTGCCTTTCGCCCTTGTGGACCCTGGCCCTGGCAGCTCTGTCTCCCTCTCCTGTTTAATTCTTCATTTATTCACCCATCCAGGATTTGAAGCTGACGATGAGCAAGGCACTGGGCTAGATTCCTGAGAGGAATCCGGAGACGTGTCAGATGCTGAACATGCGTCATAGGTGGCGGTAGTTGTGGATGGGTCAGGGAATAAGCCATAGGCATGGTTCACCGTGGAACAGGTCAGAAAGTAGATGTGTTGTCAGATATAGACACCCCGTCTGTGGCTGCTGATTTCCCGTAGAGTGCATGAGGGAGGTTTGGGGACGAGGTGGTCTTGGGGACGGAGGGTAGAGAATGAGAGACGGCAGGGAGGCCATCTCTGGGGCATGTCTGGGGAAAGCATTTCTTTTTCTCTCGACATCAGATGTATGAAAGAGGTTTATGCTTGCCTCGTGGGGAGCCTGCAATTCCAGGTTAAGGCATTTGAACTTCGTTCTTTGAGTGGGCAGGGCTCTCGAAAACATTGGCTACTAAGACAGTGTCTTGTAATGTGGCGAGTGAACCGGAGGGAGGAAGACCAGTTAGGAGGCTGGTGTTGTCATCCGTGTGAGGTCTGGGGACGCCTGCTCCAGGGACGTGGCAGTTGAGGGCAGAGAAAGTGTTAGGGGTCTGTGGGTGCACCGACCGATCGTGAGACGTGGATGTGGGAAAAGGGATCCCAGAGGGGGAAGCCAGAGACGCTTTCAGGATGTTGAGTCTGGTTCCTCTGCTGCCCTTGCAGCAGAGGGAGCCCTGCAGGGGAGCCAGGTGTGAGGGACGAGAGGGTGAGCCCGGTTTTTGGCAGTCTGCGTCTGCGGTGCCCAGGGCACACCTGGGCTTAGGTGGGCTGTTAAATTATAGGGACTGGAGTTTTGGAGAAGGGAGGTGCAGTCATCCTGTTGCCAAGGGAGAGAGTGTATGCAGAGCGAGAGAGTGGCAGTCAGGGATTTGGGGGAATTCCTTCTTTTATTGGGCAGACAGAGGAAAATAAGGGGGATAGCCGGGAGGGTGCCAGGAAGCCTGAGAATAGAGGAGTTCAAGGGATGAAAGGTCAGCAGCGCCCGCCAATGCAGAGTTGAGTACCAGCAGGACGGGGAAGGGTGTCGTCATTGAAAGGAATGTTCTGAGTGGCCAGCGGGATCAGAAGGCAGACAGGGCTGGAGCAACCGGGCAGTGAGACAGTGAGCTGCACGGGAGGTGGTCTTTGTGAAGGTGTGAGGATGAAGCCAGAGGAGCTGCGCGGTCCTGGGAAGGTTTTAGGGGCGCATTTCCCTGGTCGCAGGCTGAGGAACAGGAGGCAGCAGATGGTGCCCGGTGTGGGGATGGGCTGAGACAGGGTCACATGGAAAGAAGAGGCCGTGGAGAGGAGTGTGTGGACCCCTGGCTGTTCCTGTGAGACCTGAGGCAGAGGCCGAGCATGGAGGGGGGCTGGGGGAGGCCACACAGCTGATGCTCAGGCCCTGCAAGGGGCGCTGCTCCAGCCTCTAGTAGGTCAGGTCACATGTGGGCATGTGCCCAGCATGCCAACATGTGTTCTTTTTAAATGAATTTCTCAGTTTTTTCCCCTGTGATTTATAAATTGGTATAAATCTTGAACTTAATTTTTTTTTCTTGCCAAATGTGGTAGATATTTCAAATATGAAATTATGTGATTTTTATCTTGCTTCCTAGCTCTGTTCCACTTCACTATTTTTCACAGGTGTGTGGAGGAGAAAAATGTGATATTACGTACAATCAATAACAAGGAAAAAAATTAAAATCCGTATATGAAAAACCCCCTACAACCTAGAATCCTGTTTTTAAAAGGCCACCCCCTCCCCCCCTTTGCTCCTTCTATCCTTTAGGAACATGTAGCGGTTCAAGACCATCAGTCAGTTTGTGCTGTGTAACAAATTGCACAACAGGCCATCCCAACACTGAGCACCTTAAAACAACTACCAGTCATTTAGCTTGTGATTTTCTGGGTCTGTTGGACAGTTCCTCTGGTTTGGGCTGGCTCACGCCTCTGACCAGTCGGTGGCGGGTGGCCTCATTCACACGTGTCCTGGTTAGCAAGCCATGCCCAGGGTGCCTTAGTGCTCCTCCATGTGGCTCCTCTAACCCCAGCTGGCAGGCTCTCTTGGGCTCCTTCACACGGTGGCCTTAGGGCTCCACACTCACAGGTGCGGAAGGCTTTTCAAGCTCGCTTCACATTTGCTGTCATCAGGGAGCAGAGCAGGTCACAGGGCCTCTCAGATTCAAGGGCTGGAGAAGTGGACCCCTCTTGTTGCGGGGGAAGATGCTCCACTGTTGATTAAAACTTAGAAAGCCTGGAAGCTGTGTGTCACCAGCTAGCAAGGAGCAGCTCTGCTGAACGTGGCCCTGGGCAGCCTGGCTCCGTCACGCATCTGCATCCGTAACGCAGGCTGCACAGCACCTCCCGGGATCTTTGACTGAATGTCTGTATGTTGAGGCTTGAATGTTTTAAGATACCTTTTAGCATAGTTTTTAATATCCTAAAATTTGTACATTGTCATGATAACTGATTTTTTTTTATATATTCCAGGGAATAATAAGTCACAAAGGGAGGAGCTGGACTCCATCCTCTTTCTTTTTGAAGTAAGTTTTTATTAATTCATTTAGCTTTTAAGATTCTTGTCAAAAATATGGTATTTTAGATCTTTAATTTTACTTGAAGATAAGTAAAAATGATGGACATGTATACTCTTCCTTCCTCTTTTACAAACAATGCTGCTAAGAATGTTCTTCTGATTTGTTTTCCTTGTGGGAGAATTTTTCCTGTATGGGTACCTAGATGGGAAGTTGTATGCACATTTTAAATATCGATATTGCCAAATTGCTCTTCGAAAAGGTCATATAAACTTATTTATTTTTTAAAATATTTATTTGGCTGCACCCGGTCTTAGTTGCTGCACGCAGGATCTTCATTGCCACGTGTGGGATCTTAGTTGTGGCATGTGTGTGGGATCTAGTTCCCTGACCAGGGATCGAACCCAGGCCCCCTGCATTGGGAGTGCGGAGTCTCACCCACTGGACCACCAGGGAAGTCCCCATATGCAAGTTCTGAAGCGTGAGGGTAAAGCTTGCGTGCTTGTCCCCCCCCTTGCCCTCCCCCCAGTTTAAGATCCAGAAGCGGCAGTTGCCTCTCCCCTGACCCCATCCCTTCTCTGCTCCAAAGGCAGCCATGCCATGCCCTTTGTGCCATTCCCTTTCTTTTCAAAGATGATTTTCCACAAGCATTTGTACCCCTAAACAATGCACCATGGGGTTTTGTTTGGTTTTGAGTGTCATAAACATGGTCTCATCTGGTGCACAGTCAACGTTATTTCTAACCTTTATCTGTGTGTTTGAATCTAGTGCTGGTTCGTTCATTCCATTCCCACTGCCGGGTCAGGTGGATGTATGATTTAATTCCAACATTTCGTCTGTAGATGGTTTTGGTTTTCTTGGTAGGTAGGCAGATGGTCTGGGAATAAAGGTGACTCTGGTCTCCTTGTCTTCCTCCACTGGCTCGGCCCTGCAGCGCACTGGTAAATGGGAATGATAAAGGTGGTCTTCCTGTTTCTGATTTAAAGAGAGTTTTGTTAATGTTTCATCATTACGAATGATGTTTTCTGTAAATTTTTGGTAGATACTCTTTATCATAATAAGGAAGTTTGTTTCTATTCCTAGGTCGGTAAGATTTATAAAAAATCATAGATGGGTTTTGAAGTTTTCAAAAGTTTTTTTCTGCATTGATTAAGACGATTCTTCATGAATATTAATGTGGTGAATTCCAGTTCTGAGTTTTGGGCAAGGCTAGTATTATGTTTGCATTTTTGGATGTATTTTCACAACTGAGGTTGGTCTGGATTTCCTTTCCTCATACTGTTCTGAATGATTCTGTTACAAAGGTTACAGGACCTGTTGTCAAGTGTCTGTCCTTTTTCTATTTTATAAAATAGTTTGTATAAGATTGGACCCATCTGCTCCTGGAAATTTTTTTAGTCTTCCCTGTAAAAACCATCTGAAACTGGTGCTTTTTTGGTTATGTTTTTTTTTAGTGGGAGGACTTTACTCCTTCCATTTCTTTAATAGTTTTTGGATTACTCTATGATGATTCAGGCTTAATACTTCTTCTTGATTCTGATTTGGTAAATTATATATTTTTCTAAGAATTCAAGGAATATGGTCTTATCACCAGTTTTAAAACTTATGGGCACGGTCCTTCTTTTAAGAGCCATACATAATCCCTTCAATTTTATCTGCTTTTGATTAATCTTCGCTGTCTCCACACTGTTGCTATTTCTTATTACTAGAAGTAGTAATAAAAGCATTTATGTTACACTTCACAGGTATGATTTTACTATCTTTCAGTTGCCGTCGCAGCCGTTTTAAGCTCTGTTCTCAGTCTAATTGCTGTTCCTTTAAACGCCTTTTCTCTCTGGCTTAACAATCTTGTCTTAATTTACCCTTTGGTTCTGCAGTCTCACCACGAAATGTCTAGTTGAAAATTTCTTGCTTTGTATCTGTGTGCTTCCTATATTTCTGGATTCAAATCTTTTATAATGTCTGTAAAATTCTCTGCTACTTTCTTCTCAAATATTGACTCTTTCCTCTTCTTTCTGGCCGTACTTTCTAGGATTCCCATGCAAACTTCTTGGTCTGTCCTCCGCATCCCTCAGGCTCACCTCCGTCCTCCCCACCCTGTCTCCGGGCCTTGTGCTCTGCCCGGCGGCCTCGGCTGTCTCTCCCCAGGGCGCTCTCTTCATTTGGGTCTAATCTGCTTCATTGTGCTATTGAGCTTTTGATTTCTGTGTTTTCACTTCTCTTGGTTTGATATTCATATGTGGCTGGTTGCTTTTGATGGTCTCTTGATCCTTGTTCATTTTTAGACATCTTTTATTTTCTGAAACATTTATAATGGAAGAGTTCGTGCGCTGTATCTGATCATTCTTCTATCTGAAGTATGTCTTTGGTTGTTGAAAGCTGTTGGTTATTTCTACCATCTCTCACGATGGCTTCTTTTCTTGTATGTTTTGTGATATGATTTTGAGATCAGATTTCATCAGATGCAGATTTAATCTGCTTGAATCCTGTTTTTCCAGAGGGTTTGTCTTTGCTTTTGCTAGGGGTCTGGTTTGAATCCCATTTTTTTCTGGAGGGTTTGTCTTTGCTTTTGCAGGGGGTTTGGGAGTGCTCTTGTTTGGGATCACTTTGGCTCCACTTGAGGGTCCTGGTTCATTACTGGCATCCCTGGTTCATTTCCTCACACCCACCTTGGGATGGGCACGGGTGTCTGGAGCGCGCAGATGTCCATAAGTCCTCCTGTGTACTTGGTGTGCCCTCCCCTCCTGCTTCCTCTCTCACTGCTTTTTAAGTCCCTTGCTAGTTTCCCTGTGTCCTCCGAAGCCCAATAACAGTTACCTTTGCTGTCACTGTCCTGCAACGGGAAAGCCCATCAGAGCCTGTGGTCCTGTACCCACACAGAGGGGGTTCCAACACCTTCTCCTCGTGTCCAGAAAGTCTAGATTAAGGAGGGTGTTACTCCCCATACATTACCATCTACAGGGGATGTGTTGCCTATATAAGAGAACAAATATATATTACTCAAAGCTTCATAAAACCTTCATTTGGCACAGTAAATATGAATGAAAAATGAACTTGCATTGCTTTTGTTTTTGTTTATGTTCTCTCTCTGTCTCTCGCTTCAGAAGGTAGGTTGTAATTTGTATGGTTCGTTCTGAGAATTAAGTAACTTCATCGCTACCTTCTACAAGTTAGTGCCACGTAAAGAGATGGTTTATGAGGATTTGAAGGTAACTACTTATCAAGGTGTAAATAATTGGGAAAGGCTTCCTTTAGAAGGAGTGGTATTATTAAGACATGTTAAATCACAGAAGGGATACCATGTAAAGACTGTCTATAAATAAGAAATGGATTGAAAGAAAGCGCGGAGGTAAGGGAGTTAAGAAGGCAGGAAAGAGGAGTCTTAGGAGGGCTGCTGCCTGCTTTGTGAGTCAGGGCTGTTTGGAAGGGAACCTTTGAGAAAGGAAGCAGTCATTTGTTCAATGTAGTGAGCTACCGAAGACATCACACTGCTCGGATGAAGCAAGTGGCGACAGTCAAGGCTGCCAGCCCAGGCCGAGTCTCCTTCAGGCAGCGGGTGGACCTTCCCATCTTTACGTTGGGTGGCAGCACTGTACCCCTCAGAAGCTGACCTCCAGCTACCGTTGCCTGTGGCTTCAAAGCTCTGTACCACTTGGAGTGTCTCTTGTTGCTGGTTCATGGAGATGTGTGTCACGTCTAATTGAGGTTATGACTCCTTAATTTTACTCTTCTTTTAAAAAGATATTTCATCTGTCATTGCCATGTGTTTCAGATGGGCCTGCGGGATGATGGTGTGGGACCCCATCAAATAAGTCAACGTTGCTGACTTGACCAGAATGTAAATGTTTTACTCAGGCCATCCTGCTTAATCCTTTCCCTCGGAAATACGTTCAGTCTTTCCAGTTTTTATCAATGGAGGGTTGGGGGCTTGGTTGTGTCAGGTGACTTGCCCAAGACTGCACATCTGTCCAGTGGTAGATAGAGGTTTAACCTCTGGTCTCACTGTAGAACCCATTCCTTAACTCGGCGCCAGGCTGCTCACCACTTAGAAGTCTCGATATTCAAGCTGTATTCCATGGGCCACCTATACCAACACATGCCTATTCTTGTACAGGTCATTCGTTCATTAGACACATTTATTGGGTACCTACTGTGTGTCAGGCACACTTCTAGATGCTGGAGGTATGGCAATGGGCAGTGGGATGGATGGAACGCCCTGCTCTCATGGAGCACGTCTTAACATTTCATGGTAAATTGAAGAGTCCAGTGGTGAGAATGGATATGTCAGTGCTCCAGTAACCACCTTATGAGTCAGAAAATTCTGAAAGGCCCTTTTCAGAAGTGACACGTAGATGGTGGCCTTTGAGGTGGCTGCCTACTTAGGGGAAAAGGAGGGTTGGTGTAACAGTGTAAGGCACCTGGTGAATGGGTTTCAAGATCAAATAATTCACTTGACTTTGAGCAGCTTCTGCATTCAGCAGTGGAGAGGTGTTCGTGGTTCCTGGGATTTGTTTTAATCAGGTATGGTAAGACGCACAGACCTGAAAATGATCGGCATGAAGGAAGACGTTATTCCGGTGCATCCAGTGCCTTAGAAGCAGGAGGCATGGCGCGTCAGGTAGGGCCATAAAGAGAAGCTCCAAGGTGAAAAGAGCAGGCAGAGAGGGAATCCAGGGCTCTAGTGGAATCTCTGTCTGAGAAGTGGTTTCTGCAGAAAGGAATGGGCCAGGCGAGGTCGCCAGCAGGCTGAGCAGGTTAGGATTGGATAGTGTGAATAATTGCTGCGGGCTCTGGGCTCTGGGAGCGGCCCCCAGCTTTCAGTACCTGGTCGCCAGGCGATGCGGGCAGGGGATAATGTCCCAGAGTGTGAGATCCCATTAAAGGAGGTGGCTGAGGTGTGGATTTGGGCTTGGCTGCTTTGCATATCAAAGGTGTGCTGGCAGGTACTCCCAGGAATTCACTAACCTGGGAGGGCAGCTCCTGCCAGTGCAGCAGGACCCCAGGTGTCAGAGCATCGACAAAGTGAGAGAGTGGCATGGACATATACACACTACCAAACGTAAAATAGATAGCTACTGGGAAGCAGCCGCATAGCACAGGGAGATCAGCTCGGTGCTTTGTGTCCACCTAGAGGGGTGGGATAGGGAGAGTGGGAGGGAGGGAGACGCAAGAGGGAAGAGATATAGGGACATATGTATATGTATATGTATAACTGATTCAATTTGTTATAAAGCAGAAACTAACACACCATTGTAAAGCAATTATACTCCAATAAAGATGTTAAAAAAAAAAGAACACAGAAAACAAGAAGATACAGTTCTTAGATGTTGTTTCAGGCCGTCTGCCATGCTGTATGTCATCCCCCCTTTGGTAGAGAAATCGGGCAGTTTGGATAGAGTTTGATAGCAAGGCATTTCCCCAGCCTCCCAGTCCCCAATTAAAATGTACATCAGCAGAAGAGATTTCATATTAAAACTTGCACATATCCTGGCCTCAGAATGCTACTTATTCATCTGTTTTTCAAATATCACAGAGTTAGAAATCACAGATACACGGACATTTGATTTCTAGATCCCTTATTTTTGAATTTATCTAAATTACCCCACCAGATTAAATAAACCCTGTTTTTTTCCCTTCCTAGAGGCTGAACGGGTTCTTGTTATCCTGTGAAGTGTGGCGGGAGCTGGTCTCGCACTCGGAGTCCCTGGGGCTCCCTGTTTGGCTGTTGGGGTCACTCTATGAGAGCACTGTCACCCGCACTTGGCTTGTTGCCCCCTGGCCTCTTTGCGCACAGTTTCACTCCTACCTCTTGGTGTATGCAGCTCTCTTTTCAGGGTCTGCCCTTTGCTCTCCTGCTCTTCTGGCCCAGTCTTTCAGGCTGTGTTCAGAGCCCTTGTTTCTCCTGGCAGCTCCAGCTAGAGGTGCCCGTTCTCTTCTGTCTACTTGGATAATGCACTCCCACTTGGTACCGTTGCATTACAGCCGGATGTTCCTGGTTTTCCCTCCAGGTGTCTTAGATTCCTACGGAGACTAGGAAGTTCCTGGGGCCCCTTGTAATCCTTTGTGTGCCCCACACCGATTGGCACTTGTTAATATTTATTGTTGGATTAAAGCCTCTTAAATTCTCGACTTACCTCCCATGGGGTTTATGTGGTATTTTTCTATTAAAACTATTTTCTTTCCTCGCCTATAACTCCCTGGACAAAGGGGATGAGAGAAAGGTAGCAGAAGGGCTGGCGAGGTTTGGATCTGGCTTTGGTACAGCGCACCGTGCGGCCCTGACTGAGGCAATGAACCTTCCTTTGCCTTGGGGTCCGCGTCCCTGTGGCAGGGGTGGGACCAGATGAGGTCTGGGGGCTCTTCAGCTCTGCCAGCAGCCTAGGGTCCCACAAAGGTAGCTTTGATGGAAGTCTGCAAACAAAGACGTCTTCAAAATAAGAAGTTCACGGGGGAGTCTTTTTCAGCATGAAATTTAGTTTCATGCTTTTATTTAGTTTTAATATCAAATCACTTTGATCAGCCTTTGAGTATCTAAACACCTCAGTTGCTTTCTTCTCTCGAGCAGCTCTGTTCACTAGAACTTTCTGGGACGATGGGAATATTCTACATGCAGCTAGGTGACCACTCGCTACATGGGCTACTTCGTGCTGGGAATGTGGCTGGTGTGACTGGGCAACATAAATTTTAATTGTAAGTAGTTTGATTTGATTTAATTTTTTTTTTTTTTTTTTTGCGGTACGCTGGCCTCTCACTGTCGTGGCCTCTCCCGTTGCGGAGCACAGGCTCCGGATGCGCAGGCTTAGTGGCCATGGCTCACGGGCACAGCCGCTCCGTGGCATGTGGGATCTTCCCGGACCGGGGCACGAACCTGTGTCCCCTGCATCGGCAGGCGGACCCTCAACCACTGCGCCACCAGGGAAGCCCTGATTTAAATTTTAAACTTAAATAGCCACACGCGTGCTAGTGGCTGCCGATTAGACAGAGAGGCCATGGCGTCTTCCCGCGGAGCCTGGTGACCTTGTCTGGAAGACTTGTTTCCTCTTTGTCAGACACCTGGTTAAGTCCTCAGCATGTGGCCTGTCCCTCTCCTCGTGGGGAGGGGACTTCACTGCAGGTTTAGGGTTTTACCGGAACGTGCCTTTGGCCGAGGGGCACGCACACCTGCCTCCTTGGGTGGGGAAGCAGGGCCCCAGAGTGGCGTTCTGCAGACACAGGGTTGAAAAGCCACACCAGATTTCGTCCTGCTCTTTTCATGCTTACTTTAAGATGAAAATAATAGTATAAACCAGGGCCAGTCAAATGGGTTTGTACTTCATCTTGCCCTTTCCCTCCAGCCACCCATCGAGATAAAGAAAACACTGTTGGTGTCCTCCCAGGGCAGTACCCGCTGGCCCTCCTCACCCTTCCTGCGGTGGGAGGTTCTGGTTGGAGAGGACTGGACATCAGAGCCAGCGGTGAGCTGCCCAGAGAGCGCAGGTGACGTGGGGCTTCTTCAGGGGCCAGCAGAGGAGGAGGGGTGATGCTGGGGTCCTTAGGTTTTATTTTTCCGTTACCAGCAAAGATGACAGTTTGTCTGACAAGCCTCCTACCTAGCGTCTGTGGGAGTGGTGCTGGCTTGGAGGGGACTCGGGGGTGGCAGCCTTGCTGGGCGCGCTGATGTTGGGGAATCGTTACTGACCGGCTGGGAGTCCAGGGCTCTAGTGGAATCTCTGTCTGACGTTAATGGAATTCAACCCAGGCTCTCCGGTTCTTCAGTGTTCCAAGGGAGCTTATACAGAAGTGGGTTTAGCCTCAGATTCTTTTCCTCAAAATAGGGGAAAGGACTTTTAATAGCTTCCCACATGATGATAATTCATCTGGACTGGTGAGGTGCCTGGGATTGTGCGAGAGGAGGTGACATGACGTGCTGGTCTTCACTCTGTGCAATTGCTTTCGCTGTGCCAGCCAGCGATTTGCGGATTAACTGTGTTCACCACACACGCATTTATTTATCTTTTCACTCTTAATTACCTCATTCTGCTCACATATTAACAGTGAAGAAGAATTGCCTGAAGAGAAGCTAGAATTATGGATATAATAGGATTATAAGCAATGCTGAGATGTTTGTCCTCCCAACTTCTCTCCTCCTCCCCCGCCATCCTTCTTCTTTTGGTGGAACTGTTTATCTTTTCCAACTCTTTGAAAATGAAAACAAATTAGAAGCTCCTGTGGAGGTTCAGGGGAAACGCTTGGACTGAATCATGGCCAGGCCTGTGCATTCAGGGCAGATGACCTGCAGGATATTAAGTCACAGCCCTCTTTTCTTCTGAGCAAATAACACAGAGCAAGGCAGCAGAATTGTATTTTTACAATTAACTAGTTTCCACAGCCCTGCTCGCCCCTGCTTTATTTGTCATTAGTCATTCCAGACTGTCCAGCGTGCAGAAAACCTCCAGGGCTGCTGCCCTCCCCACGCCGAGGGGAAGGACTTCGCGGGCCTCTCACACTGTTAGTGCTTTTTATTTCTTTTTCCCGTAAGGACCACTTTACTGCTGGTGAGTGGAGGGGGGACAAGAACAAATAAAATGCACACGAAAAACAGATTCCTCTTAAATTCTTGGAATTTAAGTACTTATTGAGAATTTCAAAGATTTGGATGCTTCAATGGACTTTTTTGCTTGTTTGTTTAAAGGAATGATTCCAACTTTGAATGCGGCTCCTGGGTCATTGCCGTAATTCTAAATGACTGATTGCAGCTGAGAGAAGTCAGGGTCAGCTCACAGTTCCCGGAGAACTGGGGCGACAGATACTCCTCTCCATCCCCAAAGCCGCCCTGAGTTCCAGTTGGCAAGCATGACCAGGATACTTGGTCATCTTTCTGACATCGGGGTTTACTTTCATGTGTGACGTATATTTAAAGTGATCATATAGAGACATAGAATTGCTCTGGCTTTCTTCATAGCGTTAGTCATGCTTGCTGTTTTTATCAACATTTGGCCCTTGGTTGGGGGCAACTCCAGGTGGTGACGTTTCTGTCACGGCAGAGATGTGACCTGCTCCCCGACACCCCCTGAGACTTCCTCAGCCGGGGTTGCAGTGGAGGTTGGGTGGCTCGTCGTGCCCTTTCTCCCTGGTCTCAGGTGTTGTTTGTGGTGGTGAGTTAGCTCAGTAATCGCCCCTCAGTGCCGGGTCCTGTACGGGATGCTGGGGACATAACTGAACACAGGGCCCGGGTCTTCTGTTTCTGTAGCACGTGGTTATCCTGGTGTCTGCTTTTGATCATGAAATGTTTATGATCTCTGCAGACTGGAAGATGGAAGCAAAGCATAAACATCGAGTCCTTTCTAGAATTCTGTGAATGCACTGTTTGCAGTTACAATTTGATTATCTTATTACAGCATGTTAATAATTTGAGATGAGTGTCTGAGTTGAAAGGAGTCATTTTCAATGGACATTTTAACTCTGAATTTAATACCAAGGCTACAGTTTTCCTTATGCCTTGTAACTTCCAGGTGAGAAACTTGGGATTGACCCAACAGGATATACTGAATTACTCAGTTTACCTTGGAGGAAGGGAAACTGGAGATGTCTGGAGCTGTTTGCGGCTGTGTGAAATTACATTCCCCCTTTTCTCTGCTGCAGCCCGGGTGCCCTGGCCCCGCTCTCCTGGGTAGCTGACACCTTCAGGAGTGGGTCGCCCAAAGGCAGCACCAGCAGATGCTTCCAGGAGCCCTGCAAGGGCAAAGGGTAGAAACTGCACCAGGACTACACGTATGGAAACCTCACAGTGAAACTCGAGCACGTTGTATTTACTGTTAGAACAGCAGGAGATAACGTGAAGAGCTTTTTCTCTCCCTTTAAATTGATTGGAATTCATATGGGAACACAGTTTGGACGAGTTGGTTTCTTTGTCTGTCAGTTTAGGAGATAGTTGTACACAGACTTGCTGTGTTGTCAGTTTTCTGTGGCTTGTTTTGCTTGGATATGGCGTGGTGGCTGTCACAGAGTGGCACCCGGTGTGTGATGTGCTCCCGACACAGGATAGGCTGTAGACCTGCTGAGCACCAGCTGCTCCCGCAGACCCTGGCATTCGCCAGGTGAACTTGGCAGAGAGGCCAGTCATGAGCCAACTGCAGGTCTGCGACACTTTGTAACTGTGGGGAAGCGGGCGTTTAAATCCTCGAAGGTTCTGGGAGGGTGGGGACCACGTGCTGGCATCTCACTGGGGGGTTGTTATTTCTCTACTTTCCACTTACCTGGAAACGCTCTGGAAGTGATTTTCTTTTTCCCATTTTGTGAAAAATGGCACAGAAAAGACAGACAACTGGTTGTGTTGGTATCAAAATTGAAAAGATCTGAAAAATACAGTTTTTAGCCAGAAAATAGAAGCTGGAATTGAAGAAGAGCTCAGCAGATTTGATTGTGACTGAGGTTTCCTGTGTCAGATCCTTGTGTGAAAAGAAGACTCCTCTTGGGTGTGTTCCAGTGAGTGTGTTATTCAGGGCAAGACCACATATTATGGGTAGAATTACGTGCTACTCTGTCATTTTCTGTATTTTATTGTTCATCTTTCTGTGTTTGAAAGCCAGTTCTGATTGACTTGGTCTTTGATAGAGGAATTTAACTTATTTATATTTATTATTTTTATGTGATAATTAACATTAAACTTTTTTTTTTCTACTTTTGTTTTTTGGGGGAGAGGTTACTGACTTTCAATGCTTTGCAATTTGGGAGATATACTTTCACTTTTCTATCATTCCAGTAATTGTCTTTAAATTAACAAAATGCTATTTGAACCTTTTTCTGTCTGTTATCCATATCAAGAATAAAGCAGTGTTTGGTGGTACTTTTACTCTAACACCACATATCTTTTGTACTTCTTACTTTTCACCTATTTTAAGCACTTTATATCCAGATTATTTTAATGTTTTTTAGAATTTATTTCTCTTATGTTAATGATTTTGAGGATTTACTCTATTTTTGATACCCATATTAATTCCAATTATATAAATATAGCTCATTGTTTATAGTGTTTATGCACCTGCATCCTTGTTTTTGGATTGTTTATTTTAACTAATCTCTTTATTTGCTGGAACATGACTCACTTAGTATGTTGAGGAAGTGAGGTGTGTGGCTGATAAACTCCCAGCTCTAGAATATCTTGTTTTTTTAAACTTCAAACACATACAGCTGGCTCTACGCTTTTCGAATCATCTTTTTTTCTCAATACTTTGAATCTTGTTTGCTTTTCAAAAGAGCTGTAGTTTACTCTAGTTCTCTGTATCACATGCTGGATTCACATGTAGGCATCTGGTTTGCTGTGGGACTTCTGTCCTCCATGTGTGTCTGTGTTCTGGTGCCCCTTCTTCTCGGCCTGGCCTGCAGTGAGCAGCTGACCATGCTGTCTTCTGAAGCTTAATGTTGCAGAGAGAAAGACGGAGGTCAGCCCGAGTTTTGTTCCTTTGTGGATAATCCATTTGTCCTTTTTAGATTTGTGTAGAATTTTTAATTATATTTTCAGTTTGCAGCTTGGAACGTGCTACGTCTAGACATTTATCTCCGTTCAGCTTATTTAGTTCTAGGGAGGCCTTGGGATGCGCATCGTCTCAGCTCAAGGTTATGGTGGGAAACCGCGGCAGACTCTAGATCCGTGTTTTCCAGGTTTTCATATGCACGTGATATTTTCTGATTTCAAATGTCACTTACTTGTGCATCTGCTGCTTTTATTTACCTAGATCTTTAAAAAGATTCAGTGTCCTCTTGGGTTTCTTAAGAATGTGAATCAGAATTTCTAAAAAAGTATCCTCCTCTTGCAGCAAATCTATTTCAGGAGGAACCCGTTCCTCTTGAGGATGGTCTCCTCCTTTGCTGCATATTCTAGGTATGTTCTGCTTTCACGGGAGGGGGCCCCCACCCACCACGCCTCTTTGCAGTTTCCTTTATGCTTTAAGTGGTAATTCCTCTGAGTGTTTTGCTTGTAGATGGGATCTTTAACCCTTTCTGGGTTTTCATTATTTAGTGAGGTTTTCTAACATTTTTATATTGGTCGATTTCTAGAATACAGGAGGGTGAAATTAGATGCCCCCCTCTCTTTTTTTTACATTCCGTATTTCCTTTAGATGTCTTTGCCTTGTGTTTTAAGTCTTTTGAAATATTTTTTTTTCTCATTAGCCGAGAAAAGTCTTGCCTTTTGAATGATGATCTAATCAAGTATTAAGATTTACTGTAAGGTTGTAAGCACAGTTGTATTCTCATTTATCTTTATCAAATGCCTGCTCTCCAGGTTCTGTGTTTCTATGATGTCAGAGTATGAGCACCTTCCTTAAACGTGGGCATTTTCTTGTGTCTGCTTGTACACATGCACAAAATTAGAATCCCCTTTGTCTTTCTTTTTTTTTTTTTCATTTTTCATTCATTCATCTATTTGTGCATGCAGTGCTCATTAAGAAACATTATTGCCAGCCACTGTTCTGGGTGTTAGGGGTACCAGGTGGCTCATAGGGGGTCTCTTCTCTCAAGGAATCCAGGAGCTGCTGGTGGAGCGGGCCCAGTGCCTGTCTCACTGGGGAGGGATGTGTTGGAGGGGAGGTTGCAGTGGGCCCTTCTCAAGAGGTGAAGTTTGAGTTCAGTCCTAAAGACTGAAAGGGATGTAGGAAGATGGAGCTGTGTTTTCCCAGCTCAGTAACAGCATGGCGAGTGATTAGCTAGAAGGGGACATGGGATAAGAAAAAAAGCATTACTTTTTTACCTAAAAATATAGTCACCTTATTTTTAAGATTATGCAGTTCGTTATTTTAGCTCTGTTTCTCTACATTTTGAAGTCCCAAATGTTGACACTCAAAATTCAATGAAAAGGTTTTGTCCGCATTAGATAGCTGGGTCATTTTTAGTGAGAGAGGAGTGGCCAGGCCCAGGACAGCTGAAGGACACATTGCTGTGTCCAGAGGTCACCCCGGGAGTGTCCAGGCCGGCGGACTCCTGCTCAGAGGGGTCCTTCTGAGACCACCTCACGCGTGGCCCAGGCATTCACAGGATGTTTCCTGTAAACCCATCTGCCCTGTCGCATCATAAGTTTTCCAAACATTTACTCAAAGGGCCAAGCGACTAAGACTTCCATTCTTCCAAACTGAACTTTCTGTTTTCTCCCTGGTCAGCGTTTTCTGTACCTCGCACCCTTGTGCCACGTGGCTGGTTTCAGGGAGAGTTGCTCCCACGTTCTGTACTTGTGGGCATAACAGGTTTAGTTGGTCATCGTTTACGGTCGTTACCTTGTGTCAGTGAGTATGTCATATTTTCCTTCTTCTTCACTGACCTACCCTTCTAAGTGGAATCGAAATCAAATGTGAATCTACTGGGATATGTTGCAATCATCTGGGAATAATTTGAAAAAAAAAAAGTTGCCCACACAAATTAAATGAAGATCAACAGTTTTAAAGTACACGATAGCATCTTGTATAAACTACAGCTTCCATTTCACATTATTCCTGGTCATGCAGTAGGTTCTGGAGAAAAAAGGACTATGGATAATCAGTTAAAAGAATGACAGATTCCCCGATGTGCTGAGCAGTAGTAATACCTAATTTCGATTTCGAGTGTGCTATAATGGATTACCGTATAGATGCAGCTGAGCACTGAGCATTAACTACGGCCATGTGCTTTTCAGAAAAGTAATATTTATTCACACTGTGTGGCTTTCCTGCACTTTTAAAATTTTACTCTCCACCGAAACTACAGACAAGATGTCAGTAGCTTATGTGGCATTTGCAGTAGTGTAGCTTGGAATGTGGGCTGCAGTAGCAATACCTTATTGTATTTGCCTCCGTAGAGGTAGGCTTCATCTGGGGCTTTCTGAGGGACAGGCTTAGCATTTAGACACAGATGGTTGTTTGGGGCTTCATTTTTATTGACCTCATAGACTTTAATGCATAAAAAAATGGCCCTTGCCATGTTTGAGTGCAGAAAGCATCTGTGTGGGTAGTTTCAGCCTTCTAGTTGTTGTATAATATTACATCCATTTGGGAATATTCTTAGTAGCTCAGATATTGGGCATGGTGTTTCCTATCCAAACCTTACTGAGTTGATTTTTGAGTATCTTTAAAGTCCATCCATTTTGTAAATCTGAAAACTTTTATCCAGAAGTGGTGATGATAATATAGACCCGTCCTCAGAACAAGTTGAGTCTACTTGTGGCCAACTGAGAGCATCCAAGCATCCAGATGCACGCCACCTTGCTGTATCCTTTGTCCTTCTTTATATTAAAAAGACATTTGTCTTTGGTGCATACTAAGAAAAGAAACCTAAATCAAGAAGACCAATGTGTATTTTGGAAAGCTGAAGAGCGTGATTCAGTGCCAACTTGGTTTCCTGACTACAGTGAAGATCTGAAGAGCCATTGGGCATGCTAGGCATTCGTCTTGTCCAAGATGAGCTCTCTCCTAACTCTTTAGAGTACTTTTCTCAGCCTCAGCTGTACAAAATTTTTAGATTAAGTAGCAAGATGGGCCCAGAAGATGATCCCAGAATGTAGGCGGGGTGCCAAATCCCCCTGGAGGAAAGCATGACAGAGGAGGACACCGAGTGCTGCTGTCCCGCTCACTCTGGGAGAGTGGGCTGGATGCAAGGAGGCAGGAGATGTGCAGGGATGACGCAGCTGTCCAGCTCCCATCTCCTTGAGGCTGCAGCCAGCAGAGACCCCGTCCCCGAAGTAGGGTGCACTTCTTTAGGACTTCAGCCTCTTGATATGAGAATGTCCTGATTAGTCATTGGAAGATGACCGTGGCAGACAGAGACGAGTGCAGCTCGAATCCCCTCCAGCCTGGCTGCAAGGAGTGGGGTCACCCCAGCCCCCGGCTGTCAGTGCTGTCTTCAGCTTTCCAGCCACGGCCATGCTCTTCCCATCACGACCCCAGCCAGTGACTGAGCGAGGCAGCAGTACAGTGGCCTGGCCATCGTCAGGCACGTGGGGCTCCTCTAACATACTGTGAGCTCTGTGTGGGGGTCTGTTTCTCTTTCACAGATGCTATTCCCCATAAACCACTAGGGCTTCTAACTGCACACAGGGTCTGTTTCCCAGAGAACTCAACCTGCAACCATTATTATTCATTTGGTAGCAGACATATTGAAATAGCCTCTGTAGTAAATTTTTTGGTAAAGAGAAAGGATGAGTTAAAGAATCCTAAAACTTAACAGCATTATTTACAGTTGCCAAGGTATGGAAGCAACCTAAATGTCCACCGACAGATGATGGATAAAGAAGATGTGGAATATATAAACAATGGAATACTACTCAGCCATAAAAAAGCATGAAATATTGCCATTTGCAGCAGCATGGATGAACTTGGAGGGCATTATGCTGAGCGAAATAAGTCAGACAGAGAAAGACAAATACTGTATGATATCACTTATATGTGGGATCTAAAAAATACAACCAACTAGTGAATAAAACCAAAAAGAAGCAGACTCACAGATATAGAGAACAAACTAGTGGTTACCAGTGGGGAGAGGGAAGGGGGGAGGGGCAATATGGGAGTTGGGGGGAAAAAGGGTTATTATGAGATTGTATGAAATCATGTGTGTGAAACTTTTGAAAATGGTAAAGTACTATAGAATTTAAAGACTCATTTAATAAAAATTAAAAATAAATAAATAAATAAATAAATGAATATTGACTGAAAAAAAAGAATCATAAAACTTAGGCACAAATGGAAGCTGTCTTTCTCTCTTGAGTCCGGAGAGCCCCCAGCCCACCCCCAGATGTGCTTGTTCTGGGCTCCAGAGCTGCTTGTTTGGCTGGACAGCAGCCCAACTGCTGATACCCTCATCTGTATCCTTGGTTCCAGAGTAGGTGGTTTTCTTGTACTCACCTCCTTGCTTGTGATATTCTCCCGCAATCCATAGACCTGTCTCTGGGTTTTCTCTGCTGTCGTGTCTTCTGCAGCTCATGGGGACATTCAGGTTTACATTCTGATGGTAGGACAATGCTTGCATTGGTTCCTGTTAAAATGTTCTGTAGAAATCTGACTTTCTTCTTCTTCTTCTTCTTGTGATTCCCTTTTAATGTAATGGAACTTAACAAGACATAACCGAGTTTTTACATTTAGTTCCTTTTGTGTGTTATCCATCTAAAATGCATGCTGGTATAATTGCAAAGTGAAGACCTTTTTTGATTTTTTTCCCCCCAGAGAGCCACTTGCCTTCATAGAGTTTATAGACTGATAGATCCATCCTGCCTGGCACTTGGTGTTTGGCCGACAAAGGTTGTGGGTTCTCTGGGCAAGGGAAACCATCGAGCTCACTTGATTTAACGCTGAAGTCACTTTGTTATGTGGCAGCGATTTCCCCACATTTCCAGCATCTTTAGCTTTTTCTAACTAGTTGTCATATCAATTAGTCATACGTATTTCTAATCTTTAACACAATAAGCCTACAAACACCTGTCACATCTAGAGTTTCTCCTTTGACTTGTGCACGCTTGCTTCTAACTTCTGTTCCCCCGTCCGGCCCCCCGCGTCCTTACCTCCTTAGCAGAACTTCAGGAAACTGTTAGTGCTTGGGTTTTATCTCATTTCATTTCAGGCTCTCTCCCTGAAGGGTCTCACATACACACACCTTTAACTGCTGCCTGTTTTCTGTTACCATCCAGATCCCATTTCTATATTCTAGACCCATATACCCGATTGCCTATCAGAACATCTTCAGTAAGGTGGTCCACTGACACCTCAAATTCCAGGATGTCCAGAGCCAAACCTGACATGCTTCAATTATGGAATTCCTTCTGGATTTGACATCTTGGATTAAATTATTGCCATCTACCGAGCCCTCTGGCAGGTGGGGGGGGGTCATTCTTGAGTCCTCCATTTACCCCAGCTACTCGACCTGTCCACCTTGACAGTTTCCCCTTCTGAATGTCACTGTGCCAGCTTCTCCTCTTACCCTGCTGCCCCTGGTCCAGGCCATTTCACTCCGTCTGAAATACTACCACTGCTTCTTCCTGCACGCCCCTGCCTTTCTTCTCAGCCGTCTTACGGAACCTGCTCCAGGGAGAGCATCAACCCCGGCCTCGCCTGCCTCTCCAGGCCCGTCTCCTCCCTTCTCAGCCGCCTGCCTGCTACGCTTACTGCCTGCTGCTGTCTGCCTCTGAACCTTCACACACGCTCCTCCTCTGTTCCTGCCCTCCACTTGGCAATTTAATTAATCTGTAAGTCTTAGCCCAAGTGTCCTCTTTTCCAGGAAGCAATCCATGAAGTCCCCACTGATGGGAGGCGCTTTCCCCTCACCCGTGTAACACATCATACAAATTTCTGTCAGGCTTCTTTTTTTCCCTGAATGATATTTTCCTTACCGTCTCTCTTGCCCATGAATCATGAAACCCTTGGAAGTAAAGACAAAGTATTTTATTCATGGTTATTTTATTTCTGCATTTCAAATACCAAGGCTTATAGATATTTTTCACTAAGTGGGATCTGGCGTGTGTGTGTGTGTGTGTGTAGATCTGCCGTGTGTGTGTGTGGTTGTGTGTGTGTGTGTGTAGGTATGTTTGAGTGTATGTCAGTATTATCACATAGTAAAACAAATTTAAGGTACCCTTTAGAATTATGGGGTTAAAAGATAACAAACCAACATGTTCTAGGGGAAGTCTGAAGTGGAAAAATGGAGGAGAGAATTTAGTGATTTTCAGCATGTGATCAGCTATGCACAGCATTTAATATATAATCAGAAAGAATCTTTGATGGTCTGTGTAGCATTTTCATCTTTGTAGATGTGTAGTGTGTAGAATTTATGACAAATTATGTAACTAAATACATTTATATTTTATGTTTATCAGATTTTGAAAAACTTAGTTCTTTTAAATGACGCAGGTTTTATTTTTTGTTTGGGTTTTCTTTACTAGGTTCAGGGCTAAAAAACGCCCACACATTTTAATGTATTTTAATGTAAATGCCATCACTAATTCAGTGATGTTTAAGGAAATATAAGGTACATATTATTTCAATGTGAATATAAGACCATAACAAAGATCAGGATTACCTATAAAATTCACAATTTCACAAGTAAAAAACATTCAGAATTCTTTTACTGAATATTTATTGAGCACCGACTGTGTGCCAGGCATGCTTCGGGCCCTGGGGATATTTCAGGGTGTTCTGGCCTTCATGGGGCTTCCAGTCAGCCAGGGGTGAGGACTGTGCCAGGGACGATGGGACAGGTGATGGAGGAGGTGACGTTTACAGTGAGGCCCAGCTGCTGGGAAAGACGTCCAAGCCGGGACAAGTCGTGCCCTTGATAGTCACCCACATTGGATCAGGTTTACCTGTGGTGGCTTTCCCAGTAGACGTTCTTACACATTGCTTTATTGTCAGGTGGGAACAAATGAGGTAAACACACGTGTATATTGCTGACCCAGTTGGAAAGTTACGACAAGAAAACCAAACCAAACCCCAAGCTGGCTTGAATGGAAGAGGTGGTGTGTCGATAGCTGCCTGGAAATATACTTATTCCGGAGGTCTGAATATATCAATAAGTTTTTTACCTTAATCTTTTTTTTTCAATTTTTTAATCATAGGAATCTGATATATTTTTAAAAATATTTATTTATTTATTTGGCTGTGCCAGATCTTAGTTGCAGCACTTGGGATTTTTGTTGCAGCATGCGAGATCTTTAGTTGCGGCATTCAGGGTCTAGTTCCCTGACCAGGGATCGAACCAGGGCCCCCTGCATTGGGAGCGCGCGGAGTCTTAGCCACTGGACCACCAGGGAAGTCCCTACCTTAATCTTTCAAAATGTTAGACTGTTAGGCTAGATAAACCTTGAATGAGGATTTTCATAGTAAAATAGAAATATATTATCAATACCAAGGAATGAATTTTAACCAGCGTTTGGATTTTCTACATTTTTTTAAAAGGCAGTTACAGATAGAATACAAGGACTTTTATTGCCCAAGAGTAACTTGCCAATACTTGTTGTAGAGTGAAAATAAAGTCATTCTCGTTTGTTTGGGTCTTTCGGGAAAAGCTGCTTTCATTCTCCAAATACTCTTGTATATTGTAAATTTGTTCTTTATTGTATCTACCAGAGGCAGTGGTGGGGGGATACTACAATCCTAAAACTAATTTTTAGCTATTAATTTCAAGAAATTCTTGCCACCAATTTCATTTCCTTATTCCACTGAGTAAGGTCTTATCCTTTTTGTTGTTCATCTTTCTTCCCAATTCCGTTTCTTGTCCAGAGACCAGCGAGGATTTTAATGAAAATGGGAAGTGGAAGGTGAAAAAGAAGACACCTAGAGAATCTGGCATTTGAGAGCTTATTCTTGTAATATTTAAGCAATGGCTGTGATTTAATTAAGATAAAATGATCACTTCAGGTTTTTTTTTTCTCTTTTCTTTCTTATAGGGAGAATTCAAGTTGGGACAGTAATCTCTTTAAAACATTCAGGGAAGGAAGTTTGCTTGGGGCAAGTAAAAGAGACTGTCCCACTGGGGTCCAAAATAAAGTGCAATATTTATGTTATTACGAAGTTTTTTTTTCTTTTCTGAAATATATCTATATAGATATATATAGATATACAGCATGTACTATGGGCTAACATGAAAATGTGTAATTTCATTTGTTGTTTATTTTCTCTTTATATCTTCTGAATTTTCGTTTGTTTGTTTTATAGAAAATACTGCAGTTTCTACCTGAACGAATTTTCTTTCGATGGCATTACCAGAGTATAGGTAAGAACAATTACAAAAATTTTAAGTAATATAGATTTCTTCCAATAGTATTTTCAGTATTGTTTTGTATAATCAGCACCATCAAGATAGGTTACAGCAGGGAATATTAATAAGTGTGCCAATTAAAGCTGAGACAGTCCCACCTGGCCTTCAGAGGGAAGTGCATCGTCTGTCTCCTGCACTAAAAGTGGTTCACAGACCAGCAGCCTCAACCTCACCTGAGAGCTTGTTAGAAAATGCAGAATCTCAGGCCCCAGCCAGACCTCTTGAATTACAGCCTGCTTTTCCAACAAGAGTCCCAGGGGATTCCTGTGCACGTAAAGCTGATCTGGAGTATTTTACTTAAATAATTTTACATTTTTTTCTTGCAAGAGTATCTTGTTCTTCAGGCCTTTATCACGGACTCAGAATTATTTTGTTTGACCGTTTTAGAATGTGGCAGCAAGAGGGAACTTGAAATAAAGCAAGTTACCGTGGCTGCCCTTCTGTCCAGTTCTCGACATCTCACAGTTTACTCTCAATTTACTATTCACAGTACAACAAGAGTAATTTGTGGCATTGATTGTGAATTCTACCTTATCTTTAAATAGAGTGTCCGGTTCAGTCCTCCTGCCTTAGAGGACTCTGACATTTCCTGTAACTCTTCTGCCTTACCAGGTGGTCATATTTGAGGAGAGCATGACCTTATAGTGGAATCTTAACTATTAGATCATTCATTCATTCAAATATTTATTGAGGGAGAGACTTTTATTGAGGGAGAGACTTTTCAAATATTTATTGAGGGAGAGAGGCAAAAACAGAGCATCTCACCATACTGTATTATGTAAGCTGGTTGCCTAACGGGGATTAGGTGAGAAAAAACGAGTACAGTATGATCATTGCTCTACAAGAAGTGTAATGGGAGCAAAGAAGAAAAGTTGAATAATCCTATTCAGAGGGATTGAGGAAGCCTTTGAAAGAGGTCATTTCAATCTGAGCCTTGAAAGATGAGTGTGGGAAGGGCTTTCCAGGTGAGAGATCAATAGGAAAATGATAGGGAACCTGAAAGAACGTGGCACAGTCAGGGGATGTTCCAAAGTTCAGGGTCCTAAACTCAATTTAGGATTATTTATGTGAAAACTGTAACCGATCTTTATATAAACTGAATTATTTAAAGTTATATGTTATAAATGTTATAAATGTGAAGAAGGTAAAGTATATATACTAAGCACACTATTGAACTGAATGAATGAATCGTTATCTTAAGATCGTGCCTTGGTCTTTCAAGCTTTCAAACACACAAAGAAAGTTTTTCTTTAAACTTTAGAGTTGTTGATAGCCTTTCTGTTTAACTGATGCTTTGACCTTCTGTATTTAAATTAAGGTAAAAATTTAAAAAAAATTAAACATTAAGTATAAGAGTGACATCACAGGGATGTGATGCTCTGCAGTACAGCAGGAATGGATGACAGTGAAAAATACCTGCATGCAGTGTTTATCTGTGCTCCCTATAATCCTTCAATGTTGTTTATGTCGTCTGTGTGAAAACCACCCTCATTTTCTTCAGATAATACTTTACAATGTCTGAAGACTAGTAGGCTCCCCTCAGCATGAATGAACTTACTAGAACTACGTGTGGAAATTAACTTGCCACTTGTGTTGTGAAACTTTAGGTACCCATTAGGCAGTGTGTAGTATCACTTCAACTCTGCCCAGGACCTCGTGGGCTGGTTACAATTGCTGGTACAAGTAGCGTTGGTACCCAGTTTAAGAGTATCTTTCTGAGAACAGTGACTTCTGGCTCGGGGGACTGCAGAGCGCCAGGTCTCCTGAGCCCCTGGGAGAGCAGGTGTTATCTTTGTCCGTTGTGTAGAATAAGCCAGCTCTGTAACTCAGTCAGAATGCATCATGTCCAAGGACGTTCAAGAATGAGCATTTGTGTATCAAGTCATCCTTATTATTGACACTTGTATACTTAATGCTTGAATCAAACAGGCTTTTTTCAGATAAGTAAATTTTTGCGCGATTTATCGAACTGGGTAGAAGTTGGTGTTGCGATGGGCCCACATCCCTTTTCTGATGCTCTCCAGGCTAGACGTGGGTTGAATCAGAGTTTCTCAGATTTCAGAATGGCACTGTGGTGCGTGGGTGTATAACGACCATCGAGTCAACATTAGTGTCTGTAAGTAACCCCCAGGGGCCTGGGCAGCACCCTGTAACCCAGAGTGTCAGGTTTTCTGTAGCCTGAGGTGTAAGTACTCATTATTGTGAGATAACTACACCCCAAATAGCCTCAGGCTAGCCCGGTGTTGCCACCGCATGAGTTCAGGTCACGTCAGGTCTTGTCCACTAAAGAATGACACAGAAAGAGAAAAACAAACATCGAATATAATGCATATATTTGGAATTTAAAAAAATGGTATAAATGATCTTATTTGCAAAGCAGAAGTAGAGACAGACATAGAGAACAAACGTATGGATACCAAGGGGGTAAGGGGGGGTGGTGGGATGAATTGGGAGATGGGGATTGACATCTATACACTATTGATACTATGTATAAAATAGATATCTAATGAGAACCTACTGTACCGCACAGCACAGGGAACTCTACTCAGTGCCCTGTGGTGACCTAAATGGGAAGGAAATCCAAAAAAGAGGGGATATATGTATACGTGTAGCTGATCCACTTTGCTGTACGGTGGAAACTAACACAACATTGTAAAGCAACTATACTCCAATAAAAAAAATGAAAATGTAAAAACAAAAAAGAGTTACACAGAAAAGTTTCTGTTTTCATAGCTTTTTGGATTTTGAAATCGCCAGTAAGCGACTGTGGATTTGTAATTCTACACATTTTTTTTTTTTTAATACCTCAGCTGTACCTCTTGCATTCTTCCCAGTTTGTTTGGACCTGTTAAAACTGTTGCTATTTGTCACTCAAGATCTTGACCAAGTTCGTTATAGAAAGTAAGAAACTGTAGGGAAATACGAGATATCAAAGGGAGAGAATGTGCCTTGGATCTCTCCTTAGCACTGGCGTCTTGACATGTGCAAAACCTCTGGGGTCAGGACAGGAAGCTTTTCCCAGCGCCTGACAGTTTAGGGACCTAAGCTCCCTTATTGCAGGTTTTCGCATTCTATTTAGATATCTGGTATTCCTTACCTAATAGGAAGAACACTGCTGTGTAAACGTCTTAATTAAATGTTAATTGGGCCTGGTAGGGGCCAAGGTACTCTGAAATATTGGGTTAGCACCTTGGAGTTTGGTTTTCACAGCACTGACACAGCATGCTTCCTGCCCCACAGTACAAATGACAATGTTACTAGCACAGAAGCCGAAAATATGAGCAACTCCTGCATCTGCAAGTCTTAGAAGCTCTCAGACCCACCCGATAGCCACATTTTACCCTGAGAAGGAGGGAGATAATTCGAAACATCAATTGCCACAGTTTTTGAAGTCGGCTTCTTATCTTGTCATCATGTTTTGTCTGTAGCAAAGAGAGACATTCTATTTCTCTTAAAAGTGTTCTTAGAGGGAAAAAATAGTCTGTAAGGTTGTTTTGTTTGTTTGTTTGTTTTTGCGGTACGCGGGCCTCTCACTCTTGTGGCCTCTCCCCTTGCGGAGCACAGGCTCTGGATGCACAGGCTCAGCGGCCATGGCTCACAGGCCTAGCCGCTTCGCGGCATGTGGGATCTTCCTGGACCGGGGCACGAACCCGTGTCCCCAGCATCGGCAGGCGGACTCTCAACCACTGCGCCACCAGGGAAGCCTATCTGTAAGGTTTTTAAGGCTGGCTCCTTGCTGTAAATCTGTGAACAAGGAACATATTTGAACTCTAAGGCTTGCAGTGTGAAATGAACACTGGCTCATTATTCTGAGCATCTGGAGATACTGATTCAAGTGATGTTTGGAGAGTAAGGAGATTAGGGAAGTGGCTGACACAGCACTTATGAACTCTGTGATATATGCTGGCCTGTTACTCAACTATTTGCAAATTTCCATTACTAATTACAAATGGAAAAAAATTTGTTTATTAGATTTTTCTTGAAGTCCATTTTAGGCCAGTAGTAAATCATGGTGGGTAAACGTGGCTGCTTGAAGCCTTATCTGAGAGTAATACTGAGAACTGACAGGGAGTGAGATGATGACAAAGAATGGCACAGCAGCAAACCAGGGATATTTGGTACAAGGGCAGGCTGTGGCACCCCTTCATGTGCCCATGTGTCTTAGTACAGGACTCAAGTTATACATGTGTTCACTTTAAGAAGGTTTACTACTCCTGAGCTTCTATAAAGATTTTCTGTCCCATTCAGTGTATAGTGCTGCATCTGTACTCAGTAAATGTTTGCCGAGTGGATGAAAGTATATGTTTCATATTAGAGATGTTTTATATTAAAAATGTTTAAAAAATAAATAACCTTTGGGCTTAAAGGAGCAGGCTCAATTAATAAAAGTTCACACATGTACAAAACTTCATACATGGTTTTTATATATGAGTCACTGAATCTAGTTTGTTCAACTAGGTTTTTCTTATACATAGTATAAAAACCAGGTGCATAACTAAACTGCAAATATGTTTATGGCTTTTAAAGAGTATCCTTGCGTTGGGTATACCCCGGGCTACCCAGTGGGCTCACATTGCCTGGGATGTGAACACACTCTCTGAGGCTCATTTCTCATAGTTTCTGCTGCTCACTCTTTGGGAGTCTGAGTCTGACAGCCCTCCCAGGGCCCCGCCCCGTCAGCCCACTCTTCCCGAGGGAGCGGGGGCTCCCCAGGCACTTCACACCAGGACTCCCTCAGGGTGCATCACAGCCAGGCTGGGCTAAGTCCGGGGCCCTGTGTGCCTCGTGCCCACTGAGGGCTGGCTGGGCCTGATGCCCTGGCAGCTCACTTGGTGTCCTCCCAGCATCCTCCTTCGGGTGCTTCCCCCATCACTGCTCTGCGTTTCTTCCCCTCTTTCGCCTTTGTGCTCTGCCCTCCGGAAGCCCTCTTCTTGGGTTAAGCGACAGCCCTACAGCCTCGGCCTCTTGCTTTCACCTCCTTGGCTGCAGAAACCTGGGTTTTCTCTGATGCTTCTCTGTCTCCCTCAGGGGTATGGGGGTGAGACCACGGTCTTTTTTCCTTCAAGGCCCATTCCAGACCTCATCCACCACCCCTTCTACGGAAACCTCTCTCCCTTGACGATGCTGCCTTCTTCTCTTGTTGTTGCCATGTCCTCTGATCTTCTGCTCACTTACTTTTCTTTTTTAACGGCTTTACTCTCTCTCAGTCCTTTTCCTTCATGGCAGCCATAGCTACCCATCAGCCCCTTGACCCCCTCGCCTTCTGTGGCTTCCTGACTTCTCTTCCAAGCCTTGTCATGATGCAGATCTCTGTCTGACCACAATCTCCATCCCTGATCTTTCACTCAGTCATTTCCAGGCTACCTGCTCTGTTTTTTTTTTTTTTAAATACAGCTTTTTAAAAGTATAATTGACATAAAACAAATTGTACATGTTTAAAATATACATTTTCATAAGTTTAAGCGTAGGTATACACCTGTGCAGCCATTGCTACAATCAAGATAATGAACATAGCCATCACTCCCAAAAGTTTCCTCCTGCCCCATTCCACCCTTCCCCAGCTCACCCCCCAGTCCCCAGGCAACCACTGATGTGCTTTTTGTCCTTATAGTTTGATTTTTTAGAGTCTTATAGAAATAGAATCATGCAGTGTACTCTTTTTTGTTTGGCTTCTTTCACTCAATACAATTATTTTGAGAGTCATCTGTGTTGGTGCATGTATTAATAGTTCATTCCTTTTTATTTCTAAGTTGTACAGTAGTCCATTGAATGGATATACCATAGTTTTTTTATCCATTCATTTGATGATGGGCCTTTGGGTTGTTTCTAGTATGTGGCTACAAATAAAGCTACTGTAAACATTTGTGTACAAGTCTTTGTGTGTGGACATGTGCTTTCCAGTCTCTTGAGAATGGAATGGCTGAATCAAATAAAGGCATGTGTTTAACTGCCAGACTATTTTCCCAAGTGGTTGTACCATTTTACATTCCTGCCAGCAGTGTGAGAGTTCCGATTACTCCACATTCTCATCAACACTTAGTCTTATCAGTCTTTTAATTTTAGCGGTAGTGGTATCTCGTTGTGGTTGTAATTTGCATTTCTCTAACGACTAATGATCTTGAGCATCTTTTCATGCGCTGTTTGCCACCTGTATGTCTTTGGTCAAGTGTATCTTTGAATCTATTGCCTATTTTTAAATTGAGGGTTTCCCCCGAATACTGAATTTTAAGAATTCTTCACATATTCTAGTTATAAGTGTTTCAATCAAATATATGATTTGAAAATACTGTCTTCCTGGCTCTGGCTCATCTTTTCATTTCTTTAATAGTGTCTTTCAAAGAGTAGAAGTTTTTACTTTTGATGAAATCCAGTTTACCAATTTTGCTTTTATGGATTATGCTTTTGGTGTCATGTCTAAGGAATCTTTGCCTAACCCAGGATCACAAAGATCTCCTGTGTTTCCTTCTAGAAGTTTTATAGTTATATATTTCACATTTAGGCCCTTGATTCATTCTGAGATAATCATTGTTAATTTCAGCTTCCTCCGGTAGACTGCTGCTCCCCTGTGCTTAGATGTTGTAGTGCCAGAAAGTCCTGTGCTTCTGCTCTACTGGCACTTTCAGCAGAGCTTGTACACCAGCACCCACTTGGCATTCCTCCATGCTCTTGCCCCTTCTCTGATGTCATACTGCCATCGCTTATTAATTGGCTTGAGGCACGATGCATACACAGAGGGAGGTTTTTTTTAAATTAAAGATAAATAAGGAAGAGTTTTATAATGTTAAAGTTAGATTTGACACGTCTTTGTGAAATTGTGGCCTTAAAAATATCTTTAAAAGATCTTGAAAAGATTGCCACTTTATCAGGAGAAATCTTCAAGCACTTATCAGTGAGATAAGCAAAGAAGTAGACTTTGAAAACATTGATTAATTTGCTTCCATTAAAGCCAGGAAAGTAAAATTAAAATACATTCTGTGTTATAAATATTTAAACTAGTGTGATTTTTCATAATACTTTTTCATTTTTCAATATTGAGCTTTTTGATTTTTCAATGTTTTTCAACTACTTTACTGTACTCATTCATTTATTCTTTTATCACGAGTCAATATAGTGGTAATCAGTAGGCTTGAAGAGGCACATAAAAGAGATGGAGGTGGGTATAATCACAGTTTGGCTGAGGAGTTTAAAAATCCAAACAGGAATGATATACAGAGAGAAACTTTTTGAAATTAAAATGAAACTGATTTCATAATGGTAAAGTAAAAGTAGAAATATCTTTGTGAACTTAGGGTCTTTAAGAAATACCTAACGTGACCAGGGAAGGCTCTCAGGTACTCATCACCAATTCTCATGTTGAAACCCTCTGACATGTGCCTGCACTGCACACATTTTTCTTTCTAATGTTGATCTTATTTAAAAAGAGGTCCTTAAAGAATAGCTGATGCCCTGTCTTTCGGGGGGAATGTGCTTCGCATGTACCAGACACTGTTCTAAGCATGTATATAAACTCATTTAAACCTCATTACAGTGCTCTCTGGTAGGCACTGTTATTATCCCATTTTACAGATGAGAAAACTCAGGCATGGTGAAAGTAAGTAAGTGACCCAGGTTACACAGTAAGCACAGAACCTAGATTTGAACCCTAGCAGTCTGGCTCCTGAATCTGGCTTGCAACTGCTAAGCTGCACTGCCTCACACATCTGAGAGTTTCTGAATACAGCAGGATGGAATAGATCAAATATATATATATTAGTTTTCTATTGCTGCTGTAACGAATTAACAGAATCATTTCAAAAAGTAGGGTACTGTTGACAGATACGGGGCATAGATTCTCTGTGTCTCTTTGTAAAGTCTGTCCTTTTCCTATGTATTTTCTCCTGCCTGTGTAGAGAAGTGTAGATATAGGCAACTGTGGGTAGGCTGAGAGTTTAAAATAAAAATGTTGAGCCCATTTCAAGAAGGGGAAGGAAGGACTGACAACCCCCCCGTGGTCACACACAATGAGCAGGAGAAACTGTTTCTGAGAATGTGTTGCAAGATGATGGATTTGCCGGACGTCTGGGAAGAGAGCTGTGAAGACTTTATCCCGAGTCTCCCAGGAGGTGAGGTTCTGCCGGCTCTGCCAAGCCTTGGGAGGTCCCCATGGACATAATGGAGCAAATACTAAGCTGAGGCAGAGTGGGCTTGGTCCAAGAGTGGATGAACAGGGAGGCGAGGGACGAGGACCAGGTGGAGGACAGGTGTGGGATAAGTAGTCCTGTGAGCACAGGCACTCAGGGCTCAGCTGTGAGAGAGCCCAGCCTAGTCAATGCTGACTCTGGACCCCAAATCACTAGACGTGCTTTGGTGACAGATGTGGAGGGAAGTGGGTGTTTTAACTTCCTACTTCATCACAAACCATTAGTAATTCAGTGCTGCAACCTAGTCACGACGATGGTGAGTTCCCACCGAGCCCAGCGTTAGGTGTTATCAACAGTACAGCAGATAGCTGTACAAGGTTCCTTCAGAAAGCCAGTGATTTCATTCTAGGTAATGAATTCCTAAAGTGTATGCATTTAACTGACATACGTGTATCTGTCCACATAGATACAACCTGTAGCAGTTGTCGAGGCACTGGCTCTATTTCTTCAAAATATGTTGGTGGTGTAAAGTGACTTGATATCCAATTTTAAAATATTGCACAGAACTTTCCATCAGGAAATCGAAATAATTTTTTTTTCTCAAAAAAATTGGGAAAAAAGGTTCTCTCGCTTAAGACTTCCAATTTATTTTTATTTTAAAAGATTACTTCCGGGGCTTCCCTGGTGGCGCAGTGGTTGAGAGTCCGCCTGCTGATGCAGGGGACACGGGTTCATGCCCCGGTCCGGGAAGATCCCACATGCCGCGGAGCGGCTGGGCCCGTGAGCCATGGCCGCTGAGCCTGCGCGTCCGGAGCCTGTGCTCCGCAACGGGAGAGGCCACAACAGTGAGAGGCCCGCGTACTGCAAAAAAAAGGAAAAAAAAAAAGATTACTTCCTTTTTGAGGTTGAGATCTCATTTAGGGGCTACATGTGATACTGAGATGTGGTTGCCAAGCCATCTCTATGCTAAAGGCATGAACACATCTAGCGAGTAATAGGTACTATGTCTCTGTCCTCATGAGGAAGACTTCTCTCCCAAGTGGGCTGCAGCACCAGCTGGTGTAGTTCTGATGAAACCTTGAATTCCTCTCCTCAACAGTGACCTAAGTGCTCTGCTAGATGATTTATTGATGGACAGAACCCATAAATGTGGTTGTCATTGCAAAGAGAGAGACATGCTGTCCTGAATATTTGCAAAATGGTCTTGTAAAAATGTTTTGTGAGTGGTAGTTTTATATTATGTTTTCCTTTAGAGATTTAAAGAAATCATTCATTTTGTGCCTGACAGAGACATTTGCACATAATCCACCGTGGGCATTTGGGTTACCTTAATATCAATCACTTTGACTCTTTTAAAAGAATTTTGAAGAGGTTCATACTTAAAGTATTTTTATCCTAACAACATCTCTCCTTCTATGACATTGCTTTGCTTCTGAAGGTCAGCCTTCTTTCCTTTTATTTTTTAAAAATGATATCTTTTGTCATAAGTGCATTTTTTCTTTCTAAAGCTAATTTTTAAAAAATAGGTCTTAGATATGCATTCACATACTCCATTTCTAATTCATTGTTTTAAACTTTCAGGCTCAACGTTAAAGAAGCTTCTACACACTGGAAATTCTATTAAGGTATTTATTTTAGATGAAAGTAATGGCTTTTTTAATTACTCTTAAACTTATTCATGCCATAAAGTGACAAAATTAGGCCATTTTGAAAAATAAAATCTTTAAAAGCCATTTAACTTAATTTTTATTTTAATTGAGAAATGATATGACAAATATTGTTAGAGTTTTATACTTACATAATAATTTATTGTGCTAGACATTTTAAACATTAGTAGGAGAAAGTGGCTTGGCATTCGGAGTTTGGAATCCTGCGTTCTAATTTCTATTCTGCCCTGTGCAGCCAGGGGACCACCGGCGAGGTGCTGACTGCTTCAGCTGTATCATCAGAAAAGAGAAGTTGAACCAGATCCTCCCTAAGCTTCAGAGCTAATGTACCTGATTCTGTTCACCCCAGTAATCTTGTTGTTAAAAATTATAGTTGTCTCTCAATTATTTTTTGCTTTTTTTTTTTTTTTTTTTTTTTTTTTGCGGTACGCGGGCCTCTCACTGTTGTGGCCTCTCCCGTTGCGGAGCACAGGCTCCGGACGCGCAGGCTCAGCGGCCATGGCTCACGGGCCCAGCCGCTCCGCGGCATGTGGGATCTTCCCGGACCAGGGCACGAACCTGTGTCCCCTGCATCGACAGGCGGACTCTCAACCGCTGCGCCACCAGGGAAGCCCTATTTTTTGCTCTTTTTGAGAACACTTGTGGGGAAAAAGAGCAGCAGAGGCTGACTCTTGAATGTTTATTTGCAGCGGGTTGATCTTGTAATTTAAGTTAAAATTGGCTTATTTATAATGAATGTGCCTTTTATAAAAGTATACCATTTGATGCTGGAATAAGATGACCCTAAAACGTAAGTGGCAAAAGAAGCCAGCCTGGGATGTATGTTTTATGGAAGATAATTCACTTCATAGCTATTTAATTTATGTGCGTGCCTTTAATAGGTTCACTCTCTCTTACCTGTTGGAAAAAAGAGATGAGCTGTCCCTAGTTTCGTGACTGTTCCATATTTTGTCCCTCCTATTTTAATTAATGGTCTTATAGCTAAAACTTACCAGCTTATCTTGTGTTTATTATTGGACTTATTTATATTTAATTATCTTAATGTAGTTAACATAAAAAATTGGCGATTTGTGATCGGAGTATGTAGAAAATTTTCTCTTGTTAAATTTGATATAATTTGGTTAGCTATACATAGAGCCCTGTCATTTTTTGTTGAGTGCTGAATAGCATTATGTATTCAGCATCGTCACCGCTCATCTCACCTGCTGGGCAGGTGTGAGCGGCTGAGCAGAGCAGAGCAGAGCAGAGCTGAGTCCAGGGCACGTCTGGAAGGGTGTCATGGGCTCGGTGTTGATGGGGTATCTGTCTTGGTGTATTTGACTTCTCTGGGGGGTCAGCCAAGCTTTTCTCTCTCCCTCTCTCCCTCTCTCCCTCTCTCCCTCTCTCCCTCTCTCCCTCTCTCCCTCTCTCCCTCTCTCCCTCTCTCCCTCTCTCCCTCTCTCCCTTTCTCCCTCTCTCCCTCTCTCCCTCTCTCCCTCCCTCCTTCCCTCCCTCCCTCCCTCCCTCTCTTCCTTCCTGTCTCTCCTCCTCCTCTTACCTTTCCTGCAGAGCCTGGGGCTTGGCTTGAACACTTGCTGTGGAGGAATCAGCACCACTTTGGTGTCACTGAAAGGAGATCAGGCAGCCCCTCAGTTACCTGTATTTGGAGCTCACTATGTCTTTCAGCTGCGTCTGACATTTTTTTCATCTCCTTTGCTTATTTAACCTCTTTTATTGACATCATCTTCCCAGCCATTTAGGAATATAAAAATGGAGTTACCTGTGTTTATGAATTCTTGGAATGGGAAGTTGAAAGTAAGTGCAGAGGAGGAAAAAGGGCACATCTGCCTATATTGATATTTTGTACCGATGATGCCAACGATTTGGCGCATGGCAAAGTGTAGGAGAGAATAGAGTAGGGACACAGACAGGGGAGCCAGGTCTTCAGGGTCCTATTCAGCTCTAAGTGTTCTGATTTTCGGGAACATCATACATGTGCATAATGTAGTGACATGACAAAAATTCTATCCAAAGCGCAGTGTAAGTTTGGAGGACGATTCTCTTTGCATTGTTTTCATGAGTATTCAAGCGTTGATGGTATGGGTGCTGTTGCCATGAAGAATGAAGTACTGCTTATAGGAAATGCTTAGGTAGCACTTATGTGAGCTGGGCAGTTCTAACTCACTTCACCCCATACCAGCACTTTGTGGTAAACTCTGTTATCGTCCCTGTTTTACAGATGGGGGCGCCGAGGCACAGAGGAGTTAAGTGGTCCTCCACGGCTCACAGCGAAAGCTAGAAAGTGGCTGAGGCTGCACTGGAGCTCAGGCACTCTGGCCCTCGTGCTGGGTTGCAGTGCCCTTGCTTCCTTGTCACTCAGGGAAGGACTTGGTGCAGGACTTCAGTAATGCTTTTAGCTTCTAGTTTATTTTCCCCCAGAACCAATGCTACATTGCAATGCATTCCTACAAATACATGTACGTATTTACTTTTGTTGCCTTTGATATTGTTTTTAGATAAGATGTGAAGGAATCAGGCTGTATCTCCTGTGGCTTCAAGCACTTCAGACAAACTGTGCAGAAGAGCAGGTGCTGATCTTTGCTTGCCTGGTGCCTGGTTTCCCAGCCATCATGTCGTCCAGGGGGCCCTGTACACTGGAGACACTCATCAATCCTGGCCCCAGCGCAGCTGACGGTGAGCGATGGTGGCACATCTTACAGGTGGAAACAACCCTCCAAGTTGCGTTGAGAAATTCCTTGGTCTGTCCTTTTCCTGAATAGAAACCTTGGTTTCATAGATGGGTAGTCATGTTTTGTACTCACAGTAGATTCTTACAAACATTAGAACTGACAGAGTTGGAGCCTGTTTTATATGAAATGATGACAGGAGAAATTTACTGGAGTGGTGGAAACAGGAACGGAAGGGAGGGGACGGCTGTTGGCAGGAGCAGAGACGCATGGTACGTCCGGAGTGAGTGCTTTTGTTGCTGTTAATGAGATTTAAATCCGCCTCCCAAACTGCTGCCTGTTGCCCTCATCGCGATTGTTCTATAAGTGGGCGTTCATCTGCTCCCCCAGGCTCTTTGTTGCCAGCTGTGTATTTTCATGCAGCATTCATGGAAGGACAGTGGTGGCCTCACCGGACTATTAATGCCAGCCGTTTGTGCCCAGTGAGTTTTCAAGGAACTTGCTCATTAGGGCCACTGATTTATTACTGCCTATCACTTTATTGCCCAGTGACAGGTATTTGATCTTGGGCTGGCCAGAGCAGAATGTGAAAGGGAAAAGAATGGTCCAGTGTGGGAGGAGGCTTCATGGGCCTCTGTCCCCTGTGTCAGATGGGCCTGGCCTGAAGTGTGAGCAGTTCCAGTGGTTGGTACATATATTTTATTTTATTTTTTTGAAATTTTTATCGGAGTGTAGTTGATTTACAATGTTGTGTTAGTTTCTGCTGTACAGCAAAGTGAGGTACATGTATTTCAATAGAGGCCATTTTTCAAAGCCCTGTTTGAAATTTAACTTTGGTGAAAGAGGTTTCATTATTTTCCACTCTGCAGCAAAGATATATCCAGAAGAAATCACACCACTCCTGCCAGCCATATCAGGGGAAAAGATCACTGAGGACCAAACATGCTTTTTTCTTCAAATACTGTTGAAATATATGGTTACTCAGGTATGAGCAAAATCGTGGATAATTCAGTGATGGTCGTATTCTCAGTAGGAAGGAGAAAACATTGCCTCTTTTCTTCCTCTTTGTTCATATTTTATATTTTTGCTTTTTCTTTGAGATGATTTTATTTGGTATTTCACTAAACATAGAATGTGTGCCAGGACACTTCAGCAGAGACCAGGCCTACATACTAGTATGTGTGTGTATGTGTGCGTAAAGGGCGCAATTCCATCCTCCATCTGTCTCCTTTACTTTCGTATGGTTTCATATTATTCACACAGAACACTTCACTTATGACACTTCTGCTCACCAAACGTGTGGAATTTGAATCACCTAGTAATTCTCTGCGACACTAGCCGGGTATCTTAACAATTTAACTCACTTCCGACACTCTCTACCTGGAGGTGGCCTCAGGTCTCACAGGAAAGGACTCAGTCCTCTAATGTGCCCCCACCCCCTCAGATGCCAGTCGCAGGGAGTCGGTCCCCAGGTTGCCCACGACTTCTGTTCAATCTGCCTACAAATCAGAGGTTCACATGACTCACTCCTCAGGTTCAATTCATTTTCTGAGTGGCTCACAGAACTCCGGGAAACATTGATTTACATTTCCCAGTTTATGAAAGGATATGATAGAGGACACGGGTGAACGACCGGATGAAGACACACACAGGGTGAGGTCTGGGGGCATCCGGGGCACAGGGGCTTCTGTCCCTGTGGATGGGGGTGCGTTCCCCTCCTGGAGTGTCCATGTGTTCAGCCTGGACACTCCCTGAAACCCAGGCTGTTGGGATTTTTCTGGCAGCTTCTTCACGGGGACATGATCAATTATTAACTCCATTTCCAGCCCCCCTCCCGCCTCTGGAACGATGGGGCAGGGGGCGGGGAGAGGTTGAAAATTCCAAGCTTCAGACCGAGGCTTGTCCTCCTGGTGACCAGCCCCGTCCAGGAGCCCCTTCAGAGTTGCCTAGAGCTCTTGTCACTTAGAAGTGACCAGGGTGTTAGGGCCTCTGTGCCAGGAGCCAGGGACAGAGACCAGTATAGGTATTTCTGTTATCTCAGAGTATCTGACGATTTTTGTCTGTTTGTTCCTTTCCTGCCCCTGTTGGTGGGAGGATGGGGGAGGAGCAAGCCCGAGGCTGACCGGGTGGGTCCGGAATGATTGGGCAGAGCGGGCAGGGGTCCTGGAAGGAAACCCGTGGAATGATCTCATCCTGCCGTCAGCACGGCCTGCTTTATGGCGCGTGGTCCTTTCTCTGAAATTTACCAGCTGAATACAGAACTAAACTAGGGGATTTATGTCTCTTGGTCTGTATTTCTGAACAGTGATGAGGTTTGGAAAAAGCTACTGCTTCTTTTCTCTCAGCAAACACGTCCCTGGTCCCTGAGCTCCTCCGGGGTGTCGTCCAGGCTCTGTCCTTCCCGTCCCAACCTGGTTTGTTGACGTGTGATCTCTGCCATGTCCGCTTCCTCACCCAATGGGCCTTTGACACCGGCTGTCGCCTGCCTCTGCCCCGTCACCGCGAAATCAGGGACCCGGGATGCACAGGGTTCTAGTGTCAGGTCCAGAGAAGGACACTTGAGTGTTTGTCGTCCTTGACCTTCCGGGTGATTCCAGGGGACCCCCTTCTTTGTCAGGGTCTCTCCTCCTGTGATGCTTCCCCTCCCATCCTTTCCTCCTTTCCACCTTCCTCTAGGAGACTGTGTTTCTCACTGCCCTTTCTGCCCACCATGTCCCGCGGGGCGACCTTGTGTGCTCTCCTCTCCCCGATTCCTTTAGCAGCACCGCAGGCACAGGACTCCCACATCCTGAGCGCCTGGCCTGGCTTCTGTCGCCGTCGGGGAGCCCCATGTCCTAGCTGTGCGGCCCCTCCTGCACGCCTCTCAACCCCATATGTCAGGAGTGGTTGGGTCGGGCTTTCCATCCATCCCAGGAGAGCAGCAGAGTAGCCAGAACCCGGATGTGCTGGGGGACTTGGGTTTCATTCTAGATGTGTGACCTCAGATGAGTCCTGTAGCCCCTGGGACCCCATCAGAGGAAGGATTGGTAGAGGGTGGAGGTGACCCCCCTCCACTGTGTGCAGGATTGTGTGTGCGTGTCCGCCCACCCCCTCCCTCCCTCGGCCTGTTGGGTGGGTGGGTCCTCGGAGCAGAGCTTCGCCCTTGCCTCACCCCGGGGGGCTTCTGACAGGTGGGAGACATGGGCCCCTCTGCCCTAGGTCGGCCACGGCCCCTCCTCCCTGGACCGCAGGTGCCCCGGGGGGGCCGAGTCAGGAAGGTGTCAGGAAGCTCTGCTCTAGAGCGCACTGCGGTCTCACAAGCGTGACGGCCAGTGGCAAGCATTCTCTAAGGGCCTGTTCACGCCACGTTTCCCTCAGTTGTGGGAGGACCCCCCCCCCCATCACCATCTGGGCTCCTGGCCTGTGTGGGCCTCTCCCTGCGGGGGAGCTGTTTGCAGTGCTGCCACTGGGGGATGCGGCACTGGTTATTTGAGGGGGAAACAGTGTCTTGACACTGTGAAGGGGTTAAACTTAATCTGTAGCTGGGCTGGCAGGCCAGGTTTATCCCAGCCTATGGATTGCTCTATTTTTTTAATTGAAATACAGTTGCTTTACAATACTGTGTTAGTTTCAGGTGTACAGTGAAGTGATTCAGTTATACATGTAGCCTATGGATTGCTTTTCATGCCCTTTCCAAGATTCCATAGCTTTGTGTTTTGATAATGATTTTGCATGTAGGTAACATTGGATAAAATTCTTGCAAGGGATTGTTTCCTTAATTCTTGTTTACTGTAAATGGCCTTTTTTGAATTAAAAAAAAAACACCTGATTACTTCTGACAGAACATTTTAAGGGCACAAAGGACATTAAATCATTACAGACAACATGTAGAAAAAAATATGGGCATGATGTAGTAGGACAAGTTTAAAAAGATACGGTATCATTGTTTTTTTTTTTTGAATATCCGGTAAAAATTCTGTTTTTAACCTAGTTACTGTTTTGTTTTGAAGTATTCCTTCTTGTCGTCTTTTGAGTTTTAAGATGTTATTACATAATTGTCACTGCTATTTCTCACGTTTTTTATTTAGGATAGGAATTTTAATAACATAGCAGCATTTCAGTTGAGTGTTCATTAACCTGAAATGTAACTATATATATGTTTTTCCCATGTGTTATCTGAAGGCCGCAAGCTTGGAGTGGAAGCACAAGGAGAATCAAGAGACTGGTTTCAAATTTCTTTTTACATTGTTTAGAAAGTATTACCTTCCTCATTTGTTTCCATCATTTACCAAGTTGACGAACATCTACAAGCCTGTGCTTGGTAAGTACTGAGTGGGCTGTGTGTCCCGCCTCTTCCAAAGTGGACTTTGATTATTTTTAAATAAAATAATCATTCTTTCTCATGTTTAATGGTAACTTTGTTGTAAGAAGTTTACGGTTTCCTAATGAATGATTTTAACTATTTGTACAAACTAAGATTTACCTCAGTTCACAGCAATAAAGGGAATCTGTGGCTCCTGTACTTAGAAGTAATTTGATATATATCATGGTATTTTTGGTGTAATTACATTTAATAAAATTTTTAATGTAAAAAAATCCTGAATTTCCTGAAGTATACTCTTACGGGTGGTGGGGTGTGGAGACCCCAGACCTTGCCCAGGGATGAGGCCAGCACAGGCCACAGAGCTGCCCTCAGTATGGCTTTTTCAGCACTGCATCCTTCATCCAGCAGGTGCTACTCACAGCTTCTAATGGAGGGACAGATGTTTGGGTGACTGGGGAACCAAGGGACGGTGAGCCCCCGAGAGATAGGAAACGTAAAGGGATTTCTAATTTAGCTTCCAGGGTTTTCCTTCTATAAGAGGTGAGGACGCATAGGACAGAAGCATCCCTTGCAGTGGTGGCGGAGGGAGTGGGGTGGTGGACAAATCTTTCTCTCCCTATTATTTTAAAATGAGTGAAAATAGTTCAAATAAATGATCAAGAACAGTTTTGGAAGAGAAAAGGTCACAACAGCCGTTAACACATCTGGGGAGTGTGGACAGCTAATTCAGTTATCTTTGGGTGTCTGTGAGTTCACCCACACACCTGGGCAAGGAGAAGCAGCTGAAGCTCGGCTCACTTGGAAAGTGGTAGAAGTGCTGACTTTTAGTGGTACCAGGGTATGTATTTTGTTAGCTATATATTTGTGGGTAATTTTTTCAAAAATTGTTTCTGATTTTATGAGTCCTCCATTTCATTGTAGAAAACATAGTGTATTGTCACTATCCTTAGATTACAAGGGATTTGTTGAGAACTTTTCTGCCGCAGGTATTTCCATAAGAGAGTTGAACTTAGAGCAAATGGTGTCTCAGATTCAATACCATATCATTTTCATATTAATTATGGTGTTTAAAGAATGAGAAGTGGACTTCTTATTAATTCTTTGGAAATGGTGGTGTCTGATATCTCCAAGATGAAACATGACTGTCTGAATTCTTTTAGACATAAAGTCGATTATACTAATTCTATGTCTTTGGATGCATCTAAAGGGAGAAGGATATAAAACTAAAGATTGATAGATTTGATCAGTGTAATGTTAGGTGATAAAATACCTAATGCAATAAAAAATGTCTATATATGCTTTTACATCTATTCTAGTCATAAAATAAGATTAAATTAGTTATATGTGAAAAGATTTTCACTATTGTAATCTCATGTAATTTCTCAAATTCGTTAAAAAGAGTTATGACCTTTGTTTTTCCACAGCTGTATACATAGTTGTATGTAGGTAATAGCAACCACCACCCCGCGTTGGTCAGACTGCAAGGCAGGCCCAGAGCCGAGCCTACCAGAAGATGCCATTTTTAATCACTTGGGTTTTTAAATCTCAGCTGCTGTTAAACAACCAGATATATGTCTATTTAATTAGAAACTGAAACATTTGTAGGGGTTACATGATGTTCTGATCATGTGTTCTTCTGTCTTGCAGACATCCCCCACTTGAGACCAAAGCCCGTGTATGTTGCTACAGCTCGAGACAGTGAGAGCACCTACAGCACGAAAACCCCATACATGGCAGCTCGCGTTGTTTTTATTAAGTGGATCGTGACTTTCTTTTTGGAAAAAAAGTATCTAACTGCAACACAAAACGCTAAGAATGGAGTTGACGTATTGCCCAAAATCATTCAGGTATATCATTCATCACTTTTTTATCTTTCAATTCTGATGTCATAACCTATACTAACACCAAAGTAATTGACTATCAGGGTTATTGGCTCTCACAGGTTGTTGGTCATAGGGACTCAATTTACTGGTTCCTCTGTCTGTACTGCTGAAGTCTCAGAGGAAGCCATGAGTTGGAAGCACTTGCCGTGCTCTGTTGGTGTTGCCATGACAAGGCGACCCTGGGGCCGAGGGAGGCCTTCTGAGCAGGTGGCTGACCTGTGCGCTCCTGGCTCCCTCTCACCTCCCGTGCTTCACTCGGGCCCCAGTGACCTTGAGCATGATGCCGAGGGCCTCTCTTGCCTTGTTCCTCCCAGCCCCAGCAGGGTCCTCAGGAATTGTGAGGTGGTCCGTGGAGAGGACCCCTGAGACTGCCAGGTGCCCTCTGGGATCTCAGGGAGGGAAGGGGTGGGTCAGCAGCTCAGGATTTCGGGTGGTTGTTGAGCCACTGTGGGGTCCCCAGAAGAGATGGCTGTGTCTCCCTGAGGCCTGGGTGAAGCCCTCTTCTCACCTTGGGGGCTGCGGGGCTTCCCTCTCTCAGTGGCATTGGTCAGACATGTGGGGCTTTCTTGGCAGGCTGTGTGGCTTCAGACCTTTGTGCAGGCAGAGCAGGACCACTTGTGGAAGTCAGAGAGGCCGCTGTGTGGAGGAGTCATGGTTTCGTGTGCTTTGTTTCACTGGCGCCAAGAGCAGGGGCAGGAAGTGTGGTCCACTTAGTGCCGGTTGGCTGATGCTCTGCAGTTCCCAGATGTGTGATGTCAGCCTGGGCTGGAGGGTGCACTCCCCGAGGGGCACTCAGTACCCTGATGGCAGAGCACCGAGCCGGTCCAGAGCACAGGCTCCGTAATGAGAACAACAAAAGACTCGCTAAAAGAAAGTTTTAAAAACTCTTCAATTTCTGAATTTAAAAATTTAGTAGGTAAACTCTAAATGGTAATGATCACTGCTGAGAATAAAATTGGTTTTCTGACGAAATATCCCACAACACTGATAAAAAAAATCAGAGATGGAAATAGAAACTAATAGATAAAACCTTAAGTGCAGACCTACCTTGTAGATATTGTGAGGACAGAAGGAGAAAAGAATGAGAAGTAATAATTGAACGAACAGTAAGAAAAGTTTACCTAAGCTAAAAAAAACAGTCGTGCCTTAAACTGAAAGGGCCTTTGAGTCCCAGGAAGAATTAGCAAAACAGACCTAAACAGACATTTGGCTTTCAGGGATTAAGGAAAAATGCTACAGACTTCCAAACAGGAACTGCATTTATTTCAAAGGAATGACACTGAGATTAGCACCAAATATCTAATGAAATCTGCAGCGCTGGAAGCCAGAGGAAACTGTCTGTCTGTCCCTCGGTCTGTCCCTTTCTCAGAGTCTCACTTCATATCACGTACATAAGCACTTGGTCACATTGATTTACGGCCTAAGTTGACTTAAGGTCTAAATATAAAAACAAAGTGATAAAGAACTTAGGAAAAAATCTAGGAGAATGTATAAATTTGGGAAGTGGGAGACCACCTTTGGTAGAGATGAAACCCACAAACCAAAGACTAATCGAGGTTTGACTTTATTTTAAAAAATAGAGCTTCCCTGGTGGAGCAGTCTGCCTGCCGATGCACGGGACACAGGTTTGTGCCCCGGTCCGGGAAGATCCCACATGCCGCGGAGCGGCTGGGCCTGTGAGCCATGGCCGCTGAGCCTGCACGTCCGGAGCCTGTGCTCCACAGCGGGAGAGGCCACAACAGTGAGAGGCCCGTGTACCGCAAAAAATAAAATAAAATAAAATAAATAAATAAATAGAAAAAGATTTAGAAATCTTTTTGATTTTGAATTAGAATGTCAAAATATAACATAAAGCCAGGCCCAAGCAATAGACTGTGAAAACATTGGTCACATCATGACTGTTCATAGTCTCTGCTGTATAAAGAGCACCTATGAATAGATATGAAGACAAATAAGTTAACCGAAAATGGACAAAGGAGGTGAAAGGCAATTCACAGAAGAGGAAATAAAAATGGCCCTGGATCTCTCCAGCAGTCAGGAAAACACAGTTAGTTCTGAGCCACGATGAGAGGCCTTTATTCACCCATCAGGGAGACAAAAACTAAAAATCCTCAGGTAGACAAAAATCTGTAGGAAATAGAAGAAACTCAGTCACACTCTGATAAATTTTTCATGGTGTCTCAATGTGGTTATGCAGGCAATTCAAAACGCTGTCGTAGAAAGGATGTAATTTTTCCTGCCTAGTTTCAAAATTTCAGAAAATCATCACCTGTATTTATTGAAAATAAGTTGCTCATTCTTGAAAAATACATTTGGAGGATAAGAAGTAGCAAGACTAGCAAATTAACCACTGCCTCCAGGTTCTAATTTTTTTCCTGTTGACTCTTCACACTTGTGACTCATTTCCTTTTATTATATAGCTAAAAGTGTCATAAGGTTCTGACGTCCTGAATTGGTTAGGAGAGTTTTAGCACCCTAACAGGAAAAAGGCACCAGAACTCAAAACTGTCATATCCATAAAAGAAATGTTTCAGTCTTCATAAAAGAGCAGCTCGAGGTGAGGCTGGCCGAGGCTGTGGCTGGTGCCTGCCCTCTCCCTTGTTCTCTCCTTCGCCCTTTCCCTCTGCTCCTCCCTGAAGGTTGCAGCAGCAGCTGGGGCCCTGCTTTCCTAGTTCATGTTTAAAGACAGTCCAGAAGTGCAGAGCCCTTCCCTTTTGTCTTTGGGGAACAATTTAGGTTACCTGTGCGCTCTGAGGACAAAAATAAGTTGCTGATTGGCTCAGATCTGGGGGTGTGAACAGCCCAGGGGGTGGTGACCAGCTTCCAGGAAGCAGAAGGCTCCTCTGGTGCCAGGGGTCAGCTTCCTGTGAGGCAGGTGCGCTGCATGCGAGGGGTGAGGTGCAGAGCACTGGGGTTCCATGAAGGGGGAAGGGATGCTGGGCAGACACCATCCAGGCCCACGGTTACTGTGCCCTGAAGGTGGCCATGCCCAGACATGGCCACTGCCATGGTCCAGGCTGTTAATACACCTTGCAGTCAGTTGTTATGTTAGTTTCCTGCTGTTACTGTAGCTAATCACCACCAATGTATTATCTTACAGCTCTGGAAGCCAGAAAGCCAAAACCGGTCTTAGTGGGCTAAAATCAAGGTGTGGGCAGCTCTGTGTTCCCTCTGGAGGTTCTGGGGCGGAGAGGGGGGTCCATGCTCTTGCCTTACCTGGCCTCCAGAGGCTGCTGCATTCCCCAGCTCACCGCCCCTCATCACATCATTTCTCCCTCTGTTTCCATCTTCACATCACCTTCTCTGTGTCTGCTCCTCCTGCCTCCTTGTGGATCCTTGTGGTTACATTGGGACCACCCAAGTAATTCAGGGTCCTCTCCCTATCTCAGCGTCCTTAGTCACATCTGCTCAGGCCCTTCTGCCACATAAGGCAGCGCAGTCAAAGGTTCCGGGATTCCGCGTAGACATCTTGGTCATTATTCAGCCAACCTGTCTCCTTGTGTTTCCGTTTCTGCCTTACAATTCTGTTTTCCCTCTCGTCTCACGTGTGTCTACCTTATGTTCTGCTCCTCATTTATATCATACAGGAGAAAAAGCAGTTTAAACAACTGAATATTAAATTTTGGAAATGGAGTTGCAGGAATAAAAGCACATGTAATTGTATTTATCTCCTGAAAGTTTTTGTTTGGAGTTTCAAGTTTAATATAATTTTACCCGTGTAAAGTGAACATCACTGTCTAAGTCAGGTGATCCAGAATCTCTTTTCAAAGAATGTACTGCTCTTATAAAAGCCCTTTAAAACAATATTTTATAATGCTGCTTCCAAATAGAGTTCACACTTTTGCCACTATTACTGTGTTAAAGGTCATGTATGGGGGTTTTTGTGTGTGTGTTTTTCCAAAGTGAATTTACTTCCTTTTGATCTAGAACTGATAACTTTGACAGTATTTTTCACCAGAGAGGAAAGGAATTAGCTCACTTAGCCCTCGGAGAATGTGGTTTGACAGATATTCTTGTTTGGTGGCATCATTCATGGGAGAGCGAGAATACGGTTGCCTGGAAATCTGGTACCATGTTGGCAACAATGACCACAAATCCCCCTTTCAAACCTGAACATTCTTGGTGCTTCATCTCAGCCAAAAGTGTTTTCAGTGAACTATTATTTATTCCTTGGTAATTCATTTTTGTATGACATAGAAGTACTCCAGCACGTATTAGAGAAAGCGGAGTAGTGATTTTAAAATTTCAGTAGCACATTAATTAAGCATTAAAACCCAAAGAAGTCCATGAGGGAATGAAAAACAGTGTGCGATACTAAGACAGTTGATCGCGCTTATTTGTATGATAACTCTTTAGTTACAGTGTTAAAGTACCACTTTTACTAATTCTGAGCCAGCCCTTCAATAATGATTCATGGGCTATGGGTTTCCCGAAATTGTTGTATCTTATGGGATGAACAGTTAGAAAAGATGAATCACACAACTTGACACCCCTGGGGAAGCTTGTGTATCACACAGACCCACCTGTCTGTTGACTGCCACTCTAGTGCTCTGTGTTCTTACTTCTATCAAGGCAAGCGTAGGCTGCCTCCAACCCCATGGGCAAATCATGACGGGGAATTGAGTGGCATCAGGCATCACCAGCAGAACGGCAGCTGCATCCTCGTTTCACACCTGCTTTGTGGGTGTCCTCATCTGGCCTGACCCTGAGGGTGAGCAAGTCTCAGTATGAGCCATGGGTTGAGAGGAAACCAGGGTGGGGAGGGGAGGGATTAAGTGGAGCCTGTATCATGCAATTTCCTGAGCCCTAACAGCACAGACCTAGTCCAAGCAGATATGTCTGCTTCACTGGCTAAGCCTTCATCGTATGGCAAAGAGGTAAAAAGCATCTTTATATTTACCACCAGAATCAACTAATACTAAATTGTAGTTGAGAATTCCAGCTTGATTGTAGTGGGCAGAAAATGGACCTCTCTCTGTAGTTAATTCGTATTCATTCTTTTATTGTTAATCTTCAGAAAAGAGGCAAGAAATGATTAAACTTGAATTACCAGTTTGTTTCCACTCTCATCACTTACTATAATTATAAATGTCTGTTAAATCATACAGATGTTTTTGGAAAGCAGCCTTTTGCTGGTGCGAACTAGCGGAGGCTGAGAAAAGCACTGTTTTATCAAGAGAAGTAGTTTTCAATTTATGGCATGATGGGAAGTTCATCTATGTTATCATTATGTTCTATTTGGATCACAGAACTCACTTTTTAGAAACAATTTGGTGCCTTTAAACATAATTCTTTACATACATGATTTTAGTTATCTAATTGCTGTGTTATCTAATTCGTTATCTAATGACCTCAAAATGGAGTGGCTTAGAACAACCACCATTTAATCATATTACTTATTTCCCTTTCTGGGTCAGGAATTTGGGTGGGATTTGGTTGGACAATTTGTGTGCTTCATGTGGCATTAGCTGAGGTCAGTGGGCGGTGGTCAATGGCTGGCTGGTCCAGAGGGTCCAGGATGACTTCATTCCCGTGCCTGTTACTCTGGTGGATGCAGCTGGAAGGCTGGGCTCTACTGGGCCTCCCTTTCCACGTAGCCCCTCTAGCGAGGCAGTTGGACTTCTTCCCTGGCCGCTTAGGGCTCCGAGAGCAAAAGTTCACAGAGATGCCAAGCGGGAGTGGTCAGCCTCCTGGGCCCGGGGCCCGAGAAGGCACAGGTCCCCTCCACCCTTCCGTTCTGCTGGTTAACTCTGTCCCCCAGCCAGTGGGGATCCAAAGGAGGGGACGCAGATTTCCCCCTTCTGCAGAGGGAGTGCCAAAGAATTTGTGGCCATTTAAATTTTTCTATGTAAGTATGTGTGTACTTTTTTTTTTTTGGCCTGTTGGGAAAATGAAAGTTATTGATCAAAAAGTCACAGTTTATTAAGCCATAAAGGACATTAGATTTAATCCAACCTCCATGCTTTACAGATTAAAAATGTATGTATATCAGTAAGAATGAGTAAAATTTTATTTTTCTCTGCAAGGTAGTTGACCCATCAAAAAGATGAAATAATTTCTATAGGGTAGCTCACTGCACAGTGTGGCAGTGCCTTTGATAAGCCACACAGGCTTAATATCCCAGGCATGAAGAGAAAAGTTACTATTAATATAATTTTCTATTAATTTTCTCTAGAGATTATTTTTTGGATATCTGCTTTGCTTTCAAACTATCCTTGGTAGTTGCTGAAGTTATTTTGTACGACTCATTTCTTGTCACTTCTTGTAAAAAATATTCACAGTCGGTAGAATTTTAGTGGTATGTGGGTTATATATTTTTGACACAAAAGAATAATACTACTGTAATTTACAAAGATTGAAGCAAAATTACATGTATGTTGTGTTTGGAGGAAATCTTTAATTCTGGGGGAAATGAGAGCAAAAAACAAATTAAACTTTGTGAATGCTTACATAGATTATTTTATTTCTTTGTGCTCCTAAAGCCTCTAAATATTTAAAGTTTTATAAATATTTTAGTTAAGTTTGATCCGAGATTCTGAATATAAAACTCAGATCAAGGTCCTTCTCATAAAATACTCTTTAAAGATATTGACACTCCTCCGATCAAGGTGTCACTTACTCATGTGAATCAGATGAAGCTTCCCAGCACTGTGGCTGCAAAAAATCCACCAAATTTTCAAATCTCTGTGACCGTAGATTAAGTGCTGAAGGGTGGAGACCAGAGGTAAATTCATTTACACATTAATTTATTCTGTGATTTTACAGATATAAACCAAACGTTTTAGGCTGATAACATTTCGCAGCCTCCCTCCCTGCAATACTTTTCCCATTAAAATAACTTAGTTGGGGAGGAGGTTAGTTGGTGAATTAGAAAGTGGGTAAGTGCAGGTCCTGGAGTCCCTTGTGCTCCGAGCAGGGCTGCGTTTCAGCTGCTCTTCAACTGCATGGTAACCGGAGTCCGTGAAAACAAGGCAAGCCTTCAGTCTTGCCAGGTGTTCTGGAGTCTGGGAGGATCACTCAGGAGCGGGTGCCTTTCTTGCAGACCGTCGGGGGTGGAGGTGCAGTGCCGGAGCGGGCGCCAGAGCTGGACAACGGCGGGGCGACCGAGCAGGACAGAAGCCACTCGGACAGTGGCACCTTGTCCGAGCGCCGGCTCAGCAGCTGCAGTGTCTGTGGCGTTGAGGAGGAGCACCGCGCCGTGTATGAGATGGTCCAGCGCATCCTCCTGTCCACGCGTGGCTACATCAACTTCGTGAACGAAGTGTTCCGCCAGGTGAGTGTGTGTGTGTGTGTGTGTGTGTGTGTGTGTGTGTGTGTGTGTGGTCACAAAGCTGAAGAGGTTTTTGTTCTTGTTTTTTCACTCACACTACTCCAAGAAATATAATCGACAAGTTGGGCTCCATCACACAACTCCATAATGATTTCTCTAATCCCTCGTTTAATGTGTCATGTGGAGGGGTGTGATTTGGGCTTTTTGGTAATTTTTAATTTTGTTTTTATGACTTTGGTTTTTGTAAAATTCCTACACGGGTGGGAAGATTTTATATTTGAACAAAATCATCCTGCAAATACCTCGTGTTTCCATAACAAACTTTAAACCCAGAGGGAGGCAGGGAGAAAGCCGCTCCTGAACCCCCGCAGCACTGAACCCCCGCGGCACTGAACCACCGCGGCACGTGAGCACAGCCGAGACGGCCCGAGGCTGGATTGTTCCAGGGCTGTAGGAGCTCACGAGCTGCAGGTTCCTGCACAGTTGGACTTTGCCCACAGAGGCATATATATGGCAGGCACCTCTAGTAGAGGTATTTATGGCCTGAGGGGAAAAAGGAGGCTGGGGAGGGGATTCAGAGGAAGGAAAGGAGCCGAGGCCAAGACATTGAAATAATTGACCTTTGGTGGAAACTGGGAGGTGAGAAGGTGTCGGGATGAGCAGAAGTGCAGACAAGAAAACAGGTGCAGCGAGGGAGGATGCTGGAGAGGTGAGAGCAGCCGCCGAGCAGCCTGCCCACCGCTGCAGCTGATTCATTGTCTGGACATGTGTGTGACTGGACACATGTGTGACTGTCACAGTGGGGAGGGAGGTGCTGCTACTGGCATCTAGTGGGAGGGAGCCTGGATGATTTTAAGCATCTGTGGTGCACAGGACAGCATCCTCCCAACCTCCCCGCCCATGACACATGTGCCCACAAGGCAGTAGTGCTGCTGGGCAGAAACCCTCAGCTGCAGCTTCGGACATAGGAAGCAGGGCCTTGATGAGGTGAGACAATAGCCTGGCACATCGGAGCAGCCGTTGGCCACCTGTGTCTTGGAACCGGTGCCCCGGGAAATGGAGAGCTTGTATGTGATGAGCGGATAGTCGTTCAGTCTGTGCCCCGAGCAGAGGGGGAGGCCCTCGGATGGCAGAAACCTGTTGGGGGGAGAAGAGGAGGAGCCTGTTCACACATGAGCGATGCACGTGCACTGCCAAGAGCTTCCCGCGGAGGCGAGACCCGCATGGGGAATGAGGAAACCTTCACCTCTGAGGCTTATAGGAAAGAAACATCCACCAAGAGTGACAGTCCCAGCACAATCCACAGCAGTCTAGAGGTTTTACTGTATTTTGTATTTTAATCAATAAAAAATTTCTACTTAAGAAAATGGTGAGAAAGTGGCCATGGACAACATGGAACAAGCAAGCATGGCTGTTTTCCCGTAAAACCTTACTTACAAAAATTAAGTGGCAGGCTGGATTTGCATTGTGGATCATAGTTTGCTGATCCTGATCTAGAGTAATGTTTTAAACCCTTGGATACAAATACTTAAAATCAGATATCATTAACAAAGCTTTTAAATTTTGCACAAGAGAGAAGTGCTAAATTGATGTGGTTCTACCTATATTGCGTATTTATTTATTTATTATACACAAAGCTCCATTTGCATCCATTATTGGAATTCCACCCCTGGCAATAGTGTCTTCTAAGTTCTAGATTCAATCAAAATCCTAACTCCAGTGTAAATTCAGTTTTGAAGTAGAAACTGCATCATTGAGGTAACTGCAGACTACTTATGCCTGAAGTTATGAGCCATCTTTGTATCATGAAATTCAAAAACGTTTACATTTTATAATTATTCTTTTTTTTTTTTTTTTTGCGGTACGCGGGCCTCTCACTGTTGTGGCCTCTCCCGTTGTGGAGCACAGGCTCCAGACGCACAGGCTCAGAGGCCATGGCTCACGGGCCCAGCCACTCCGCGGCATGTGGGATCCTCCCGGACCGGGGCACGAACCCGTGTCCCCTGCATCGGCAGGTGGACTCTCAACCACTGCGCCACCAGGGAATCCCTATAATTATTCTTAATCAAATATAATTTGAAAGCTTATATGAAATTTTAAATATGATTATTATGCATTGTTAAAATACTGAAATAGAGACATTTGGGAAAAGGGGCATGGGTTTGAACATTGCGTTTTATTGCCCTCTCTTGGTCAATGATGAAGTTTTCTTTTATGGAAGACAAAATGTGACTTCTTTTATAATAATTTCTTTTTTAATTTTAAATTCTTCAGAGATTAAGCCTAAAGGCTGTTAAAGTTTAAAAATGTGCATTCATTCAAGAAGTGCACGTTTTCAGTGTGGAGTTAAGATGTGTGTGTACGTAACAGAGAACAGCGCAAGAGGCAGGTCAGATGTCCACACGCATGATGTGGGAACAAAGGCCCACGAGGACCACTGGGGGCTGGGTGGCTCAGGGCAGGGCTGACAGAGCAGTCACCTCAGACTGGATGGTTCAGTGAGTTGAAGGCGGTGGCCATAGACGGTTCCTGAGGGAGATGAGGTTTGGCAAGGTTCAAGGCAGTCTCCAGCAGGCAGGCTGGGTGGGTGGAGTGCGTCAGGAGTGCAGTTCTGATCCCTGGGCCACTCCACCAGAAACTTGTCTCCTAACTGCTGTTTTTCAGGCTACCTTATGTGATCATTTGTTGGTCATGAAATCAATGTAGTGGGTCAAGAGCCAGTATTTTTTAAAAAATTAATGAAATAGAGTAAAATAGAACAGACCAAAAAAACTCACAGCACAGTGCATATTGTAAGAATTAGTATTTCTTTGTGAAACTTCTGACTTATTTTTGTGTATACTACATACACAAATGCATATATCCTTATGGAAAATGTCTTACTTAGGTTATGATCTGAAATGAAAGCACTGCTCTAAAGGATGTTTGTTCACTAGGTTGTTTTGTTGGTGGTTTGGTTTTATTTTAAAGAGCAACTTTATTTTTATTAAAAAAAAGATGAATTCATTAGATAAAGATAGGATCTTTCTATAGATATAAGTATAGTGTAGAAAGCCAAAAACAAATCACTCAAACACTGCCATCCAAGTAACTGTTATCAGTGTTAGAAGAGCATCATTCTAGGTATTTCTCTGTGTGTATAGATGGCTGCTGGCCTGGCAGCATGAGAGACCAGCAGAGAGGACAGGGTGAGACAGGATATGAACAGACAGGAAGCAGCCTGGTGGACGGTTAGACAGGAGGGCTTACAGATGAGCTGATAGACATAAATGAACTGGCAGGCAGGCGTAGAACAGACAGGAAGGTGCAGACTGGCCAGCCAGCAGAGGTGGAGATAAGCAGGAAGGTATAGCTAGACAGGTGGGTGGGTGCAGGTAGACGGGCAGACAGAGGTAGAATTTGGCTGGCAGGGATGGGTAGACAGGCAGGCAGGCAGGCGTGGACAGAAACAGGCGAATTAGACAGAGGTTGACCAAGGTGAAGGCAGGGGCCACGACAGGTGTGTGGAAGTGGCAGGGTTGGGGTGGGGGACCTCAGAATAGCTTTATGACAAGGAAACCTTTAATTCTGAATGCATCTTTAATGCAGTTTTAATGAGTAGTTCTGAATTTTATTTTTACCTGAATTTAACAGAAGAGAAGACAGCAAACCCGAAGGAATTGTTGAAATTCCAGTCAATATTCCTTTACCACAAGAAATATTAATTGCTAGAAGACGTGTCTATAATAAAAAGATTATAATAGCATTAAAATATTGGAATCACTTTTTACCTGCATGTTTTAATGTTAGGTGGCACTTGATTTCTTGTTATGAAACGTGAAGAGCTTAGCAGCAGTATTTTTTTGAGCCTCCTCGCCCCATCTGCTGATTTCATTATATTATAAATTTATAATATAATGAATATATAAATATGCATTGTATTGTAAATTTATATTTGCAGTTGATTTTGGAATCCTGATGGGCAGAGGCATTTAATCTTGGTTCTGTATTTTGACAGATTCGTTCCTCCTGGTGTCCACAGCCCTAAAATACTTGCTTTGATTGACTTCTTGGTTGGTCTCGTTTTGTCACTGAGTGGTGTTTTCAAGAAGTTGTATTGGCAGCTCTATTCCCTGAGTCCTACTTATTTATTTATTGAACTATAGTTGATTTACAATATTGTGTTAGTTTCAGGTATACAGCAAAGTGACTCAGTTTTATATATATATATATATATATACATAAAACATATATTACATAGAATATAGAATATAACATATAGAATATAACACATAGAATATGGAATATAGAATATATATGACATACAGAATATAGAATACAGAAGATATATATATATTCTTTTTCAGATTCATTTCCATTATAGGTTATTATCAATACAAGATACTGAATGTAGTTCCCTGTGCTATATAGTAAATCCTTGTTGTTTATCTACCTTGAGTCCTTTTGTGATGGGTAATGTTTTCTTTTTGCCTTTGCACATGAACAGTAGTTTAGCTGGGTATAATAATTTCAGGTCACTTTCTTCCTCTTAGGAATTTATACATCAAAACTTTTCTAGATAAACAAATCAGAAGAGGCAAGAAAACCTCACAAGGATTTCAGTTATACAGTTGAGACTTTAGAATGAATATGTTAACACGTTTAAAGAAATAAAAGACAAGCTTGAAAATGTTTGCAGAAAACAAGAAACCATAGCAGATGACTAAGCAGATATGACTAGGAAGAAAATAGAACTTCTAATGATGAAAAAAATGTAATAATTGAAATATTAAAGGAAAAACTTCAATGGGTAGGTTTAATAGCAGATTAGATACAGCTGAAGAGGGAATGCATTTGATGACAGGTCTGAAGAAATTATCCTGAATGCACCTTGGAGAGGCAAAGAGAGGAAGAGTATGAGAGATTGAGACGTGGAGGAGAGTGAGAAGGTCTGATGTATGTGTTCAGCTCTCTTGTATCCTTGTTATTTTTATTTTTTTGCGGTACGCGGGCCTCTCACTGTCGTGGCCTCTCCCGTTGCGGAGCACAGGCTCTGGACGCGCAGGCTCAGCGGCCATGGCTCACGGGCCCAGCCGCTCCGCGGCACGTGGGATCTTCCCGGACCGGGGCACGAACCCCTGTCCCCTGCATTGGCAGGCGGACTCTCAACCACTGCGCCACCAGGGAAGCCCTATCCTTGTTATTTTTGTCTGCTCTTTTCTCAGCTGAGAAATATCCTACTCTGACTGTGGGTTTGTCTATGTTCACAGTTTATCAGTATTTGATATATATGAATATGAATTTTACTAAGTAAAATTCTTAGTTGCAATACAGATTTAGAATTATTATATGTTCCTTTGAATTGAATCTTTTATCATTGAGAACTTTCTTTTTCTCTAGTAATGCCTTTTTTTTTTTTTTGCCTCAAAATTGTTCTTGCCTGTTCTGAATATAGCTCTCCAGTTTTCTTTTGGTTAGTATTTTCATGGTGATCTTTTTCTAACTTTTTGCTTTCAACGTCCCCTTTTCATATGTTTTGGATGTCCTCTTATAAATGGCATGTGGTCTTTTTAATAGTTTTTAAAATCCACCCTTATAATCTCCATCTTTTGATTGGAGCGTTATTGCATTTACATTTAATGTAACAACTGCTATAATTGTGTTTACATCTACTATCTTACTTTCTACTTTCTGTCTTAATTTTTTCAGACTGATTACATTTAGCATCCTATTTTTCTCCTCTAGATAAGTATTTTTACACTCATTTGTAATACTTTAAGCATTAACAATATGCATCCCTAACTTAAAATCTAGCTAACTTCAACTTTTACCTCTTGGTATGCATTTTAGTTCCATTTACTCCTTCTCAGTTTATATACCACTGTTATGTACGTGTATGCCATTTAATGCCATATTATGAATATATAATATGTATTGTATATACACAAATATATATATACATATACATATATATCATCTCTTTCAGAACTACTGTAATTATTTTATCCAGTTTTATTCTTTTTATTCATATATATTCATATATATATATTATTCATTCAGATTTATCCAAATAATTACCATTTTTATTGCACTTTATTTCTTCCCAAATCTCTGACCTGGAATTATTTTCTTTCTGCTTAAAGAATAACTTTTAGTATTTCCCTTAGATTAGGTCTCTTGGTAAAAATTTTCTCATTTTCTTATCTGAAAATGTCTTTGTTTTGCTTTTATTTTTGAAATATTTCTTTATGGATGTCAGATTCTACTTTGGCAGCTGTTTTCTTTCTGCACATTGAATATTTTGTTCCATTGGTTTTTGGCTTTCATTCTTTCTTTGAGAAGTTATGCTAAGTTATGTGGTTATTCCTTTGGAAGAAATGTGTCTTTTTTCCCCCTGGCTCCTTTTAAGATTTTCAGATTGTCTTTGGTTTTCAGCAGTCTTAGTGTAATATACTTTGAATGTATCCTGCTTGTGTTTCTTTGTGATTCTTGAATCTGTGGCTTGATGTGTTTTATCATTTTGGGTAAAATTCTCAGCCATTCTATCATCAGATATTGTTTCTGCTGCTTTTGACTCATTCTTTCCTTCTGCATCTCCAGCCATGGAAAGGATAACCTTTGCATTGAGTTCTCTCTCACCTCTCTTCTGATGGAGCCATCCTGTGTCTCTCTGTGCTTCATTCTGTATATTTTCATCGGATTTTTTTTTCCAGTTTACTCTTCAGCTATGTCCATCCTACTGTCAGCCATTTACACTGGGCTTTTAGTTTGGGTTATTTTATTTTTCAATTTCATATACATCTTTTTCTGATACTTTACCTAGATCTCTTATATGTTTAAATTATTATCTGTTTTTAATGTGATTTTATTAATGTTGACTTCTTTGCTCACATTTCTGATTTTTTTACTAATGTGCTGTATATCATATTAATCAGACTGTGCAAATAATTTTGGTTTTACTGTGCTTTTATTTTCCTCCAGAGGGCATTTATATTTGCTTTCTGGGAGGAAGGTAATATTGAATTTGGGTTACATAGTTGTCTATGTTTGGATTCTGATCACCTTAAACAAAAATTCTGTGTGCAGATGTGTAAGGGGATTCTTTAATGTTAAAAAGTTCACATAAGTATGCATAATGCTACAACTGGCCAGTTGGACAACTGACTCTCAAGAAAAGAAGGGAGGGAAGGAAGGAGGAAAGAAAGAAGGAAGGGAAAGGAAGAAAGAGAAAGGAAAGGACAGGGAAAGGCAAAAAAAGACAAAAGAAAGAAAACAAAAGCCCTGGTTGGTAACATTTGCCAACTTCTGTGTTGCCCCTACTCCCACTATGGCCAATTCAAGTTACCAACACAGTGTCACTGAACGTGAACTTGGGAAGAGACATGACAACTGGCTGTACTATAATCTCTACCATCTCATCATCTATTTCTCATTTGTGGGGAAAAGTTCTGTTGTACAATTATTATTGTTCATACAGTGAATTAATATATCTCTATAAGTATGCATTTTGGTTATTTTGTGGGAAAAAAAATTGCATTTTGTTTTCTGGCCCAATTACACAATTGGCCCAATTGAAGCAACTGCTGTAAACACAATTGTCTTTTTTCCTCAGATAAGTTTGGTGTGCACAGGAACATGTGGCCCTGTGTAGTCTGTGTTTCAAAGGAAAGTCTGAGATTGGTGCTGGGTGTTGAAAATGTCTGTTGGGCTCTTTGGTGACCTGAACTTGTGTTAAAGGGAGTTTCTCTTACCATTTTAGGCATTTTTGCTGCCTTCCTGTGACATAGCCGTAACCAGAAAAGTAGTTCAAGTGTACAGAAAGTGGATCCTCCAGGACAAACCTGTGTTCATGGAGGAACCAGACATAAAAGAAGTTGCCCAAGAAGATGCTGAAAAATTAGGATTTTCAGAGACTGATAACAAGCAGGTAATATCTTATCACTTAGTGTTTGAGTTGGGAACATCTGTATTAAAACATAAAGCAAAGTATTCTGCTCAGTCAAGGGTCGCAGTCAGGCCACCTCTTTGTTGTCAGCTCTGTTGCTCTCGGGTTGCTGAGTTCCATGATGAGCGCCTGCCTCAGGGAGGCTGCTTCTGTTCTCTGTTCAAGGTCCTCTGTCACATCCTAAGCTCAGGCTTGGCCACATGTGCGTGGCAGCTTCTTTATTCACTACTGCATGAGAGTCTTTGAATAAGCCAATATACTTTGCATGTCTCTGTATGAGACTAAAAACGTCACTGCCATATCATTGATATGCTTAAATAAGTAATATTCACTTAACTAAATTTAGAATGTTTTGGCAGACTTTCCTTGTACAGTGGCCATACCAGCAACAGTCCAATGTGACACACAATATTAATAAGCGAAGTGAGCCTCGCTTCAGGGCTGGGTGCTGTTCTCAGAGAGGGGTGCTATCAGGATGGACCTTTCATTCCATGTTAGATAAAGCCACAGGTGCGAGTGGGCCTCTACTTGATGCACAAAAAAAACTTAGGTCGTATTTATATTTCTGGCATGCTATTTTGACATCTAGTCTGAGAATTCTTTCTAAAAGTGGGTGTTTGTCATGGCAATTAACACCAAACATTAAAAAATACTTGTAACCAAAGGTATATCACTTTTAAATATCTACATTAATTCCCTAATTTGATTTTTCAATATTGAAGTCATCTTAATAACTAGTCATGAGATCAAAACAAATCAACAGTCATGTTCACTGGGTCACTGGACAAGCGTTATCTATTTCTTCAGCACATACTAAGTGCTAAGCACCATTTTAGGTGATGGAGGTAGAATGGTGAACACAATAGAAGAGAGGCTTGCCTTCTAGAACCTGTAATCTCATGAATTCTGGTGAGCGTAAGGAACTAAATACACAACATGTGCTTCTCCCCACTCTGTTGACTGATTGTTATTTTCTAAAGACCTCATCTGAAAGTTCTGGTCACAAGCGATCTTCCAGTTGGGGACGAACTTATTCCTTCACGAGTGCTGTGAGCAGAGGGTGTGTGACCGAAGAGGAGAATAAAAACGTGAAGGCTGGGGCCCAAGCTATGCTGCAGGTACGCGCTGGCCACAGACGGGAAGGCTCCCGGATGGAGTCAGCTTGAACATTTTGTTTATTGGGGGTGACATCGTATAAAGTATGGTGATGTTTTTAGCTATCCATCAGTGAACAGCCCTTAAATTCTCATGCTAAGTTTTCTTTCTGCTTGCCCACCTTCAATTTATAAAGATTTTTTTTTTTTTTTTTAGTCAGAGAAGACATCTGAACTGGTTGCAGTTTTTTGAGAGGGATTGTTATACAGTGAATATATGACTGAGATTTCAACCTTAAAAGTATCTTCTTTTTATTTATTTATTTAACATCTTTATTGGAGTATAATTACTTTACAATGGTGTGTCAGTTTCTGCTTTATAACAAAGTGAATCAGCTGTACATATACATATGTTCCCATATCTCCTCCGTCTTGCGTCTCCCTCCCACCCTCCCTATCTCACCCCTCTAGGTGGTCACAAAGCACTGAGCTGATCTCCCTGTGCTATGCGGCTGCTTCCCACTAGCTATCTGTTTTACATTTGGTAGTGTATATATGTCCATGCCACTCTCTCACTTCGTCCCAGCTTACCCTTCCCACTCCCCGTGTCCTCAAGTCCACTCTCTACGTCTGCGTCTTTATTCCTGTCCTGCCCCTAGGTTCTTCAGACCCATTTTTTTTTTTTTTTTAGATTCCATGTATATGTGTTAGCATACGGTATTTGTTTTTCTCTTTCTGACTGACTTCACTCTGTATGACAGACTCTGGGTCCATCCACCTCACTACAAATAACTCAATTTCTTTTCTTTTTACGGCTGAGTAATATTCCATTGTATATTTGTGCCACATTCTGAACACATGTGGGTAGTGAGTTACCTGGATTCTAATTTGTAAGACAAACTTGGCGATTATATAATCTTATAAGTAGTATTCCTCTTAAAACTTGCCTGTGTTTATGAAGAATGACGATTAATGCAGTAATTTTTAGATATTTATCTGAATGAATATATGAAATACCATTTGGGAGCATTGGGAAAAGCAGCTTTGGCTTATCACTCAGTCTCCCCAGATCTCAGGATTTTATCTCAGAAATGGAGATTTATCTCAAAAAAAAAGATTACCTCTTGGGTTGCACCCAGTGTGAAGGTTGTTAGAAGTATAAGTGAAAACACAGGGTCCCTCTCTTTCCCCTGATCCCTGGCACCCCACCCTCCACCCCATATCCATATCCACGTTCCTTTGTGTCCAGTTAGGCATCCCACACAGAGGCTGGGCATAGGGTCTGGGGCAGGAAGGCATGGTACCCAGTTTTCAGTGATACCGTGTTTCTGTCATCTGTCTCTTGAGAGGATTCCTTATCGTGGGATCCTTTTTGTTTTTAAATTAATTGGCAGTTTAATATACTGTAATTAATGAATTTTCTCATTTTTCATTGAAAATCAGCAAATAATTTGAAAATCAGCAAATGATATTAGCTTTAAAAAACTCAAGATGATTTTACTTGAATAGCTTCAGAGAATTTTGGCGCAGCTCCTAAATGTCACCTGTGTGCCCACCAGAGCAATGGTTGCAGGAGTCCCCGCCCCGCCCCCTCCCCGCAGAGCATCCCGTAGTCGGCCAGTGGGGGTTGCGGGTGCCTGTTATTTCCCTGAGTTCAGGTGAGTTATTTATTCTCTAGAAGGAGAACTTAATCCCCTTGGCTGAGCCAAGAAAAAAAATTTCTACTTGATTATAGCTCTACAGTTTTAAAAAATATTTTGTTTGGATTTAGATAGCTGTTTTTGTTCTCATTTTATCGAGTACCTTGGTCCTTGATTTGGTTAATGAGGAAAATGTGGCCAAATGAAGGTTTGATAAGATAGTAGTGTTTTATAGTTGCTTCTGACAGGTACAGTTTGGACATATTCATTTTGTTGATTTATTTTTATCCTGATACTAGCAGGGTAATAAGTAGTCATGGAGTCAACATTTTTGATGTTGTTTTGAAAGTAAAATGAAAGAAATATAATATATGAAGACTCCTCACTTTTACTTTGGAGTATGCAAAGGTTTAAAATTAAATCAAGGAGCCAAGTACATTGAATTAAAAAGAATCTGTATTGTAGTATATCATCTATGGCATACTTCTTTAAAAGACATAGTCACTAAAGCTATAGTTCGCTAGTCAAAAGGTTCTTTATTTTCATTTTTCTTACTCGAAGCTTAGTAAATCTTCACAAGTGCCGTTATCATCTGTTATCAACTATTATAGAGCTGATCTTGTGATTCTTCCTAGAAAATTGGGACACGATACATTTTTAATCTTGCATAAAATTATCTCAGAGGCTGTCAGCCTTTTAGTTCGCCCACTTGACTTTTGAGTGTGCTCATTTCAGTTCCTCTGGTCAGTTTGTGCATCTGTTTTGAGATGCTGTGTTAATGGATTTCATCCACAAGTGAGCCAGCTCTGTTTGTCCCCAGATCATTGGTGTCTGTGCTGTTGAATGGAGAGGAGAACTAAGAGGGACTGTAGGTCTAGAAGGTGGAGAAGCTCCACCCTTGGCACCGGGTTGACAGCTCAGAATGCCCTGACTCTGTGTAAATGATGACACGTTGTTATGCCGCAGCAGTGCCCCCGGGCAGCCTGGATCCGTGCTCCGCACAATTCTCTAAGGATGGTACAGGACAGGGGACTTGTATCCTAAAGGCAGAGTGTAGAGCAGTTGGCGTACTTTCTAAATTTTGTTGGAAATCTCAGTTTTTATCCTAAGAATTTCCTTAGGTTTTGTGTTCTGCTGCATATTGTATCTCTCATATCGAGAACCCATGCTCCTGGAAGGTGTGCAGTGTTGGCCACACGCCTTTGCCCCTTTGCTGGCTGCCCTTTGGGTGGTACTGGCTGCCTCCTGTCAGCAAGGCCTTCATGTCAGCAAAGCTGGAGACTCAACAAGAGCCAGGTCGTTCTTTCCAGCCGCTGTCTGACCCAGGGCCCCTACCCTCTCTGCTGGCCCCCCAAGGTTCCTCACCCACAGGCAATGATCCTGTCTTATCTTTTTAAAAAATTTTTGAGGGGGTGTCAAAAAGAAATCTGCAGAAGCCTTTTTGATTCATAAATTTCCAAATCTGCAATATTAATATGTAATAGCAATTATTTTTCTAGAAAAGATCTTTCAAGGATCAGTATTTAAGTAATTCTAAGGGGTGAACTAGAATAAATTTGAGTATGTGTTGGTACCACTTGTCTTATTGAAATAGCTCAAAGGTGAAATTAATATCATTCCCTTTAAACAAAATTTGTTCGAGTTTATCTGTTTAATTATATCTTCTCATGTAAAATGTGTTGATTCTAAGGTATTTTTGACAAACGCTGCAAACGTCTTCTTGCTGGAACCGTGTGTGGAAGTTCCCATGCTCTTGAAGGAGCAAGTTGATGCGTGTAAAGCTGTTCTGATTATTTTTAGGCGCATGATAATGGAGCTTACAATGAATAAAAAGACATGGTGAGTATCTTTTCAGTTAATTAACATTGTAAAACAGATGTTTCTGTTTTCAACGAAATAATTAAAATGCTAAAGCCTCCGTTTATTAAATAGCCCTACAAAGTGAACGATGAGATGATAATCAGTCTTTTGTAACAGAATTATGAAGGTAAGTATCCAGTACTTTGACAGTTCATTTATTTTCATTATTGGTTTTAAAAAAAGTTCCCAGGGGGCTTCCCTGGTGGAGCAGTGGTTGGGAGTCCGCCTGCTGATGCAGGGGACGCGGGTTCGTGCCCCGGTCCGGGAGGATCCCACATGCTGCGGAGCGGCTGGGCCTGTGAGCCATGGCCGCTGAGCCTGCGTGTCCGCGTACTGCAAAAAACAAACAAAAACAAAACAAAACAAAACAAACAAACAAACAAAAAAGTTCCCAAATTAAGAGTAAGTAGTCATATTACTTAATAGTAGATTTTTCCATTTTAAACTGTCGTCAAGCAGTTTGTGGAAAAGCAGTAACTGACGTTTCATAATATCATTCTTCATAATCCCAGGAGGGTTGGTTAATTGCTCCAGAATACTTTTAACTGATTTGATTGTTTTAAACTTGAAGTTTAAACTTGAAGTTTTAAATTCATTTCAGAAAAAACAGTTATTTTAAGTGATAAATTGTCAGAGTGCAGTGAAAAATATAGTGGTGTCATTAAAATACACGTATGTGAAGTGTTTTCCTCCTGGTCGTTCATTTTTGTTTGGTGTCTTTGTGTTTATAATGTCCCAGAGGTAAGCAGTGCATTAGAGTTTCCCGTGATGAGTGTCTGCACATCCCTCCAGCTCCTAAGGTTTGGGGGGTGGGGGGCAGCCTCTCCCTTCTACTTGTCCAGGCTGGTCCTTGCTGGTTCCTCCCGCCCAGGGAGCACCCTCCCTACCTGCCTGGCAGTGGTCAGCACCTTCAGACCCGGGCTGGTGGCACTTGCCTCCCGGAAATGCTCGGGGTCCCTGTTCCCAGGCCTGTGCTCTGGAGGCTGGAGCCGTTGCTCAGGGAGCCGTGGGGGTGAGATGGGACTGAGCCCGCAGGGCCTCCAGGGCCTTGCATCCAGCCCTTTTCTTTCTCAGATGAGGGGGAGCGGGCCCAGAGGAAGCCGGCGGGCAGAAGGTGCACAAATACAGGAACCGCAGATGTCAAAATGGTCACTTGAAGCTGTACCTTCCGGTGTCATCTTTCCCAGACTTTTAAAGTTAGCACTATTTGCCGAGAAGCTGTTGCTAAAGCGTCACAGGGATGAACAAGGCAATTTAAACAAAGTTAAAAGCTGTGTCAGTAATGTTGAAAGCAATGAGAAATGCTGGAAGCTTTCAACTGAAATATCTGCTCCACATACCAGTTGTATCAAGTGTTTTTGATGCTTTTTTTTTTCCTTTGAAAACTCTATGAATTCTGTATACCAGTGTATCAGTAATATTTTGATATTTTTGATAATCTTTTTTGGGGTGAAAATTCTAGGAAATAAAATTAAACAATGCTTCTCTGTTTCTTTAATAATTCAGAGATTTCCAGGTAAAACTATTAAAAAATCAAAATATAGGAATAGATGAAAATACTCACCGAAAGAAAAAAAAACTGAAGTCAGTAGAGCATAGACCAGGGATGTGATCTATTTCCCTAGCAGATTTTCCTGTGTATTGAAGTACCGGACGATCAGTGAATTCCCTCCCTCCCTCCCTCCCTTCTTTCATCTGGTAAATAACTAGGGAGCTTCTACTGTGAGGACAGAGGGTAAACTAGACTGACAGGGTCCCTGCCCTCCCGAGGCATCCGTCCTCATAGGCCTGAGAGACGCGATGAACACAAAAGTGGGGTCAGGTGGGGTTCAGCGCTAAGAACCGTGGAGCTGGTTGTGGGGGGCAGTGTGGAGGGTGGGAAGGCCTCTCTGAGCAGAGCCCAGAGGGAAGAGCATCCCCACGAGGAGGAACTGCAGGTCACAGCTGCTGGGTTCCGGGCAGGACGAGATGGCGGCCAGTGCAGTGGGGGGCACCCCAGGCCAGGGGGCACAGGGCCCCGCGGGCTGCAGGAAGGTCCCCGCTACCTCTGCTTGTGCGCGAGAGTGTGACACGACCCGATTTATGTTTCCAAAAGATCTCTGGCTGCCGCGTGGAGAGAGACAGTGCCTGGAGCGCAGACTCTGTGGCGGTGGATGACGGTGGCTGAGAGCAGGCTGTAGCCCGGCAGGTGCCGAGTAGTGGCCCCCAAAGAGGGGATAGCCGGTGTTAGTGAGTAGGTGTGCAAGGAGATGGGGGCAAAGTAGAGAACAAAGAGGCAGCAAGAACCGCTCCTCCGCCACTCGGGCAGCACACATGGGCCGTCCTGGGCTCGCTCTTCAGGCAGGTCCCCTTTGAGAGGAGTGACCAGAGTTAATGTTTCTCAAAACACAAAGGAACAAGCAGAGGTCAGAACTGTTAGCAAAGATTTTTCCAAACTGGAGGTAGTTTTCCACCCCCATTCTCTTCCAGAAGACTCCGTGTGGGAATGTTGTGGTTCCCAAGCTTTCTTAGGTTCAGAAGTTAAACCTACCCTGTTTAACCCTGTGTCTGTGTCGGTCTTTGCCTCCATCAGGTCTGCATTTTTGCTAACAGTTCCCATGACTGAGGTTTTAGCTGAAAGTTACTACGTTTCTTGTTCTCACCTTCGCACGATGGGTGTGGAAGGGGCTGTTTTTCCTTGTCTTGAGCATCACACAAGGTGCGCAGCAGAGGCGACCCTGGGTGTAGCCCTCCCTTCCCCCTGTGACAGGGCCCGGGGGACGCTGGCCGGGGCGAGCGCAGGCTGTCCCAGCCCTGGGCCATTTCTCCCCTCATCCTCCTCAAAGTTGCCAGCTGCTCCAGGCATGCGTGCCCCGATCCTCTAGTCCTGAGCCTGCAGGGTCCGTGGGTAGGGGGCCGGGCGGGCAGGCAGAGCAGAGCACAGTGGGAACGGGCACCTGCAGAAACCAGGACAGAAGTCGGACAGGGTCAGCCATGAGGAGGGCAGGAGACCCTGGAGAAGTTTAATGAGATCCAGCATCGTGTTAAGAGAAAACATTGTTCTCAGAAATGTGAGAAAACTATAAAGGAACCATGATTTGAGATCTCATTATCCGACCTGGACCAGATTACTTTGTCCACTTGGTTTTATCACTGAAGAGCCAGGCCAAGGAGGAAGTTACAGAGATGAACGAACGGTTTGTGCTCAAGACCTCGAAGTAGTTAAAGGGACCGGGGTGATTTCCCTCCATTAACAGAAAATAATGTGTTCTCCGTTTCCATGGCATCTGGGGGAAGATATGAAGAATGTAACTCAGCTGTGAGAGAGAAGAATGCCCTTTGGCTGTGCTAGAGAACTTACCATCATCATCACGATTAGCGGTGCTATTTTGTGTCTCTAGTGTTTTATACTCTTTAAAGACTTTTTACATAAAATGCCATCTCCGGGACTTCCCTGGTGGCGCAGTGGTTAAGAATCCGCCTGCCAATGCAGGGGACACAGGTTCGAGCCCTGGTCCGGGAAGATCCCATATGCCGGGGAGCAACTAAGCCCGTGCGCCACAACTACTGAGCCCACGTGCCACAGCTACCTAAGCCTGTGCGCCTAGACTTGTGCTCTGCAACAAGAGAAGCCACCTCAATGAGAAGCCCGCGGACCGCAACGAAGAGTAGCCCCTGCTCGCCACAAATAGAGAAAGCCCACACGCAGTAACGAAGACCTAACACAGCCAAAAAAAAAAAAAAAAAAACAAAACACGGTCCGAGGAGTGCTGTGATGGAGACGTTGTGACCGCGGTTCCGAGGGGCGCCCTGTTTGCAGCGTCAGGATCTTCCAGGCACAAAGCTCCGTACCCTAAGCGTCCAGTGGTGACCTTTCCCAGCCCTCCTACCTGTGGGAGTGCTGTGGAGCGCGGCCACCCGCCACTGCCGACAGAAGACCTCCCCAGGACGAGGACCAGAAAGTCCATGTTGTTTACTGTCACACAGAGAGATAGGGAGGCCGCTCAGTTTAAGTAAAATAATGGATGTGAAAGTTTGAGAGTGCTGCGTAAGTTCAGTAGGCACAGTTCTCCCCGTGTGCCGTAGGTGCTGGCACAGGTGGAGAAAACGCGTCGCCTCCATTTTTACAACGGGGTGGGGAGGTCAAGCTGGGATGAGACCTGGGTTGTCCTGTCTACTGATGTGGGCACAAGAGGCATATTTTTAGAACTGTGGTAACATAAGCTAGCTTATTTTGATAAGTATGGTATTCATTATGTAATGGGCATTGAGATACTTCTGAATGATATGTGAATATCAATTTTGCTGAATCCTTAAGGGAATTTCATGTACCTATAAATGTAAGTGCTTTGGAGATGTGATTAATAATATGAGCTTTTATTTTGGGTGGCCCAGGGAACAGATGTTGCAAATACTACTCAGGATAACAGAAGCTGTCATGCAGAAGCCAAAGGATAAACAAATAAAGGACTTGTTTGCCCAGAGCTTGGCAGGGTTACTGTTTAGGGTAAGTCTTTTTTATTAAAACACTGCAAATGCAAGAAATGAATTAGATTTTACAGCAAATTAGTTTTAATCACAGAATTTCAAGAGTAAAATTAAACTAACTTTAAATTTCTAAAAATTTAATTAGAAAATTTCCTTCTTAGCTTTGTCTTGAAGGTTGTAATCTTGTCTTTACAATCAGTGCTGGTCTTCTCTTAGGCCTTCCCACCTTTCTGCCATCTACTTCCTCTTTTGATTTGCTGAAGGTTGCTAGAAATTAGGAAGATGACAAGAGCTGATGCCCTTGGTGTCGGGCCAGGTAGATTTGAAGAGGTGAAGGAAGGACAGAGCATGGGAATAGGAATAGGATGGGAGAGGTTCGGACTAGAGATAAACGTGTGAGGGCCATTGATGTGCTGAGCGATTGTGTTTAAAGCCACAGGGCTGGGTGGGATCACCTGGGGAGGGAGAGTGTGTCAGAGAGAAGAGGGCCATCTGCTGATGGTCAGATGGAGAGGGCCAGCCAGAGATGCTGAGGAATGGTGGCCAGTGACCTGGGAGGGTAACTGGGGGCGCATGTGTCCTGGATGCCCTGAGAGCAGTGTTGAGTAAGAGGAGACAGCCAGTCGACTGTTGGCTTTGCCAAGATGTTGGTGGCTGAGAATGTTCTAGGGGAATGAGGCCCACCTGGAGTGGATGGAGGAGAAAGTGAGAGCTGGGCAGTGGAGGTCCCAGCTAGAGTCACGGCTTTGCAGAGGGAATGGTGTGGAAGGGAGGGGGGAGGAGGGGGTGAGCTGGAGCCAGCGGGGGTGTGGGGAGCAGGGTTTCAGGAAGGTGGCGGTAAAGTATGCCCGGTCACCAGTGGGGATGATCCAGGGAGGGAGAGTAGCATCGTCTGGGGCAGAGAGAACCTCAGAGGTGAAGTTCTGGACCAGGTGAGGAGCCAGGTTGGCCTCCAATGGGAGCGGAGAGCCAAGGAGATGGCTGCGGTTCCTGCATCTCATGGCAAGAAGGGTCCAGCACAGGAGTCTCTGACGTCACCCTGAGGGGCAGAGAGGAGAAGGCAGGTGAGGAACTGACGGCCTGGAAAGAAGCTGAAAGGGTCCTGAGGGCGACAGCCTGTTGCAGCATTGCTCTTTTCTAGAATCACTAGTATTTATGGAATGCATAGTAGTTATGAAATATTTCTGACAGAGAGCAGTGTGAAAGAATGTGACGTTCTATCCAATAAAGGCTGTGGTCCAGTGGATGGGCCTGACTTTGAGTAATCCAACAGGAGAAGGAGGGTGGACCATCAGCTGGGGTGACACTGCAGGGACAGAGGTGGCTGCCCTCCTCGGGGACTGGAAGGTGGTTTTGGAGGTATGTGTTAAGAGCATATCCAGAATACAGGTAGGTTCTGTGGGTGAAAGTGACAAAAAAGAGAAGTTAGTACTCTAAATAAAGCCAAATATTCCCTTTGTAACGCAAGAGAAGCCAGCTGTTCATATTAATTTTGAACAGTTTACTATGACTGAATGATCTTGACCTGACGAGAAATGTAGGAAAGGCTGCAGAAGTAATTGGCATGAACTCAGTTAACCCCTCATGGTATAATCACCTTTAGTCTGATAACCTTGCCTTCACTGGATGGGTGAAGTGTCCAACTTTGCTGTGCTCTTGCCTGTAAGGTGGCACTGACCACCTGCCCTGCGGTCTGCCTGGACAGACAGACCCTCCACTCACCTTGCTCTGACTCTGGAGCATCTCACTGTTTGACCTTCCTGACCTCCCCTTCTTTTTTTTTTTTTAACATCTTTATTGGGGTATAATTGCTTTACAATGCTGTGTTAGTTTCTGCTTTATAACAAAGTGAATCAGTTATACATATACATATGTGCCCATATCCTGACCTCCCCTTCTTGATGGGACTGGAGCTGCCATGTGACATGGATGGGGGCCGGGCTTAGGCGGCGGGTGCCTGGGCCCCACTCCTCACCAGTTGTCTAGTCCCACATCTATTGTGGGTCTTGGAATTAGAGTGAGAGCTTGTCACTAAACTAAGCAAGAGTGTATTGTGGAGTGTGGTTTCTGTTTGTTTGGTTTTGGTTTGGGGAGGGGGGCAGAATCCTCCTCATTAATGGAGAAGTCTTGTCAGATCTTACTCGAAGATGAGTTTTGAGTCCATGATTATTAATGATTTTGATGTCGTTGTTGTTATTATTTTGGCAGTGGTTCAGCGCATCCAGAGGAATGCTTACATTAATTGAGAGCTAACCATAAAGTAGCAGAGAGAAGATGTGCTTTTTAGACTTAGACAGATTCTGGGTTCTGACCCCAGCTCTGGTACTTCCTGGCTTGTGTGGCCTTGAGCAAATCACTTCATCTTTCTGAGTCTTGTCCCTAATCTGCCACAGTCAGGAAGGGGCTCCTTCCTACCTTCCAGGGTTGTTGGAAGAATCAGAGAGGATGCACCTGGGATTTATGATCATCTGTTGGCCTCCCAAGTCCTTTTGTGAGACCCCAGGAGGAGGGAAATGTGAAAGGTCAGGGCAGATCTGCCAGGCAGTCAGGCGGCTCCATCTTAGTCCCATCCTACAATTAAAATGTGCTGTCTGGGTTCCCTGGTGGCGCAGTGGTTGAGAGTCCGCCTGCCGATGCAGGGGACACGGGTTCGTGCCCCGGTCCGGGAGGATCCCACATGCCGCGGAGCGGCTGGGCCCGTGAGCCATGGCCGCTGAGCCTGCGCGTCCGGAGCCTGTGCTCCGCAACGGGAGAGGCCACGACAGTGAGAGGCCCAGGTACCGCAAAAAAAAAAAAAAAAAAAAAAAAAAAAGTGCTGTCTGATCATTATTTGTGTGGTCATGCAGCCTGTCTACAATTGCCAGATACTTGATTTTTAAAATTTTGAATAAAGAGACTATTAAAGGGGATGGGGAATTTTAAGTTGCCATTATCCTTTTATCTTTTTCTAATTTTTCCTTTAGCGTTTAGTTTTTTCTCTGTCAGTAAATAAGTTGGGTTGACAAATTTTCTTGAAATGATACTTGAGTTTTACTTAGTTTTAAATACTTACCAAGTAATGCTGATTGCCATAAATGATGCTTTACATACTTGCATCAGTGCTAACTGTGCCTCCTGCTTGAAGCTCAGAAGTATATCAGGAAACTTGGACTTCGGTCTTTCTGTTTATAGCCTGAGCCAATACGTTAAAATTATGTCATCCCCTAAGTGAGGTGGGTAGAGAGACATAGAAAGTGGTTGGTTAGGAAACTTTGTAAGAAAAGGAGTAATTTACTAGTGAAGGTGTCTTTTATACGTCTTGTGTGCCAAGACATACTTGATAAAACATGACTTTCAGAGCCGAAGGATGAAATTAGGGATGCCCTTATTCAGCTTTTTATCTTTAGAGAGAAATAGGACTCCAGAAAAGCCACGTAAATTGTCCAGGTCACAAACCAGGTTAGTGACAACCGAGTCTGAGGCCCTCTCTTTCCCTCTTCCTGTTAGAAAAGGGAAACCTGTGAAGAGGGGGCCCTGGGCTTACGTCTGCTGACTGTCCTTAGCTGTGAATGAGAATGAGGTGTGATGTGTGATGATGCACATGTTTGTGAGATTTGCGGAGGTGAAGCCTATAAGCTGCAGGAAGTCACGGTTCTGTCCTTGTCTAATAATTAGTCAGTAAAGCGAGGCCAGTGCAGGACCCAGTGGGCATCTTATACACACTCCTCTGCTTTTAAACCTGAAGCCAGTGCCGTGACCACATGTGAGGCTGAGTCCTGGCAACTTGGCCAGTCTCTGCATTCTCCTACTCTGGAAGATTATATGTATATTTTCAAATTTATTTTATTTTATTTCTGGCTGTGTTGGGTCTTTATGGCTGTGCGCGGGCTTTCTCTAGCTGCGTCGAGCGGCGGCTACTCTTCGTTGCCGTGCGCGGGCTTCTCATCGCGGTGGCTTCTCTTGTCGGGGAGCATGGGCTCTAGGTGTGCGGGCTTCAGTAGTTGTGGCTCACGGGCTCTAGAGCGCAGGCTCAGTAGTTGTGGCGCACAGGCTTAATTGCTCCGCGGCACATGGGATCTTCCCGGACCAGGGCTTGAACCCGTGTCCCCTGCATTGGCAGGCGGATTCTTAACCAGTGCGCCACTAGGGAAGCCCCTGGAAGATTATATTTTTGATCTACCATTTATTACTTTTATTGTGTATATGCACTTTATGGTAATGACCTCAAACTCATTTTGAAAACAAGAGTGCAAAAAATGAATAAACAGAAGCTGGCATTTTAGTCAGAATAAAAATGTATAATAAAGTACCAATAACAATAAATGGTAACATTATTTTAATTTTTCCTTTTGCATTGTCCTTAATTTTTAAAAAATTCATTCACCTTAGAACCAGATTTTAAATATGAGTGTTTAGAACCTTGTTTTCAATATACTCAACTATTTTAGCTCAACTTTAACATTTTTACCCCTTTAAAAAGTGTAGTTAACATGAATTAAAACAGAGAACAGGTACATTGTCATGAGGGTCACTTTATATATGATTTTTCAGGTGGTCAGAGCAGGCTTGTCTAGGTACAGACTCCTTTCTTTTTCTCAAAGTTTTCCTAGGTCTATATTAGAAAAATTTCTCTTTTAATTAAAAAGCAGTCTACGGCCATACGACCCTGAACCCGCCTAATCTAATCTAAATTAAAAAGCAAATTCACCCCCATCCCATGCACAGTACAACTCCTGACAGCAGTGGGAGCCTATTTGCATCTGGGTTGGGCAGAGATATTGGCGAGTTGGCACCTTACCTGGTACATTTTAGCTCTGACAACAGATCAGGGAAGTTACCCAGACTTTGGCTATAAAGATTCCCTCTACTAAGATTAGGAAAGCATCTGGGGCTCATCTGAGATGGACTTGACACTTCTTTCAAGGGAGATACATTTTGGTTTTTTGTTGTTGTTTGTTTTTTCTTTTAAAGATTTATTTTTTATTTATTTTAGTTTTAGGCTGTGTCGGGTCTTAGTTGAGGCACGTGGGATCTTCGTTGAGGCATGCGGTATCTTTTGTTGTGGTGTGAGGTCTTCTTTCTAGTTGTGGCGTGCGGGTTTTCTCTTCTCTAGTTGTGGCGTGCAGGCTCCAGGGTGCGTGGGCTCTGTGGTTTGCGGCACGCGGGCTCTCTAGTTGAGGCGCACGAGCTCAGTAGTTGTGGCGCGCGGGCTTAGTTCTCCAACCACGGATTGAACCGTCGTCCCCTGCGTTGGAAGGCAGATTCTTTACCACTGGACCACCAGGGAAGTCCTGGGAGATACATTTTGAGTTGAGTTTTAAAGGATGCGGAATATTTTGGCAGAGGTAAGGAGCTGGGCACCTTGGAGGTAAGGAAATACCCAGAATACATGCATAATTGTCTTGTTGTAGGGTTGCCCCTGCAAGCAGCTGTAGTACTGTGGACCGTGAGACCAGGGGGACTGAGGGACTTAGGGAAACGAACTCCAATGGGGGAAATGCAGGCTGCTTCCTGGAGGCTGGGGGTGGGTGACATCAGGGACATCCAGGAGGAAGTGACGTCCAAGTTGCGACCTGAAGAGTGGGCGGAAGTTAAAGAAGCAAAATGAGGAGGGAGGGAAAAGAGAGGGAGGGAAAGGTATGTGCAGAGGCCGGGAGCAGGAGAGGCCAGGTGGAGGGCCTGAGGGCTTTCAGTGGAGGAAACTGAGTTCTTTTCACAACTACGCTGCGTGGCAGGTGCCTGCAGGACGTGGCACGTGGGCTACGAGTGAGCAAAGAGAAGGGTCAGGAAACCAGCATCTTGAGAGGTCTGGGTTGAACGTGGGTAGTAGTGAGCAGATGGTCATTGGAGCCATGAGAACGGGGACCAAAACCTAGGCAGAAGGTGGGGTGGCAGAGGATGGAGTGAGTGTGGAAGATGGAGCGGTGTGGGCCATTCTTTCAAGAAATTTGGCTTTGAAAGGGGAAGAAGGGGCTGTAGCTCGAAAGGGACATCAGGTCTCAAGGGAACTTCTGTGGGGTTTTTTTGAGATAAGGAAGAATTGGATCATGTTTACATGCTGATGGGTAGGAGCTGGGGAAGTAGGATGGGCAGGGGGTCAAGGTGAGGTGGGGTTAACAGAAATGCAGAGTCTGAGGAGGAAGCCGGGAGCAGGGGTTAGGGCCGGGGGGCACGCAGGAGAGCAGGGCCCCTCCCTGCACGGCCTGCAGTGGGGGAGGGGCCGGGCAGATGCAGGCCTGGTGGGCATTGTTTCCTGGGGTCTGTGCTCTGAAGTCTGCTTTGAGCTCATCTGCTGCCAGTCAGGCAGGAGCTGGTGGAGTTGGAGGTTTACCTGCAGAAGACAAGGCTCGGAGTGGCCCCTGCAGGGCGTGAGGGAGCGAATAGGCTCCCCAGGTCCCGCCAGGACCAGCCACAGACACGAGGATCATTTTGATCAGTGTCTGTTCAGAATGATAACTAATTTCACAGTAGCTCAAATCTTGATTGCAGTGGATCAGACGCATTTTGAGAAATTAAACACAGTATCCCCAAGCACTTTTTATGTTAAAATTCATTTTATTAATAGTGATTTTCAATGTTTTGTCGAAAGTACACTTCTTCCAAATGGAGATGATTGAATTCTCCTGTTGATTGGTCGTTTTCAGACGCTCATAGTGGCCTGGATCCGTGCAAACCTCTGCGTGTACATCTCTCGGGAGCTCTGGGACGACTTCCTTGGGGTGCTGTCCTCCCTCACAGACTGGGAAGAACTCATCCACGAGTGGGCCAGCATCATGGACTCCTTGACGGTGGTGCTTGCCAGGACCGTGTACGGAGTTGAGATGACAAACCTACCTCTGGACAAATTAAGTGAACAGAAGGAGAAGAAGCAGCGAGGCAAAGGTATTGCTGCCTGGCTGGGTGGCACCGGGCGTCTGAGTCTGGGGAGGAGTGTGTATTAAACAGCAGGCAGTCGACGCATGGGATTTCATAGTCAGCTGAACCAGCTGTACGGACAGTATCTTTTTTTTTTTTTTGTGGTACGCGGGCCTCTCACTGCTGTGGCCTCTTCCGTTGCGGAGCACAGGCTCCAGACGTGCAGGCTCAGCGGCCATGGCTCACGGGCCCAGCTGCTCCGCAGCATGTGGGATCTTCCCGGACCAGGGCACGAACCTGTGTCCCACGCATCGGCAGGCGGACTCTCAACCGCTGCGCCACCAGGGAAGCCCCGGACAGTATCTTTTAACGGTGGTGTTCAATCGCGTCTCCTAGCACTGTGTCCCCTTAGTGAGGATGATGGACAGGCTGGGAAGAAGGAAGAAGGAGGATTGGGAACAGTAGTGATAGCAGCGGGGGCCGGGTGCACCTTCTCTGCCTTCACCCTCAGGGGAGCCTGTGATGTCCGTGCCACTCTCCCCACATCACAGACCAAGAAACTCAAGGACAGAGTCCACAGGGATTGGCTCACTCGGGGTCACACAGCTAAGAAGCGGTAAAGCCGGAAATCAAAGCCAGGCAAGCCCCACTCAAGGCGCCCCACTATTTATCATCTATTCTGCTGCGCCCCACCCCCGGGAAGGTGGAGAAGTTCTGAATGCTTCACATGGAGTCATTCTGGCTTTTTTGTGTTTCTGGGTGAAAATTGTTGTGAGACCTGGAGTCAGATCAAGGCGGGAAACCTCAGTACTGGTCTCTGTTGGGGATGACACTCTGCAGCCCGTCTTCATTACTGTTTTTAAGGCTGTGACGCAGTCCTTGGATTAGTTCCCTGTGCTCCAGCTTATTGTGTAAAGATTTTGAGGCCGCTCATAGAAATACACATAATACAATGGATAAAATACATAAGGACACTGGGGCGGAATGAACAGGGGTGGAGCTCCAGGCATGGATAAAATGGCAGGATGCACAGTGAAGAGCCTCGGTGCTGCTGGGGAGGCAGGAAGGGGGCCACCGCAGATTCAACTCTGATCATCACAGAGTAACACGGGAGAATCAAAAGGTGTAAACAAGCTAGTTGCTTGGCTTGTCGTGGTCCTGGGACCTGTGAGGAATTTTTCCTCCAGAGACTTACGAAAAGCATGTTACTTGCTGTGGTCAACTACAACCTCGACAGTGGTCTTAGTGTAGATGGTGTCAGTTAGCTTTGCTGTGTGACAAAGCACCCCAAAATATAGCGACTTCAAATAACCCCATTTATTCAGATCATGATTTTATGGGTTGGCAGTTGTGTTGGCCTCACAGATGCGTTCGCAGTCAGCAGGGCTGTGACATGCTCAGCGAGCGGCAGCTCCACTGCCAGGGGTTAGCCGGCTGTCGGCTGCGCAGTAGAGGTGACGGGGCCGTACATCTTTCATCACCCAGCAGGCTAGCTCAGGCTGTTCACCTAATGGCTTAGGGTTCCAGGAGCAGGGGAGGACACACTCAGATTTTCAGGTACATTTCAAATCTCTGCTTGCTCATTTCTGCAACCAAAAGTCATGTGCTGAAGCCCAGAGTTAATGTGGGAGAGGATGACGGAGGATGTGGATACGGGGAAGTGTGAACCAATTATGGTTAGTTAACTGCAGAGCCATCTAGTTAATGTGACTGATTCCTAGAATGTCTTCATTGCAGTCTGTGAGTGGCTTGCCAAGGCACCGATTAGTAAGAGCAAGTCAGTGAGAAACCAAAACTAACTAGTTGAAGTGTGGGGCATTCCAGTGGAATTGTCTAATCCCAGTTTAGATTTAGACTGTCTAATGCAACGTTCTCACATACTTTAGCAGAAGATCCTTTTTTCTCCCTAGTTGAAGTTGTAAGGAGCCTCTTCCTAAAAAAATATATTAGATGGAGATTTGGGATTGAAGTCAGGGCAGGGAGCCCAGAGCCTGAGCCCTGGGCCTCTGTAGTGTCCTCCGTAGCAGCTCTGGGGGCCTCTCTGTAAACCCAGAGTCTGGGAGGGTCTAGGTGCGTCCAGCCAGGAACTTGGCTCCCTGGACTGTGGCTCTCAGTCCAGAAGAGTCTACCTGACTGGGGCACCTTTCAGGATGGAGGGGAGTGGCTGAGACAGAAAGTAAGGACTTTCTCAAACTAACCATGTTCCCTGCCTCCTGGAATTCTTATAATCCACCCTCCCCTTCAGCCCCCAAAATATTCTCTTCCCTCCCACTATGCGAACACAGATTCATAGGGAGATGGGCTTGTCTTAGGAAGGTAAACAACTTCAAAAAATGCTATTTTCAGGAAAGATACAGAACAAATTTTACTATTTAATTAATGACCATGGCAAATATTTCTGATTTATTTATTATATTGCCTTATTCTTAAAACACATTTAAATATCCATTATAGAAATATTTGCTGTACAAGCACTAGATTTGTGGAAACAAAGTACACTCTCAGAAGAATCTGGGTGTGACAGCGAGCCACAGGTGGCAGCCACCAGCCACATCGTACATGTGCAGAAACCTCTAAGTGCCTCATTCTCTTTTCTTCTTTCTTTTGATCCTTGACCACTTACTTAAAATACTTGTCCAGAGCAGTATGAGAGGAGAAAAAAGGTGATTCACAGATCTGCAGTATTTTACTATTTGGAGCTTCGCTTAAAATAGGATTTTGTATTGTTTGTAGAATTTCATTAACTTTGCTTATTTGAGTATAATTAGAGTTTATGGGCATAAATTTTCTTTCAGGGATTCATGGAGAGGTTGGCGTCTACAGGATGGAATACTGTTCTAAAATCAGGATCTCTAATTTACTGGTTTATAGAAGCAGTTTTTGGAGTATCCTGGGAGCAGTGGTGTAACTTCCTTTGACATTGTTCTTATGTTGAGGAAGATTTATTAATGTTTTTTTGTGTATTGGAATGAGTACTGTGAAGATATGTGAATTTTCATGAGACCGTTGAAGATGCTTGAAAAATACTTTGGCAACAGGAATTTTCAGATTCCTGATGTATGAATAACTCCCTAAATTGTAATATAAGGAAGTGGCACCTAATCTGCTGACTTATATACATCATTCTATGTATGACATTTGCTGAGCAGCACAGGCTATGAAAGAAATAATAATGAATTCAGTCTCTGGATTATTTTTCTTGTCTCGTAGGCTGTGTTCCAGATTCTCAGAAAGGAACCACTGTGGGGAGATCCTTTTCTCTGAGCTGGCGGAGCCACCCCGATGTGGCCGAGCCCATGAGATTTAGGAGTGCCACCACATCCGGGGCGCCGGGAGTTGAGAAAGCGAGAAACATCGTCCGCCAGAAAGCAACCGGTAAGCACGTGTTCTAGTATTTCTCAAAGGAATGGATTTATAAGAATCAAATGTTTTTAAAGTTTTAAAGTTCCACTCAGAACTTAAAACACCAGGCCTTTTATTAACTGAGATGTCTCTGTATCTTTTCAACTTTCTGTCTAACTACTTTCCGAATCAGTTTGTGACATTTATTTCTAAATCCTTCATTGTGAAAAAGAACTTGAGATGTTAATATTGAGTGAGATATTTGTGCAAAAGAGAGAAAATAGATGTTTTGTTTGACCCTTGAAGAAAATAGATTCTTAGTAATCACACAACCAGTCGCATTGTTGTTGCTGTTGAACAATGCTGATCTGAAGAGAGGGTGGAAACTTATTCCAGCAAAGAAAAGGAGAATAAGGGCTTAGTTTTCAGGACTGGAAGGAGACATTTACATTTTTTGCTTCTTTGGAAAATGGAGCTTTACATGCCTGTAGATGTTGACCTTACAGGCTGTTAGAATTAACAAGAACTTGACAGGGAACCTCCAGTTAATCAAACTGTTGCTACAGTTTACTCTTAAAAAGAGAGAACTCTTTAATAAGTAAGCTTGTATACAGTTTTTAATAAGAACAAATAAAGCCCCGAACCTTCCCAGTGACTTTGAGGCTGTAACTTAAGTTTAAAACAGAGTCCTATGAGTTTTTCTCAGATTCCTGTAGTTTTTCACATCAATAATACCATGCAATTGTAATTGATATTCAGCATGTTGACCACAGAGAGAAGGTCACGTTTCCTCCGGTCATAAATCAAGGATTCATGGACACTCAACATTTTTTCCAATGCTTAGTAAAGGCTTACTACAGACGGCTTAGAATCCTGTTGGAGTTTTAATGAAAACATATTACGCCTCAACCCTAACTCCTCCTTGTTTTCACCATAGTATTTGTTTGTCCTTGTCACCTTATTTATACCCTCCTTCTTGCTTCCTCCTCTCCCTGAGGAGAGACCTAGTTTCTGGTAACAGGCAGCTTTGGGGGAGGCTTATTCACGCATTTCCTTTCTCATGCCAGCTCCCAAAATACCTTTCTTCCATCACTGGATCCTTAAAAGGGATCAGAAGAGAAGTTTGTGACAAAGGTGGCATCATGCCTGAGCCGCCCAGACTTCCTGCTGCCCCTCACAACCCCTGAATTACAGAGGTGATAAAAGTGTTCATTCAAAGCACTTTTTAAAATTTTATTCTCACATTTTAACGAGCAGCAAATGATTGTATATTGCATGTTCCATATGCCACTACTTGGCCAAAACACAGCCATAGGAGAGATTGCATCTTCCTTTTTCAAGAGGTATTCTAGACCAGCAATACGGTAGAGGCGCCAATAGGTTTTAGAAAATCTTCTGTGCCTTTATGCCCGTGCGGTTCTGTTTATCAGTGTTCTCAGGGACCTGAAAAGTCATACAAAGCTAAGAGCTTTTATTGGGTTGGCCAAAAAGTAACATCTTACAGAAAAACCCAAATGAAGTTTTTGGCCAACCCAATACAAAGCCATGTAAAGGTCCTTGTAGAGTATGTCACTTCAACACCATAAACCTGGCCTTTGCAGGATTCATTCAGTTAAAAACACTTGGAAGCATAACCTTTAAAAGAGAATGAAGATGAGAGCTGTTGAGTAGGACAGATCTATTATCTTCATGTGTTCTACACACATACATGTATGGATACGTATATATTCCTATTTTATATTTTTTAATATTATAGAATATTATGACTCTTGTTGCCTGTGAAAACAATGGTTTTTGAATATTTTATTATATCATGCTGTTTTATAAATGTAATCTACATAGACTACATGAGCTTTTACTCACTTCTATTATTTTTACGTATTTTTAGCCTTTTAAGAAGGCCCAGAACATTTTTATGGTAGATTTTGGTTGTGTAGAGGCCACCTTTTAATGAGAGAACAGGAAGCAGCTCATGACATTAGTTTGTGCACTGTTATCATGAAGATTTTTTATTATGGAAGACCCATTTGAAAGTGACTTTTTTTTCTAATCTCAGTAAGAGAATATTTTAAGATTATTCTATTATAATTTGCCCCACAGACTACACTTAGACTGAGAAACTGTCAGTGATGGTGGCAAGAGGGAAATATAAAATCAGCAATTGTGGAGTAGGGGAGTGACAATTAATTTAACAGAGAATGTACTCGTTTGCACCTTAAAAGGACTGGCAGGGGGAGTCTTAAGAATGACAGAGTCAGCCTCCATTCCTGAGTATGAATGATGCTAAAACTTTACATGTCTAAAGTGAATGGTTAAAGCAAGTCAATTAATTTTCACACAAAATAATCTATATTATCTCTAAAATATCTAGTCATCAATTTTGGAAAAATGCACAATTATTTGAATTATAAGAGGAAAACCTTTTTCCTTTTTCTTTTTTTTTTTTTTTTTTGCGGTACACGGGCCTCTCACTCCCGCTGTGGAGCACAGGCTCCGGATGTGCAGGCCCAGTGGCCATGGTCCATGGGCCCAGCCGCTCCGCGGCATGTGGGATCCTCCTGGACCGGGGCACGAACCCGTGTCCCCTGCATCGGCAGGCGAACTCCCAACCACTGCGCCACCAGGAAAGCCCAAGAGGAAAACGTTTTAAAAGCAACACTCAAATGAAATGTCCCTAACATTGAGCATTAGACAAATCTTTTAGGAAATTTGAAGTCAGTCAGTTTGATGTTTACACAGAAGTCGTTTTCACCTAAATAGTATCTTATACGTTTGTGATTATGCTGTAATCACTTCTGCAGACAGTTCTGTAGAGCTGGGAATTCTGATACAGAGTGGGGGAAGACAGGAAAGTAAAAAGTTTGTTTTGCCTTTTGCAAATGTGTCACTACCGTTTGTAGTTGTATTCCATTAATGTTAAATAAAATCATGTGAAAATAGTACAGCAAGTAAACCTCCATATTTTTGTTTTAAGGATAAAACTGGTTTTACTGATGGTGGTTTCATATGTATGAGGCCTACTCTCTTCCTGTGTCCATCCATTTTCTCAAATGGTTTTGACTAGCAGTACATAGAAACTTAAGAACACCATAAATTTTGTACTAAGAAACTGTGGATTTAATAAGCCCGAAATGTGATTCAAAAGGATGGGTTTCATGGAGATTTTTTTACCTTTTTCCCAAATATCAGACCCTTGAATGTTCAGCTTGACTCTTACGTGTTCTGGAGCTTTCAGGCTCTTCAGTTTACTAAGCGATGTGCTTCTGAATGCAGTCATCTCTCAGTAAACCAGGTTTTGAATTATTGATTATTTATGAAACCATTTTAATCTTAGGTTAGATTTTCCGTCCCTCACCGTGGCCTTTTTTTTTTTACTCTTTTTTTTCTCGGTACGTGGGCCTTTCACTGCCGTGGCCTCTCCCGTTGCGGAGCACAGGCTCCAGACGTGCAGGCTCAGCGGCCATGGCTCACGGGCCCAGCCGCTCCCCGGCATGTGGGATCCTCCCGGACCGGGGCACGAACCCGTGTCCCCTGCATCGGCAGGCAGACTCTCAACCACTGCGCCACCAGGGAAGCCCCTCACCATGGCCTTTTTGTTTGGACCCATTAGGAAGAGAAAACTGGTTGTAATGTCTGCCCAAGTAAACAAACAAGCTAAATGTGAATCTGATACACAGCAGAAAAAAAGGAAAGGCTCAACATACAAAGCATTATAAAATGAGATTGATTATTTGTGAAAGGCCTGTGCTCCCATGCCATCAGAATGACTGAAAGTTGGCTGTATTTAGAGACTATCATTAAATACTGTGCTTTGTGCTAACTTCCTTCAAAGTTTGAAATGACCTCCTTTGAATATTTAAAGAGAGACCAGAAAAATAATAATAATGAAAAGGAAGTGAAAGATCCTGCGGTTCTTCTGACATGATTGTTGCTTTATCTCTCCTGGAAGCTAAGCGAAGCCAGTCTGTCAGCAGCTGTGCCCACCTCTCTGAGGCTTTGCCCGCCACTAAAAGCGTCCCGCTTCTCCTCCACACCGTGAGCGCTCTCTTCCCTGGTCTATCTTACACCTCTTGCTCTCACAGGCTGTCAGGTACTGTAATGCTGTCTCATGTGGCACCCCCACGTCCCTGGGCTGCTCCCGCTCGCCTCTGCGCCTGGCTTCCTTTGTTAATTTCCCCACGTGACGCATGCCTACCTGGCCATTGCACTTTGCCTTTATTTTCAACGAATATCAATTGTTTCTATGCAGTTAAGATGCTTAGTAGCAATTGGATAGTCAGGCAGAATTTCTGTAACACCACTGGTCTTTGCATTCCCAGCTGAGCACGACAGTTTTTACGAGGGGAAAACAGCGATGCCTGCCTCGTGTGCCTTCAACAGGGAACCAACAGAGAGGAAGGAAGTCTTCATAAAATTCTGCAACAGTTACGAGTGTGCCAATGTTAGCATGTTTGCTGGGCCTCCCCCGCAAAATGAATAAACTGGAAAAATTCTGCAGGCTAGACTTCCTTGGAGTTAGTAAATCATGTAATAATTCATGTTTAAAGTAATGATCAGTTTATACAGATTCATACTGATTATTGAGCTTAGAGTCAAAAAAAATGATAAAAATGGCTAATTTCCAAAACAAAGAAATGTTATTCCTGGCCTTCAGCCAGTTAAAATTGAGTTTAGCTACCTATTGTTTATATACAGAGCACTTTCTGGTTTATTAAGATGTTACAGCACCAGAAGAAATTTTTGGCATGGACACCTCAACAAAAGGATTTACTTTGCTCTACAGTGAATAATTAGGTCTATGTCTACTTATTTTTCAATGATCCTAAAATGAACTGAATCTTCTTGCTAAAGCGGGAAATATTTCCATGTTCTTTTTATTTTCCAAAAGATGGTATTATAGACTAGTACTTATTTAATACTGGAGATAGCTTACTTGTGGCTTTGAGTGGCACTAAATCATGTCATACTGTGGTTTAGCAAAGCAAAATTAGCTTCATTCCCCTGGTGAGAATCTAAAATATAATATTATTTAATTTCTAGAATATGAGGGAAGACTAAGAACTGTGTTTCTCAGAAAGCTCTTTTTCCCTAGTAAATACTGAAGTTGGAAAATAGTAAGAATGGTACAGGAGAAGATGGCCACCAGTCAGTTAAATTACCGATGAGCATTAACTGCTTCATAATTTGGTTTTCCAAAAAATACTCCTGCCTGGAGATGATTAATAAAGTATTTAAAATACTTTGGCTTTCTATTTGGCTGATATACATCCATAAGGAACTTTTTGCATGGTGAAAAGTTTTCTTTCTTCACAACCCACTTTTTCCCATTTTGTTTAAGTTTTTTTAACTAGTTTGTCCAGAATGTGTTCTCACAAGAAATCTTCTCCTGTTAGTAATTTCATTTTGGAAGCTTTTTTCTCATTCATTATTATATTTTAGTTTACTCGGATTCTTGATTCCTATATTTACATACACAGTTCCAACAGAAGCAGAATAGGATTTAGAGCAGGGGTTCTCAACTGGGGATGATTTGCCCCCCGGGGAACATGTGGCAATGTCTGGAGACATCTGTGGTTGTCACAGCTGGGGTCGTGCCACCGGCATCCAGTGGATGGATGCTGCTAACCATCCTACAGTGGAGAAGACAGCCGCCACAGAGAACCGTCTGACCCAAAATATCAGTGATGCTGAGGTTTGAGAGACCCCGACTTAGCGTGGAGTGAAGCAGGCCATGTTTGGTCCGTGTTTTCCGGCCTCTGCCATCCTCACTACTGGTTTTACAGCACAAAGGGTGAAGGGACCTAGCACTATGGTGACTTTGAGGACGATCTGCTGATCTGTTTCATCTGAAAACCACAGTCGCAAGCTCCTCCCTCATCTGAAGCCATTTCTTCTTTACCAGAAAAGTGAGCCACGGTCCCATGTAACTGTCCTATCAAGAGTCTGGGCCCAGAGTGATGCACGTCAGTCCCCAGTCTGAGATTGTGCTTCTGCCACTGACTGGCACGCGAGAGAATTAAACGTGTGCTCCAGTTTGAATTCTGGTGTTGGCATATCTTGCTAACCTTTTGCTGAATACAGACGTAGTAGGCATACATCGCATGTGCATGATACACAGGCAATTTTAATGTTGACCTTCTGGACACACGCTCTTTACTAGAAGGTGATTGCTAATTTTGTTTTCATTTAAGTTAACATTTCTTGGTTTTGTTCCTTGTCTATATGATTATTCAACCCACCAAAATTGTTTTAATAACCGAAACTACAGAGAGTTACTTACCTTCACCCACTATGATGTCTTATTCTGATCCCTTTGGGCTCTCTGTTTGGTGGCAGCAGAACTTTGGGACAGTCACAACCACCTGTATTCTGTTAATTAGTATGAATAGCTGCGTAAACGAACATGTGGGGGTGGAACTGGCAGTTTCAGTGATTTCCTTTTTTTCTCCTTTGTGGAAACAATTCATTCTAGCTGTTTTGCAATTTTAACTGCTTTTATGTTGGGACATTTATCAATCTGTAGCACTTACAGGCCATGCAGATGGTAGATTTTATTTTTCTTTGGGGAATATTGTAATAGTAGTAATTAGAGGATCAGTGATCTTCCCTCATTCCAAAAGAGGCTTAACGGGACCTGATTGAAAGTCTCACTTTGCGGTGTCCGCATCTGGGTCTCTGGCTTCCAGGTAGCGCCCAGTTATCAGGATGTGCTTGTGGGCAGGGTTCGGGCTGATTCACCTGTGGTCCTCGTGGGACACGTCAAGATGTTGAGTTGATTTATGTCTCTTGTGCTTTTCATAGGGTCAGCTTGGTTTGTGCACAGTGCTTTAAAAGTTAGGAAATGGCACAATTAATTTTGCTTGTGCAACCTCATATGAGGGGTAAATGGAACCCAGAATTTTGGTGATTGAAGAATGAGTCTCAGTATGTTTAATAAGATGGATTAAGGAAGGCTTAGATTAAAGAGTGAATGAAATTTCTTTTGAAAAGTAGTCAGATTCTTGAATAAATAGAAGTTTCTGAAGAGTTTACACACTTAATTTAATCATGCCAATTCTTCTCTCAGTGTGGGAAAAAATGAAATTAATCCTTATTCGATCATTTTTCTGGTGCTTTGAATGAGCTTTAGAAAGCAATGATTTAGTAATGGTGTTGGTGTTGTGTAACGTACACTATCAAGAAGCCAGAAAGTTGGTGCTTTCAGAGTTTGGGTTATTGGGTTAGCTCTGCTTGAGAGAAAGTAAATGATTCGGTGAATCTGACATAGAATTCAGCTCTTTGAAGTGATTCAAATTGTGTGATAGTCAAAACAGAGAATGCATTAGACCTCACAAAATTTATAACGCAATTTTTATATAACCTAGACTGTCCTTTTTATATTTTGCATGTCAGATAATCCTCTACCTTGATATTTGCATATCAGTATTAAATGGTTTTAATCTGTTATGAAAGAGCATTTGCTACAGCTGATCCTGTAGAAGGGGTGCAGCCTTAACAAAAATAAAAAGCCAGCAGAGGGAGCTCGAGAACTGTTTAAAAAAGAAAGAGGAAAAAGGTATTAAGAAAATGTTTCTGATATTCATTTGTTCATCTATACAAAACAAATCTTGAGTATATACTTAGTACAAAGTATGAGAAAAGGCCAAAAAGTGTACATATATATAACTTGTGGGATAAGGAGAATTTATATCCTTTTTTTTCACACTCTGTCAACATAACAGCCAAGTACAGGGACAGCTCAGGGCACCGTCCCCACACAGCCTGACAGATCCCTGGACCCATGATTCTCCCCTTCCCTCCCACTCTTCTCGGCGGTTCCCGTCCCACCTCTTCCCATGGTTTCTTCAGGCTTGGACTTCCTCCATCTGAGAAGGCCCTACCAACAGGTTTACAAAAACAGAGCATTAAAGCCACATCAGGCCAGCCTGTTGGGAAGGCAGACCAGCTGGCCATGGCAGGCTCTTCGTCTGTCTGTTGTCTGAGGACCAGTGGGGACACTCGAGTTTGGAAGCCGTGGTCCTGTGGCTCTGTTGCATCCCACCAGATGGCGTCGTTCTTTATCTTGAAAATGATGCTGCCACTGTTGGCCCCGCTCTTATTTGTTTCTGCTCAGAGGCCAGAAATCAACATCTACCAGTTCTTGGCATCACGTTTAAGGGAATAAAACCCACTCTTCCCACTGTCCATAAGGACCAGCGGGTGCCAATTATCTTTTAGAGAAGTAGGAAGCTCTTGGGCTCCCTCTGCTGACCTGCTGACTGGGATTTACAAGCAGGTTCATTAACAAGTAGAAACCCTTCCCAGAAGGTGTCAGTATCTTGCATAACTAGAATAAACAATGAAAGAAGACAGTGGGAAGGATGGTCCGCGGAGTCATCTGGCTTCTGTTGCCTGCTGCTGAGGAGCCTGGGAGTAGAGCCGAGGGGGCTGGTTTCTGCTCCGGGATGCTGGGCGGAGCATCCCAGAGCACTTAGGATGTCCGGTGTTTCTCGTGGCTGTTCAGGAGCAGGGAAGAGCAGAGACAGCCTGGAAAGATGAGGCTGTAATGGGTCTGTCTGCTCCTGCCACCTTCCCTTACTCTGCTTGTCCCCTAAGCCCAGCTTCCCATCAGTATCTGAATGGAGAATGTGGCCCAGGACTTTGCATTATAAGCGAGGGATCACACACATCTCATGGTTTTGAGGCCTGGTAACTTGTATCAGTGTACTTAAAAAATGGAGCTTTTATGTGGATAGTAAAAATAAAAGCAGCAGTCCTTTGGTGAAATCCTCCGTGTTATATTTAGAACCTTCCTACATACACCTTCCTGGTTGGGGCCGACCAGCCCTTTGGATTGTGGCTCTGGTGAAAGGGTTACACAGAATGGGGGCATCTTGGTGGCGAGTTGCATTTCAGGTGAGGAAGCAGGTGACACTTCCAGGTAAGGCTGAATTTTGATGAGTCCCTTTTTAAAAGGACTGAAACTTCAGCTAATGAAAATTTGGGGAAAATCTGGGTGTAGAGTTCCGTGACTGCACGGGGGAGTGTGGAGCCTGGGGCACAGGCAGCGGTGGGGGTCACACGCAAGGACCACGTGGCAAGTCCTACAGGAGGGGTGCCTGGGCGGCCCGGGGGAGGTCAGCCTCAAGGGGGGAGCTGCAGGGGCTGTGTGGGCAGGGCCTGCTCACGACTAAAGTGAGGGAGAGCTCCTGGTGGGGGATCAAGCCTGTGGGGTGACCTCTAGGGGCCCTGGAGTGCAAGCCTGACGGACAGTGATGGGGGCCTGGGGCCTCCGCAGGAGGAGTGGCGCGGTCGCATCTCTCTTGTAGCGGGACCTCTCTGAGGCCACAAGTTAGGGGTCTGATGGTAATGCCAGAGCAGAGGGATGATAGAACTCCGGAGCTGCAGAGAGGTGGTGCACCTTGGGTTGTCTTTGGAGATTAAAATGAACCGTGAAGTTTAGAAACGAGCTCGGAGGGACTTCCCTTCTTTAGGGGAATATGGTTCATAGATATCCTAGCTGGGATCACCCAGTGGTCAGTGCTCAGCTGTGGTTTTCTATTTTATGACATATATTTATTGATTCTCTAAAAACACCAATGGGTCGTTTTTGTACTTTAGTGATTAATTCAACCTTGCATTTGGTGAAATGTCATTAAATAATTACAGTATTTTATTTTAGACAGTTGTACATTTATCTCTTAAAAAGAATAATCAAGTTGAAATTCCCATTTCTTTTTAGCTTCCTTTAGGGTGTGTGTGTGTGTGTGTGTGTGTGTGTGTGCGCGCGCGCGCGCGTGTGTGCGCGTGATGTCCCACTCTTGCACATGTAAGTGACCTTCCCTCGCATCTCCCGGATCCCTCTTCCCTTGACATGCCTGTCCCTGAAACTCCAGTGACTTTCACAGTCCTCAACCATTCTGCTCGCTCTCCCTTCTTGTTTTCTTCACTTTGATTGAAAGAAAATGCTTTGTAGAACTTAAAAAGCAGATGTACACTTGGAGTGGAATATTACTGTTAACAAGTGTAGAAAACTTTATGATGTGAAAGACAGTGATCTTACTGCACAATTTTTGTGGAAAAAAATAGTATCTAAAACTATGATTTTGAGAATCAGTTGTTTTAAGTAGTGAAATTATTTTTAAAAATCTTGAAATACATCCCTGCATGTTCTGTGTCAATGCCCACAGAAGTAGAAGAATGCCCGCAGCCGGAAAATGCAGCTGCAGCCGAATCCGGCCCCCTGGCAGCAGCCGAGCAGCAGCCAATGGTTCGGAGCAGCAGCAGCCCTGACGTCACGGAGCCACTGTGCTCAGAGGCCCCTCCGGGTACCAGCAGCTTCCCTTACTCACACGGGACCGTAGATTCTGGCCGGGAAGGGGCTGCATGTCGTGTGGCTTTCTACATTTATCCTAACTCTACTCTATTTATTTCAAGGGAATTTATAAGTTGATTTGCAAGGATGTGATTTCTGGCAATGAAATATTTTAACTACTTATTTTAATCTATTTATCCAAATTATGTGTGTGTGTGTGTGTGTGTGTGTACTTTTTTCAAGTGTGGCATGTTTGAGGACTAGAAAAAAGTCCAGAGTGGCTGGAGTGGGTGGGAGGTAGAGAATGTTCACCACGGGTGAGGGAGGGCAGCAAGTTAGGGCGGAGGCAGGGAGGAGAGGTGTGAGGGGTGAGGAAAGGGCTGCGAGGAGAAACGTCGACAGTGAGAATGGAAGGCTGACCAGACTCGTGAAGAAGTTTATTAGCAGCGTGCAGAGTCTGCTGAGGTTGAACATAATAACTTGTAATAGCATTAACCCACACAGTTTCTCCAACAGCTTTTAGCAGCAACTGGTGTGGAGGGCAAAGAGGCAGATGGTTAGACCTGTAAACAGTGACTAATGTATTTTACAGTGAAAGCACATGTTTAAACGTATCTTGCAACAGTGAACACACTTATTTAGTTTCATGGGTTGGAGAAGAAATCAACCCAGCCGTCCCCTAGTCCTTAATGTCAGGGTCATGCCAGCCTCGTCAAATGCGTAGGAAGTATCCCCTCTTAGAAATCCTCTTGAGATAAGAAAATACGATAAAAATAATTTGAGAAATGTATTATCTGAAAGATTTTCTCTTCTCCAAAAGTCTTTGTGTAAGATCATTATGACTTTTTTTTCCCCCTTAAATACTTGGTAGAATCCATCGGTTGCTTGGAGTTTTCTTCTAGGAAGATTTTAAAGTACTATTCAAATTTTTAAATCACTATGACTATTCATATTTTCTTTTTCCTGTTTTCTTTTGGATAAGTTGTGTTTTTTTCCTAGGAATTTGTTCAATTCGTGTATTTTTTTTTTCAAATTTATTGGCCCCAGACTACTCATAGAATGTGATCTTTTAAATTACCTTTTGCAGGCTTGGTGGTGATATTCCCTTTTTTATTACTGACACTGGTTATTTCTCTCGCCAGCAATGCTGAGCCACCTCACTGCTTCCTTTCCCCTTCAGCTTGCCTGGCTGACTCAGGCAGCTCTTGTCTGAGACCCCTTCCCCGAGGCTCTTGTTGCCTGCCCCCTGGGTAACGTAACCCAAGACAGTGAAGCTGTCTGTGCGTCAGAGACCAGGTCTATGGAGCAGACGTGATCCATAGGCTACCAGTGTGCTGGGCCCAGATCTCTCTCTTTTGTATATCTTAGGATACTTAAATTTAATAATTACCTATGTATAAAAACCTTTTCCAGTTTTTACCATCTGAAGTATTCCTGCTGTTGATTCTCCCGTCTCCCAAATCTCTAGGTCAAAAGGTAGAAAATGCACAGAATGTGAGTTCTTCAGAGCCCAGGCCTGTTCAGGAGAACAAAGGACATGAGAAGAAAGAACATGAAGGAATAACAGTAAGATCTTTTCAAAATATATCCATTTGTCATTAAAAATAAACATACAAATTATTGGCACAATACATAAATTTATTAGTGGTGTGATGCTATCTTTTAAAACTTTTTTCCATTTGAATGTGTTTTAGGGCCAAATGACCTTGAGGCCTTTTAAAGCCTTGCCTACTTTCTATGTAAAATTACAGTCAAATTACAAAACTAGGGAAAAAATAAACGTGAAAACAGAATTTACCATCTGGTCTGTATGTGCCCTTTCTATTTTTAAGGAGCATCCTTACCTTCAAACAAACGTTCAGATTCCCTATTCCTGATACCACTTTAGGTTGTAGCCTCCACCTGACATGAGTTCCTAGATAAGTGAGATGCTGCAAAGATCTGTTACAGTTTCTTTTTTTTTTTAATCTAAAATAGCATTTATTATTTTTTAAAAACACAACTTTAAAGTATAAAGAAGAAAATTAAAAAGTAACCCTAACTCATTCATGCAGATAATTCCTATTTATTCATTTTCTAAGATTAGTATATATGGATAGAAAACTCAGACATCACTGAAAGGTACAAAATAAACAAAGAAAGTCTCTCCCTACTCTGCCCTGCCTGGAAGCTAATGAGTGTTAAATTTCCTCTGTCTTCACTTCTGTAAAGGACATATACCAGTTTGCACATTCCATATGTATATGTATATTATATGTGTATATTTCAATAATCAGATAAACACCCAGAGGCTCACCACCAGCCTAGGAACTAGAATATCTGCAATGTTGTTGCCGTGGCCTGTGGGCTTCATCCTGGTCCCTCAGAGAGCAGCTTTCTGTTGGCTTTGTGTTTATCGTGTCCTTTGCTTTGCTCTATAGTTTTGCTCAAAATGTATGTATCTCCAAACAATATGTCCTTTAGTTTTCCTTATTTTTAAACTTTATAAAAGTGGTATTATTGCTTTGTTCACTCATTATTATGTATTTCTAAGTCCACATTGCAGCACGTAGCCCTAGTTCATTGCTTTCTGTGCTGTGTGATACTCCACTGTGAATAGACCACAACCTACTTTCCCATTCTCTTGTTGACAGACATTTAGATTGTTTCACTTTTTTTTTTAAATGAAAAATGAAGCTATGTACATTCTTCATCAAGAATGTGAGTGGAATTGATGAGTCACAGAGCAGCATAATGTTGTCCTTTACAAAAGAATGTGTCTTTTTCCAAAGTGACTGTACCACTTATGTACCAGCGGTGTGTAGAGTTACCATTCATCCACATTCTTGTCAACACTTACTATCGTCAGATTTTAAATCTTTTGAGTCAGGTGGGTGGAAATGGGATCTCATTTTATTTTGCATTTCTCAAATTACTAATAAAGTTTAAAATCTTTCCTTATGTTGATTGGCCGTATGTCTTTCATCTGTTGAATGCCTACTGATGTCTTTTCCATTTTCCTATTGATTTCTTTGTCTTTTTCTCTTTTATTTGTACTAATTCTTTATATAATCTGAATACTGATCCTATGTTGGTTATGTTTCTGGCAAATATCTTCTTCCAGTGTCTGGCATATATTTTCACTTTCTCTATGTTGTCTTTTGATGAACAGAAGTTCTTAATTTTGATATTCTTGGTTATCATTTTTGTGGTTATGTTTTATGAAAATTTTAAAATATCAACTGCACAGGGATAAAAGTATTTACCTTGTATTTATAAGTGTTTCAGTTTTGCTTTATACATTTAAGTCTTTCAGCTACCTAGAGTTGATATTTATGGAGTGAGGTGGGGATCAATTTCATTTTTCTTTCCCCACATGTATATCCACTTCTGGGTCCCATATATTGAATTCATTTTTCCTTTATTAATCTGAATGCTACCTTTCTCTCATATATACTGCTTCCCAGATGTGTAAGGTTTTATTTTGGTGCTTCTTGAATCATTGGTTTCTTTGTCTCTGTCTTAATTACCATAGTCCCCCCACTTCCTTCTTCCTTCCTCCCACCCCTTCTAATGGAAGCTATTTTTCTACTATCTTTTGTCTTTCATTGTTGCTGTTGAGAGGTCTTCTGTCCATCCTGTCTATTTGTTGTTCCTTGTTGTTCTTAATCCTTGTCCTTCAGTTTCACCACAGTATATTTAGGTGCATTTTCTTTTGGTCTATACGTTTGTCCTGGTTTGGATATGGTATATGTGCCATGTGTCTTTGAATACTTGTTCTTCCATTGCTTCTGGAAAATTCTTGGTAACCATTTCTTCAAATATTGCCTCTTTTTTGTTCTCTCTGGCTCTTTCCTTCTGGAATTCTGGGTAGAAATATATTTAGACCTTCTCATTCTGTCTTCCATGTCTCTCAAGCCCCCTTTCATATTTTCCATTCTCCTTGGCTATGTGGGTGCATTCTGGGTAGTTCATCAGATCTTCACTCAGTTCAATAATTCTCTCCTTACTCATAACTAGTCTGCTGTTTAATACTTTCATTCAGTATTTTGGTTCAACACTTATACCTTTTGCTTCTGCAAGTTCAGGTTAATTCTTTTCAAGTATATCTTGCAATCTCTCATAATCTCTTGTTGCTTGCTCATTTTTGTGATTGCCATCTTTTATTCCTTTAAAATAATCACAGATTATTTTATTCTAAATTCTAAATTCTTTATCATTATCTGAAATCAGTCTGATATTTGTTGTTTCTGAGACTCTTGTGCATGGTGGTTTATTTATTTCCTTTGCTGTTTGGTGATCTTTGATTGTGAGTTCCTACCTGGCTCATCTGAATCTACAGAAAACCTGGATATCTGACGTGATGAAGTTTCACCAGGGCAACATTTTCATTTGTTTCTTCCAGGAAACAGTGAGTGCTATTAATCCTGGACTCTTGGTCCTTTTGCCACAGGGAGTGGTAACATTAGATTTACCCCTAAAGTAGCCCCATTTCACTGCCCTGGTTTCAGTTTGCTTTGTGGGGTAGGGAGAGGGTGTGGATCACTTGGAGGTTTATTTTCCTTCCTGTGAGCCCCAAATTTTTATGTAGGTTCTAGTTCTGTAGTTGGAGGATATTTCATCCCTCAGAGAATCAGAAGCAGAAGAGCCCACATTCTGCTTTTCAATTAAGGAAGTATCCTGGGTATATTTCCACTGTCATATTAGACATATATTATCCTTCCTTAAGGCTGAGTAATATTTTTTTCATATACTGTTAATCTTCTAAATATTTATGACCTACTTCTGTGTTTTAGCTTAATAATTGTTCTGTCCTTTAATTATACATCTTAGTCCCCCCTTTTCATGTGTTTGCTTGTTTAATATTCATTCCTTTAGTTGGCTCATTGAATCCCATGTTTTTCGTATACTCTGAACTGGAGGGCCTTAAATATATATCTTCATTTCTGGCTGTATCCTCCATCTCACCAGTCGTGGATTTTTGTTGCACACTTATAGCACATTCTCTTTAGATATTCAGCCCAAAGATGAAAATTAAAATATCAGAAACTTTCTCAAGTTCCTCTATCCATTGTCTGTCCATCCGTCCGTCCTCCCTCCCTTCCTTTCTCCCTCCCTCCCTCCCTCTCTCCCTTCTTTCCTTCTTTCCGTCGTCACCATCATTCTCATGGTCCCCTAGATTCATATCCTTTTGTGATTAAACTTCCACTCCCATGTACAACTCTTATATAAGCTCTCATATAAGCTCTTGACTGTCATTCTGCAGCATTTTTAAATTTATCTTTTCTTCTCCTTTTCTACCATCAAAAGCCTTATCTGCTCACTCCTGGGTCACTGTAACAGTTCCATAGCAACTTCTTAACTCTGTCCTGCAGATAGCCACTCGATTTCTCGTTTTGTTTTTAATCACAGTAAGCTATTGTCTGGAACAGACAGTTGCTCATTTTGTCAATACTGGGTTGAAATTCCTAAGCCTGATGTTGGCAGCCCACTGGCAGCTGCCTCTTTGTAGAAGGTGGTCGCATTTTCTTCCTACCATTTTCACCTGACTGCCCTGCATGGCCTGCTATAATCGGCTTCTTTTCCTGCACGTAGAACTTGCTGATTCCTCAGTGCTTCCTGCCCTGAGTCCCCTCCTGCCTTCTCTCTACCACCTCATGTCTGTTGCTTCTTGAACAGCTACTGTCACTGTGAGCCGATCAAGGTAATGCTTTATTCTGCAAACCTTTTAGAGAAAGTTGACTCGCATATTTTACTACTCTGCATTGTAACCGTTTTGTGTAATTTGTGTATGTTTTGTCTTTCCAAGCCAGTTATGTAAATTTTAGAGGATGCGAATTGCCTCACAGTGTTCTAGTCCCCTGTTTTTAAACCACGGTCCAGTGCTGAGCGGTGCTCAGGAAAGCCTGCTGCACACGTAACGAGGGAAGCACTGAATGACCTTTGGGAGTCTGGGTGGAGTTTCTGCCTTCCCTGCCAGCACCCTGGCCATCCACGGGGACTTAGGCTTCCTGGAGGATTGTATCCGTTATCCATGTGTGCCAGAGAAGAGGTACAAGTAGAATTTCAAAATAAACGATTTCCATATAACTTGGCACCCCTCCTCAGTAGACCATTTTAATTGGATGTCAACTGACAAAGCAGAAGCCTTAAATTTCAGATCTTGTGTAATTTATAATTCAGTTATAGTAATTTGTGAACCCGTATCCTTCCAATGCAAAACGTCATTCAGTTTTTTTCTTGCCCGTTATTATTGTTTGTTTCTTTTTCTTTAGAAATGTGGACTAGAAACTTACCGGTCTTATAAAAATGAAAACTTCCCTGTACCAAATGCAATATTTCTTTCTGTCTGAAGATCTCAGTACGAAGAAGCAGCAGCCCCGCTGAATTGGATTTGAAAGATGATTTGCAGCAGACGCAAGGAAGATACAGAGGGAGACAGAAGAGTAAGTGCCAGCAAATGTGGTCTGTGTTCCTCCAGCTTCGGCGAGGCTGCATTTTGTTCCCTTTTGACTTTCTAACTCGAATGATATCTTATCATCTGAAGACACGTGGTTGTGAAATGGGACATCTTTATTCCTGGGATCCCAGGATGATGGGTGGTTAGTGTGCACATACAGTTGAATAGATCCAGTCAGTTACCTATACCTTCGAGGCCTGTCTTTCCAGCCCTGGGACTTTCTCCAGGTGAGAAGCACAACCAAGGTTGATGTCTGGGTGAGCAGACAGACCCAGAAGGAAAAATGGCCTTCCCCAGAAAGTTTCCCCAGGTTAGGAGCAAAAGCTTCAGAAGTACCTTGAAGTCAATGGCATAAGTGTTTAAAAAATAAAATCTGACTGGGATGCTGAGACGTACCATCACATACTGTGAAACGCAGTCCCTGATACTCCGCTTCCCTGAGGTCTACTGCCAGGGCCCCTCCTTCTTGGCGGATCCTGGTGGAGGGCGGAGCAGGGCCTCTTAGGCTCCACCTTCTAGAGTCCTGGGGCAGTCAAAGTTAGGGACCGAGCAGGTTGGGGACTGGGACAGCTGTCAGTTCTCTGCAGGTGAAGAGCGGACAGCAGATTAGAAGCGGCAGGGCTGGGGGACTGTCAGCGGCAGATCGAAACGCAGCCGGCAGAGCTGCAGGCAGAGAGGGCGGACACCCCGAGTCCTTGTGGAGCAGACGGGATTTGGGGGGCAGGCTGGCTGGGTCTGTTCTGCGTCAGACTGAATAGTCCTGTGAGGCTTCATAGCCTTTGAAAGCGTGCTTGTATCATGACAAATTAGAACTTTTTAGTGTTTAAAGGGGAGAGTCTCTATTGAAGAAAACCTTTTGTGTGGGACCCCTCATCCCCCGGTAATCCTGGGTGATTCACCCCAGGTTCAAGTCTAGACGTGAGGCATGAGGTGGAAGGCATCCTCGGGCTCTTCAGCCTGCCAGAATAAACTCGCTTCTGTGGTGGAATCAATTCCCCTCCCCTCCTCCACCCACCCCCGTTTTGTAGTTGAATAAGTCAGGGTAGAAAGCGTAAGAACTCGAGGTGATCTTCTCCGTACCTGGGGGAACTCAGTTAAGACCCCTGAATAGGTGCGGCTTGGGCTGTAGGTGGCACGGCCCATAAGGACTGCTTGTGCCCCACGCCTGGAACCTCTGTTTCATTGACCAGGAGCCCCACGCAGGCACCTTTTGAGCCTCTGTCCTGAGAACGATTCCTGCTGGGACAGCTGCTTAGTTCCCTGTGTGCTGGGATTGTGGACATACTGGTTCCTTGCTCTTGGCTGTCTCAGACTGTGTCTCCCATTGTGCCAGGTGACAGTGTCAGCAGTGACCCTGCTCTGGGCTGCAACACCGAGGCAGAGCTGTCCCTGAGCCCGTGGCAGATCTGCGAGGAAGACCCGGAACTGAGCACGCCCACAGATGCTGTGACTGACTCCGATGCCCGCCACTGGTTACAGCTCAGTCCCACGGATGCTTCCAACCTCACAGGTAACCAACTGCGTCTTCGAAAAGAGGCGCCGGTGCTAACACCGGTTGGGAGATCCCAGGGTTTGCCAGTTGCAAGAACTCTAGGGGTCCCTCAGCACAATGATGATGGGGGCTCCCTCCTCCCACATGGGTGCGCCGGCCCCAACCCCCTGTTCATAATCAGTTGTGAATTTGCAGAGTCCTATGTGGAGAGGGTGCTGAAACAGTGGTCGAAAAGGGAGGAGGCCTGCCGTGCCGACACCCACTGTCCACCGTGGGAGGAGGTCTCTGATATTCATGCCAAGGCTTTGCGATCCGTGACCAAATGTGATTTACTCTGGAAACAGAGAAGAGTGATTTTTCCAACTGACATGTGTCCTAAATCCAGGATAAGTTAAAGAATTTGGATAGCTTATTGATTACTATTTTCTTTAACTTTACTGTAGAATGTTTGATATATACAAGATAAGTTGTGAGGCATGTGTAAGTTAGGGACTGTAGTAATCAAATGAACACCAGCAAACCTGCACCCCGTGTAAGAAGTAGAACAGCTGCCCCACCAGTGAGGCCCCAGCAGGCCCTTCTCAAGTCCTTCCCCTCCCGTCATCCTGTGACCCTGTCCCCAATTCTTCCTAAAATCATGCCCTTAACTTCTTTATAATTTTACCACAATATCTGTCTCCTCAAACACTACATCATTTAATTCTGGTTTTAAGCTTTTGAAAAATGTTGTAATATTCTGTATTTTTGCAGCTTTTTTCCCTTGAGTATCTGTATTTCTAAGATTCATGAATAGATTACAGATCCGAACTTTCTGGGTCTGCATCCAGGCTCTGCCAAGGAATTGCAGGGTGGCCTTGAGCCAGTGAATCTTTCTGTCCTTCAGTTTCTTTTCTGTAGAGTGGGGTAGGAATCGTCTGTATTATGGGTCGTTGCAGGAATCAATGAGTGAGCACCTGAGTCAAGAGCGCAGAGCAGTATGTGTGGAAGCACTCTGCAGTCTTAGCTCTTCACACGCACGCACACACATCCTGTGACCCTGGGAAAGTGAACCTCTAAAGGCTCAGTTCCCTTACCTTGTGACAGGGGAGGACGGGGACACCAAGAGAAGTTGGGTTTCTGTTTTGCTTTGTTTTGCTAAGTGTCAGGAGAGACTAGTGTTCCTAGGAGCTCAGCGAGGGCGATGCCGACCATGGCCACTTCCCTCCTGGCTCACTGCATTCCTGCATCCATAGGCGTCCTTGATGAGAACAACAACAGCAAGCCACAAAGCACATGTTGAGTAAAAAGTGGTATTAAAATGCTAAAAACCATTTTAAAATTAGAAGTCAAGGCAAAACTTTGAACTTAGTTTTTTGTTTTTGTTTTTTTTAACCAGGCAAACTGGTTTTCACTAATTACGATATAAAATTTAACCAGTCCCTGATGTTTTTGGAAGTTCCTAACGGAGTAACATAAAAACTTCGTAAAATTTAGTTTTGGGTAAAACTTAGTGTTGGATAAAATCTTTTATCTATGAGGTAGATAAGACCAAGGAGAATAATCTTAATGTGTATTTAATGTGTATCTTAATTAAGACTAGAAAAACGAGCAGAGAAAAACAAACCAGCTAACTGTAAATGAGTAACGCATTACCTTATAATGCTGTATATGCCGTCCTTAAGAGATAGTGGACATTTTTGGTCTAAGTATTCACATCTGCCAATGGTAGATTGGCAAAGCCATGTGCTGACTTTTATAAATTATTGGGTAGTATTGATAATTTGTGCTTCTCAAATGTGTGGTTCTTTTGGAAATGATTTAAAATTCTTCATATATATAGTGATACATAGACATGTATAATGATTTTGAATAATAATACCATAAACTTATAAGGGATTTAACAGTTTACAAGGAACTTTGAGGCATCCTCTTTGATTTTTATGGTAAGCAGGCCAAGTCATACAAATTCTGTTCTAGGGATGGAGAAGCTGAGACCCAGAGAAATTGTGTTGTCTCGCTGGGGAGTAAGTGCCGGAGTTGGAACTGGCTTCCAAAGTGTTCTGACTCCAGATGCAGCGCTGTGCCTGCTCGTTTCTTCTACGCTGCTGTTAAAATTACAGCTGCAAACCCCTCTGAACTATTTGAGAATTATTAACACATTTGTGGAATAAATGGCTTCTTTGGGTCCAATATACAGATTGTCCAACGGAAATCATCTTCGTGGTACTATCAAAGGCAATACTGAATTTTCAGTAAGTTGAATTTACTTAAACAAGGACTAGTTTTAATTAGTTTTATTGAAAGGAAAGAAAATGGGGTGATTACGTCTTTTGTCTGTCCTCTGGAAAGATTAGTTCTGATCCCATCTCAGAGTGTGCATGGGACCGCTCAATTTAATAAACTCGTGTGAGGTAATTTTATATGATGCACTCTCTGTTGTGATTAACTCCTCCAAATACTTAGTTCTTCTTTGAAATTCTAATATCGAGAATCAGTACACTCAGTTCAATAGTTCATCTTGTCATCTGTGAAAAGGACAAACCGTAATATGATAAGGTTTAAGGATTATCGCAGTTCTGAATTTAACTTTCTGTTCTTAGGAGAACAATTTCTTCATAAATGGACAAAATAAAACTCATGTTTCCCTGATCTCCAGGACACACAAAGAGAGTGATCCAACAATTTGAGTGTGTCTCTGTTTCTCGTTGAATAATCCTACCAGTTATCAAATGCTTAGAATAGTAAACTGCTTCCAAAATCTTAAATTCCTTTATCATTGGCAAGCTAACAGTTCAGTTTTATATTTGCTTTCTTATTTAAATCATTTCATGTTTTCTAAGAATAACAGCTAAATTTATGGTGCATTGTTTCACAATATGTCTGGGATTTGTATGGCAAGACATGGAGACATGGAGATGATTGTCATGAAGGAAGAAGTTTATAGAAATAGGGGCACGACATGCCATGCAGGGGGGCACATGAGGAGGCACAAGGGTTAGGGGCAGGAAGAGAGGGGAAAACGTGGGCAACAGCCTTTACTGTCGTTTGCACGGGAAAGGGAAGGCAAGGCAGGCTATGCAGACTCGGGAGTGGCTAGTTGGGATAATTTCAGCAGACCCTAGAGCACAGACACTGGCCCTGGTTGCCTGGTGCCGGACCCCATGGTGATGAGGGCACAGGGGCATCCCCTTGATAGCAAGAGCTGGACAGAGGAGGTAGGTGGGAGGCCTGGGTTTGGGATTGTGGGGTTTGCATGTGGAAGACCCACTCCCTGGGGAGTTGTTTGCTATCTCTAGGAATTAACTAACCCTGGGATGGGCAGTCCCTTCCTGGTCAAGGAGGCCCCAGATGCCAGAGCGTCAAGAATACCGAAAACAAGAAATTAGAGTTGACTCGTGCGTAAACTTTGTTCTGTTGAGCTAATGATTTTCTAGGGGGGGAGTATTTTTGACTCCATAGGTAAGAATCAGTATTGCTGTTGACCTTATCTCTTATTTAGCAAATAAGCTTATAGTCTAGAAATACTGAATTTGATGCTATAAGAAATAAAAAGATGAATAAGTCATAGCCATGACTGACTTACGAGCTTACCAAAAATAAGACATTTATCCTGATAAGGACAAATAATGCAATAAGTGCTATGTGATTTATTTAAAAGGAGTTTTAATCACAGGGATAGACAAATAGACTAAGGGAATGGAGTATAAAATACATACTGGATCCACACAGCCACGGAGTCCTGATACACGAAAGAGACAGCATTCCAGGTCTGACAAGGGAAGAATGGACTGCCCCCACAAAGGCCTGTGGGACAATATTTAGCCACAGGGCAGAAAATGGGACAGATTCCCTACCTCCCACCTTGCCCACAGCCAGGTCCCTATGGATAAAATACTTAAATGTGGAAAGGAAAACTTAAGAACTTTTGGAAGAAAATATCCTCTAAAAATATGTCTAAGACCTTGGGGTAGGGAATGCTTTCTTAAATGGGATGGGAAAAAAAAAAAGCTAACCATAAGAAACGTGTCAGTTATTAATTCAACTTCAGCATAAGGAAAACTTCCTTTTCATTGTCAGAGAAACTTTAAGAACTCAGGGTTAGCAGAACGCTGCAGGTAAGGGCCAGCTCTGTTGCTCCTTCCAGGTGCCTGTCAAATCGCTGATACGTTTTAAGATAAAGTTCAGTAAGAAGTGGTTTTCAGCATTTTGCTTTAGTTGGGGGAAGGTCAGTGGTGTCCCCCCCCCCCCCAACCGTTGCAAGGTAAGCTTCAGGGGCGGGATTGTCATTGGTCATTGCTCACTGGTCATGTTCACAGCTGATTCTTGGCTCCCAGAACACTACATAGCAGGGGAGGAATAGTCAGTAAATACTTGAATCAGTGAATGAATAAGCTTTAAGCTGCAGGCTGTTGTTTGAGTTAGCTAAAAACAGCAATGAAATTTTAACCTTTTTTGATAATAAAAAATATGTACGATTGCGTTTCCAAGTCTCTTGTTTAGTATATTTATCACAGCCCTGCCTCTAGATGTTGTTATCGAAATCCTTTGACCATTTCTGCTTTTAATTATAACTTCTGCTTTTAATTATCACTGTTACCTGCCACCAAAAGCATTCACAGGAATGGTCTGTCGGCACCATCTGCCGTTGCAGACATTTTTGGCATTTCCACCAGGCTTTGATCTATTTTGAAAACATAAAACTTTCTAAAGGAAAATAACGATGAGAAGTACCGTGGGGTTGCTTGCTCTCCTTTGTAACCTTTAACATAAATGTTGCGTGTGCCTGGGAAGCAGATGAGGAAGGAAAAAGAGGGTCAGGCGGCAGTGACGGTCAGCAGAGTGCCAACCTGTGTCTTCTCCGCTTTTAATCAAAAGCCTAGGCCTAATTTTTCTGGTCCCAGAATTAAGGTGTTTCTATTGAGCCTTTGGGTTTGTGCCGTTGGTTAAGTTTTCAACTCAAAAGGGAAAATCATTGGGCTTCCCTGGTGGCGCAGTGGTTGAGAGTCCGCCTGCCGATGCAGGGGACACGGGTTCGTGCCCCGGTCTGGGAAGATCCCACATGCCGCAGAGCGGCTGGGCCCATGAGCCATGGCCGCTGATCCTGCGCGTCCGGAGCCTGTGCTCCGCAACGGGAGAGGCCACAACAGTGAGAGGCCCGCGTACCGCAAAAAAAAAAAAAAAAAAATCATTTCCAAAGCACCAGCTATGTTTCATCAACCCTCCACCAAACCTACACGAGACTGCTGCTGTGTGAAGTCGCCCTTGGGTCCTAAGTGCCTGTTTTACTGATTACCAAGACTTATCTCATGGCTAAAATCCTTTGCATATTTGCAAAGTTCTGAACTTTAGATTGCTCCTGTATTAAAGTCCTGTATGTGTTGGGAGAAAGATGATATAACTTTTATTTGTTTGCAAGACTTCCTACTTTAACAACAACAAAAAAATGTTAATGTCTCTATAGCATTTAATAATAATGGAACAAAAAGATGCTAGGCTAGCATACTAGCTTGCTCATGAAAAAGAAAATGAACTAAGTGTTTGGTGTTTTTAAGGTGAACATGAAATTTTCAGAAATCTCTCAAATCCCGATTCTTAATTAAGTGCTGCTTCACTGAGGAACCATCTACATGCAAAATGTCAGCATCTGTTCTGTTACTTATGCCATGAGTGGAATAATTTTGGGTAAAAACATTTCAACTCATTAAAAAATTTTTTTCACAGTAATATTGAGCATGCAGTCGTTGCAAATACATCGAAAAGACTCCCTGTATTTTGATAATGTGATGGGGGATGCTACCTAGAATTTTATCACTGAGGAATACATTTTTCTGAGAGCAAAGCAGTATTGAAACAGATTTCTTTTTTTGGAGGGGGGGATCCTTCCATAACTGAGAATGTGTTTGCTGGCAGGTAGCAGGGAGGTGTAGGTGATAAGACACCTGAACTCTGTTTACTTGGAGCTGTCACTCAAGGGAAGTCCCAGCCTGACTAGAAGGCTGGAGGCTAATCTCCACCTCAGATGGCTGCATTTTGGGGGTGATGGTTGGGGATGGAGCAAAGCTCTAAGTCACTGAGTTCCCTTACTTTTTTTTACCCCTCAAGGAATTAAAGACTCATGGATGAGAATTTTTCTCATTCTTCTTGAGAAAAATAAATGCTGTATCATGCTGCTTGTTCACCTGGGAGCTTAGGTTGGTTTGTAAGGTTCATTTGAAGCTTCAGCAAACCTTCTTGGACTGTCAGATGCTTGATACTGCATGCATTTTACAGAGTAAATGTGAGGAGGTCAAGCCTGTCTTCTGAGGTTTTGTAAAAGTCAGTCTGAGAGCCCAGAAGGGCCGTAATTAGGCTTTTGCTGTCTATGCAGGCACACTGTGTGGGATTCCGGCTTGGATTATCTGTGTCACCTCAGTTGATTGTATGATACAGATGTGGGAAATGCAGATGTGTTTTGCTCTAAGAAGGAACAGTGCTCCTGGATTTGGGAAGATCTGTCCATGACAACATGTACCATCCGTATCAAATCCTCTGTTTCAGGGTCTTGGCATCTTTCCATAACGAATATATTGATAATAAGCTGTCAGCAGCTGTCTCGGGCACAGTGCGGAAAGCGCACGGAGCCCGCCCTGGATTTGCCCTGGTCCCTCCTCCACCCACTCCTCCTGGTCCTTGCCGGCTCTGCTCATCCCTCTACTTGAGCTCCTCGCATCCGTAGACTGTGCTCCCATTTCTATGGTTAGGCCCCAGCAATATATGCACCCAAGCTGATGCTCAGCGGTGGTTAATGGTTGCCACCGTGTCTGGGTGGGACACAGCTCTTTAAACCCCCTCCAAAGATTCAAAAGAGAAGCAAAGCAGAGGTGACTTCAACGGAAAGCCAAAAGTAAGATGTGAGAGATAAAAATCAAATAAATCAGCAGCTACAATAAAAATAAACAATTTAAACTTGCAATTCAATTCAGAAACTCTTGGGTTAGGTTGAAGACATAAAATCCAGCCATATGATGCTTACCAGAGGTACCCCTAATACATAATGTACAGGGAGATCCTAAGTAAATAAATAAACACATTGATACATAGGAAGAAGGGGTGTAGCTCTGTGTATGTTAGTCACATAAACTTTAAAGCAGAAATCATTTATTAGTGACAGCAATAATTCTGAATTTATATAAACTTCATAGCCTCCAGATATATATGAAGCAAAATTTGACAGAATTACTAGGAACTACTGATAAAACCATAATCATAGTAGGAAATTTTAATATCAGCTCTCATTAATAGATGAGTTAAGCAGAAAAAATATTAAAATAGAGAAGATTTACACAATACAATTAATCTTGATTGTAGATCTATATGTATAAAATTTTTTGAACTTAATTTAAAAATACGTGAGATTTTTTTTTTAAAGCACATGGAACATTTACAGAAATTGACCAGTTAGATCATTAAGCAAGCCTCAACATGTCCATGATTTGAAACTGTATTACATTCCATGAATATGATGAAATAAATTCAGAAGAACAAAAAGAAAAGAGAAGAAAACGACATTAAGAAACTAAAACTGCATTTCAAATAAATTAAGTCCAAAAAGAAATCAAATTGTGAACTGGAAAATATTTCAAATTGACTACAGCGAAATGTAGCTGAGTGCTGATATGGAGGAAAATACGTGGCCTTAGGTGTGTACACTAGAAGCAAAAGACACTAATTTATTCAATGTCTTATTCAAAATATTAGGAAAAGAATGGCAGCAGAATAATATACAGAAGTTGACAAAAAAGGAACTAGTAAAGCTAAGTACATAACATATACTAGAAAGCAATAGAGAAAACAAAGACCACTCTTTAAAAACATGAGTAAAATAGACAATAGGCAAGACAGATCAAGGAAAAATATTGGGAGTGAAAAAGGGAACAGAGCTACAAAAACAATATAAAATTAAAAAATAATACAATAGGTTAATTCTAATAGAGTTATTTAAAATTAAGAGGACAATTCCTAGCTTTACTGAAGCTTCAAATAAAAGAGAAACTCTCTTTTTCAACCTGTTTCAGACAGGTTGAAACTCTCCAGAGTTAATAATTTTTCACCCCAAAAAATTTCCAGAATTGGAACGCTGCTGACTCTAAAATTACAAAGGAAACTACAGGAAAGTGAGCACTTTTCCAACACAGAATTCTGTACCCAGCCAAACTATGAATCACAAGTCAGGGACCCAAGACTTCCAGACATGAGGACGTGCGCCTTCCTCAGGCAGCCACAGGAAGACGTGGTCCACTAAAAGCGAGAAGCAAGCAGAGAAATACCGTGTGCCGTTTGTGATTCTGGTCTTACAAACGAGAAATGTAAACGTGTTCCCACAAAAGCCTGTATGCAATTGTAGCTTTATTTATAATCACCAAAACCAGGAAACTCTCCAATGTCCTTCATCAGGTCAGTGGATAAACTGTCATACCTGTGGATACACAACCCCTTGGATGAATCTCTCAAATAAACGCATTATGCTAAGTGAAAGGAACCAGACAGAAAAGCTGCTTACTATAGGATTCCATTTATCGGACATTCTGGAAACTGCAGAATGTAGGGATAAAAGACAGCAGTGGTTGTCTGGAACAGAGGTTCGGGGAGGGGACTGACTGTGAAGGGGCACTTGTGGAGTGAAGGGGCTATTTCGTATCAATTATGGTGGCAGTGTGTGGTGACAGTTACACCGTCGTATACCTTTCTTACAAGTCCTTGAATCCAAGAAGGGTAAAATTTATTATAAGCAAACTATATACCTCCCCCATAAACCTGAGTGAATAGTAACAGCCACCACAAATGTCACTCCAGCCATGAGGCCTCCCCGGCCACCTTTTTTCATGGCCCTGTTCCCTACCTATCCTGCTCAAGTTCTCCTCCCCACCCCCCTGCTGCTTTATAAAGCCCTTCACAGGGTCTCCAGGAACTGTTCTGTCATCTCTGGGCTGTTGTCCTTTTAGTTGGAAAGGAGCAGAATCATCTAACCTTTCCTCATGGAGCCCACTTTTCTGTCCTTCTGTCCTTCCAAGTTGTCAGCCATTTCACACTTCATCTTATTTTACTCTGAACATGTAAATTTTCAAGCACAGGTAATTTGCATGACAGAAAAAAAGGCTGTAACAATGAAATCAAAATTGCATTTACAGAGTTAACACACATCTTTCCCCACAGATAGCAGCGAATGCCTTGCTGATGACTGTAGCATAATCGCTGGGGGGACCCTCACGGGTTGGCACCCAGACTCGGCCGCCGTGTTATGGCGAAGAATCTTGGGAATCCTCGGAGACGTGAATAATATCCAGTCACCCAAGATCCATGCCAGAGTGTTTGGCTATCTCTATGAACTCTGGTACAAGCTAGCGAAGGTAAGTCCTGCCATCACCTTTTATTCTAATACGGGAACATTGCCTTATCACTTGACATAAAAACTGTGTTGCACGTAACTTCTGAACAGAAGTTTAGATATTTAGACAAAGTACGTTTGACGATCCAAGAATAAATAATAATACTTATAGTTTGGTCATTTTATAAATGCCTAAGAGTTATTTTGTTTAATGTGCAAGTAGACTGTTACTATAGGATATTAAAGAATGGGATATTATACACTAGTTTTAGTTACTCTCTTTATGAAGTGATACTGGTTTTATTGTACAATTTGGAAGAATGTAGAAAAATGCTAAGAAGACAATCTCACCATCCACAGAGAAAACCAATATTAATATATGATCTTATTTCTGTGGATAAACATATTTTTATAAAAGAACTGTCTTAGAGTCCATACAATTTTCATTCTGGTTTTTGTTTTTGTTTACAACATACATTTTCCCCATGTTAGTACTTTTTTTTTTTTCCAAAAACACAGTTCATGTTTATACAGTATAACCTGTGAAACCATTCCTTATCATTTGGAGTTCAGGGAGGCCTCTCCAGGCATTACGATTGAAGGAAAAACAATGCCCTTGTTTTGTATTAGATCTAAAACCACCACACAGTTCAAAAAGACAGTAGACCTCATGATAAAAGAAAACACTTGTAAATGTTGTAGCTTTTCACTCAACTTACAGAAATTTAATTGGGAGCAGCTGTTTGACCATGGAGCACGTTTCTGAAGTATCATTGGGATAAACTGTGTGTTGCCTTCCCTAAAAGTCTCCTCTTTGTGAATTAGATACGGGATAACCTAGCAATAAGCCTGGATAACCAGTCTTCTCCGTCTCCTCCCGCCTTGATCCCACCCCTCAGAATGTTTGCATCATGGCTATTTAAGGCAAGTGAATATGTGTTTATTCCTTTATTGTAATTTCCTCTTCCTTCCTAAATTGAGTTTAAAAAATGTAATTGCCCAAGACTGCATGTTTTGAGGACAGGCTGGATCTCACTCCAGCCAGCCCATCCCACATCTCCATCAACAACTTTATGGAAAACTGAAAAGTAAGTGAATGGACAAAATGCATCTGCATCCGGAGTTGATTAAATCTCTAAACGTCTCCTTGGCAGGCGACAACGCTGCCTGGTGCATATAAGGAAGGCAAACTCCAAGCCTACAAGCTGATCTGCGCCATGATGACCCGACGCCAGGACGTGCTGCCCAACTCGGACTTCCTGGTGCATTTTTACCTCGTCATGCACCTGGGACTAACCAGCGAGGACCAGGTATCTGGGACTCCGCCATCGCGGTGGCCTGTCGTTCAGAAAGTGCATGTCACTCTTTGCAGGTGAAATTGGGGTTTATGAAAATACCTCCAAAATGTTGAAATCCTCATTAGTTCCGCGTCTTCTACACCCAGCAGCACCAGCGGCCTTTCAGAAATGTGGGTCTGACTTGTCTCACCGGAGCTGCTTCTCCCCACTGACTCTGCATTTCACCAGCCAAACTTGAATTTTACCCCTTGGCCTGTCCAGTTATGTATGATTTAACGTCTGCCTGTTGTCAGCCTCAAAAATACTTATCTCACCCACTTTTTGTTGGGGTTCTACATTAGCTATTGTATGAAGAAAATGATTTTGGTCATTTAAAAATGTTTGAAAGCTACTGTTTTAGGAGTTAGGATGTTTTTGTGAACAACCTCACCTATAGATTAGGGATCCTGACATCTCTTGATAAGGAGTCTCTCAAAGAAATGTGATTGGTAGTTAAGTTGAAACAGAAGGGCCAAAGGAGCCACTAGCAATCAGCCTGTAGCCCTCGGCCTTCCTCCCTCTGGAAGTCCCCTGGTGGTGGGCAGAGGACCTGGACCGGCAGGAACACTGACTTTTGACTTGCTGTCTGAATATCAAGCAGGCAAGTGAAGAGGTTGATTTGTGAAGCCTGAGGTTATTCTGGACACTATCTGGAGGATGGATTTAGAGATGTGACAGTGGTGGGGTAGAGTAGGAGGCTGGGCCTGGAGGTTAATTAGGAAGTGATTAAAGAAATATGTTTTTTTTTTAAATGGCGAGAACTAAGATGGTAGCACTGGAGATGGGAAGAAGGAAAGGGAAAGGTTTAAGAGGTTTGAAGGCATTTAATTTTATCACTAAGTCGTCTTGACTGATTAGAGATTTGAGGAGTGTTTCAGAATTTACCCTTTAAATTGTAGATACTTACCAGTGAACTTGAATCATTCGTGAACTACCAAGTAGCCATCCTTTCTGTCTTTATTTGATGCTTTGAATATATGATGCAGACACACGGACCTTCTGATACATGGAAGAGGTCATTCTTTGGATTTGCCAGCCTTACCTTGGGCCCTGTTTAAAGCTCTTGTAAAATATTCCCTGATAAACACTTCGAGCTTCAGCCACTGAACTTTCCTTCTGAAGTAATAACCATACTGTCCTACTGGGTTGTCTCTGTCATATTCGCTCCAATTCCAGCAGTGTGCAATGGACATCTGTAGAGCAGAGACTGGACTTAGATGCACAGGCTCGTTTATTTGCTAAACAAATGTAGAAATAGAGACACATAAGTAGACCTGTTTGTACTCCTTGCTCAGATATTTTGCAGCCATCATTGCGGACGGACGCATGTTTTACAGAATGATGCAACTCAGGGCATGTGGAAGATTAAGGGGTAGAAATAGGGAAGAGAATTAACTCACAGATAATAATGAGATCCCTCAGTGACAGAACCAAGAGAGGAAGGTTTAGTTAACAACGCTGTACTTTAAAGCAGTATTTTGCTAAGATTTGCAGGAAAAACATCTACTTGGAAATGATAATCAACTGTAGAATCTTCTTATTTAATAAAAACAAATTTGAAGTCAGAATTGGGAGATTGGGATTGACATACAGTAATATGTATAAAATAGATAACTAATAAGAACCTGCTGTATAAAAAATAAATTTTTTAAAAAATTTGAAGTCAGCTGTAAACAGTATTTCTAGAATGAGCTTTCCAGAAACTCACATAAGGAGGTGTGTTTAGAATCCTCTTTCTATTTTAAATTGTGTTGTAGTGAAAATGAAACAATAAAATGAGATGAACTCTGTATAACATTTGAGTACCCAAAACATTATTTCAAAAATGGGATTTTGGGACATCCCTGGCAGTCCACTGGTTAAGATTTCGCCTTCCAATGCAGGGGGTGCGGGTTTGATCCCTGGTTGGGGAGCTAAGATGCCACATGCCTCATGGCCAAAAACCCAAAACTTAGAAAAAACAGAAGCAATATTGTAACAAATTGAATAAAGACCTAAACAAATTTTTTTTTAAAAAATGGGATTTTACAGTGTAGTAAAAGGAGTTTTCAAATTTTATACTTAAAATAATTTTCACATTTAATGTATCCCTTATTTTTGGTTAAGTTTGATCTTTTGTAGTTCACTGTAAAATGCGTCAATCTTAAATGATGGCCCATTGCTAGCAGTAGTCCCAACATTCAGACTTCTAAGAGAAAACGGGGATATCATAAATCTCTATTTTCTAATCAGCCTACTGTTTCGACCATTAGAAGCTTGAGTTGTTATGCGTTTCATAGAATTGACTGTTTTGCTTTAACCTTAACAATTATTGGTATATGTTTTAGAAGCCCTGACTGTCTGCCAAACAGAACTACTCTAAATAAACTTTATTCCTGTGCCAGAAGAAAATTACACAGAAGGCTTTCTAATGAAAGAAACTTTTCTCATTTAAGTAAGAAATGTCTCCGGTAATTAGTTTAACTTTTGGTCCACATGTCTAAACAGGTCATGGTGGTTGCTCCAGAACTTACATGACTTCTGGAAACACATGTTATATTAATTATAAGAAAAGAAAGCATTTGCTCTAGAGAATAGAGTTAAATTCAATGTTTTAGTTGATGCACTGTGCACCTGCAACTCGGACCATCTCAGGGCTGTTTCCATCTTGTGAGAGTTTTCAAAGAGCTACACTTCTACGTAGCCTGGCACTAAAAGCCTTCGTTCCTGCAGAGAGAACCTTGTTAAAATGTTCCTTATTTTTTAATAAGTAATAGCAAATCATTTTTAGATTTTTAATATTTATAATTTTGTCTTCCAACAAAATCCAAAGTGAATTTCCTCCTTTGGCCTCTGGGTGGCACCCTTGTCTGCAGGACTCTCGGCTGCCTGGTTCATGGACCACACTGAGCCTTAGAACTGCTGGGAGACCCAGCGCTGTGGGAGCTCGGTGCTGTGGCCTGGCCGCTTTACAGATGCTTTCGTAGATCTGAGAGTAGCAAAATCATGCCAGTGGTGACTAATAAAGTGTTGAATTAGAAGTAAGATCTAAAATGTCAAATATCTTTATTCCAAATGTAAGAGTGCTTATAGTAATTGAAGATTTCTTCTCGTTAAAAGAAAAAAATTGTAAAACAGGTATGATTGTGTTGTGTTACAATCATATAAAATCACAATTTCATCTAATATGATAGCAAATTAATTATTTAAATAAATACAGTTATTTCTATATTTTAGAAAGTAATAATACGTATAGCAAACAGCCAGAATTCAAAATGTAGCATATTCCAAACCAACTGTTCTCAATGTTGCTTGGACCAGTTTTTTTTGTTTTGTTTTGTTTTGTTTTTTGCGGTACGTGGGCCCCTCACTGTTGTGGCCTCTCCCTTTGCGGAGCACAGGCTCCGGACGCGCAGGCTTAGCGGCCATGGTTCACGGGTGCAGCCGCTCCGCGGCATGTGGGATCTTCCTGGACCAGGGCACGAACCCGTGTCCCCTGCATCGGCAGGCGGACTCTCAACCACTGCGCCACCAGGGAAGCCCGATTGGACCAGTTTTAGCTATTCCAGTCACTCAACAATGTCATAGGTAAAACAGGGGCCTTACCGAGTAGTATTTCCCACAGTACGTGTACAGTGGAAGTTTACAGTTTATTAGTATGATTGAGAAAACGCTTTGAAATGGCTTTATTCTTCCTTGACTATGAACTTTTAAAAATTTGATTCTGTTACTGATTTAGAAAATATTTAGGATCATAAAAACTTTCGGAAATAACTATAAATTATGAATAAGATTCAGGATGACGTGCAGGACTGCCCAGACTGCCTGTGAAGGGGTCTTCCAGCTGGCTTCATTCTGTCCTGCTGCTTTGTGTCTGGGGGGGGGGACTGGGCAGGGGGGTGCGCGGAGGGTCTTAATTTCCCCAGCATCCCAGTGCCAGACTGTGTGCTGGGAACTCATGATGTTGTCCCATCAATTCTTCTCTGCAGTTCAGTTAGATAAATATCACAACCCGCTGTATAAATAGCTAAGGCTCAAAAGATATTGAGGACGTCTGCCCAGTGCCACACATAAAAAGGGCTGTGAGAATTCACAGGCAGCCCGGCTTACTCCACACGGTCTGCCTTGCCCATTGACTCACACCAAACAGATAAGCTCACCCGACTCACACTGTGCAAACAAACAGGCCCTGGTCGTATTCCTTCTCCTTCTTGTCTCCGCTGGGCTTTGGCCTCGGTCCTGCCCCACCTCCGAATCCTCCTTACCAGACTTTCCTCCCACCCCAGCCTGCAAACACCTTCCCCAGTGGCCCGCCCGGCTCCCCACTGCCTTCTGCTTCTCTTCCAAAGCTGTTCCCGGTTTCTCCTAATACTTAAGCAGCTTTTTCACCTCAGTCTCCCCCAAAATATTTGGACATGAAAGGATTTGGATTTATTAAATACAGGTCCTATTAATTTCATCGTTATTTAAAACATATGGAAAGATCAATATGTGTGAAATGGAAAAGGACAGCTGAGGAAAGAAATTTTATTTTTATGTTTCTGAGAACATATATCAAAGACTGGAAAGTTTTCTTTGCTTAAAATAAGTAAACTATTTTTTAACAATGACTTACAGATTTAATGTCTTAATGCGATTTGTCTGTTAAATACATCAAAGTTAAATTCACTTTTAAGTGCAAAGTTTACATCAATGCAAAATTATTGTTGCAAATTTGCATATAGAAATTTTGGGAAATGTGGGTCTGTGTCGTTTTCATCTATGATGTTGTATTATCGTGACTTGCAGCAAACCAAAAAGCACGAGGCCTCTCTCAGGTGGGGAAATAGGTTTTGTTCCACCCCGAGGTGACCATCCAGCTACAGACTTGAGCCCTCACCATGTGAAGTCATGATACTGTCAGGTGACAGTTAAGAGCGTGGGCTTCCAGAGATAAACCCATGCACCTATGGTCAACTAATCTATGACAAAGGAGGCAAGGATATAGAATGGAGAAAAGACAGTCTCTTCAATAAATGGTGCTGGGAAAACTGGACAGCTACATGTAAAAGAATGAAATTAGAACACTCCCTAACACCATACACAAAAATAAACTCAAAATGGATTAGAGACCTAAATGTAAGACAACACTATAAAACTCTTAGAGGAAAACATAGGAAGAACACTCTTTGACATAAATCACAGCAAGATCTTTTTTGATCCACCTCCTAGAGAAATGGAAATAAAAACAAAAATAAACAAATGGGACCTGTTGAAACTTAAAAGCTTTTGCAAAGCAAAGGAAACTACAAACAAGACGAAAAGACAATCCTCAGAAAGGGAGAAAATATTTGCAAACAAATCAACGGACAAAGGATTAATCTCCAAAATATATAAACAGCTCATGCAGCTCAACATTAAAAAAAAAAAAAACCCAATCCAAAAAATGGGCAGAAGACCTAAATAGACATTTCTCCAAAGAAGACATACAGATGGCCAAGAAGCACATGAAAAGCTGCTCAACATCACTAATTATTAGAGAAATGAATGCAAATCAAGACTACAATGAGGTATCACCTCACACCAGTTAGAATGGGCATCATCAGAAAATCTACAAACAACAAATGCTGGAGAGGGTGTGGAGAAAAGGGAACCCTCTTGCACTACTGGTGGGAATGAAAATTGATACAGCCACTATGGAGAACAGTATGGAGGTTCCTTAAAAAACGAAAAATAGAATTACCATATGACCCAGCAATCCCACTCCTGGGCATATACCCAGAGAAAACCATAATTCAGAAAGACACATGCACCCCAATGTTCATCGCAGCACTGTTTATAATAGCCAGGCCGTGGAAGCAACCTAAATGCCCATCAACAGATGAATGGATAAAGAAGATGTGGTACATATATACAATGGAATATTACTCAGCCATAAAAAGGAACGAAATTGGGTCATTTGTAGAGACGTGGATGGACCTAGAGACTGTCATACAGAGTGACGTAAATCAGAAAGAGAAAAACAAATGTCGTATACTAACGCATATATGTGGAATCTAGAAAAATGGTACAGATGAACCGGTTTGCAGGTCAGAAATAGAAACACAGGTGTAGAGAACAAATGTATGGACACCAAGGGGGGAAAGTGACAGGGGGGTGGTGGTGTGATGAATTGGGAGATTGGGATTGACATATGTATAAAATGGATAACTAATAAGAACCTGCTCTTTAAAAATAAATAAATAAAAAAAAAAAAAAAAAAAAAAGAGCCTGGGCTTTGAGCCTTTCTGAGCACCAGGCTTGGTGTCCCTCTGATGAGCCAGGTGACCTGACCTCACTGCCTGGGCTCCCTTATCTGCAAATGTAGGTAATTAGAGTGCCGCCTTGGAGGGCCGTCGGGAGACTTTGAGGGGGCAGAGCGTGTAACGCACTCAGTTCAGGGCCTGGATGCGACAGCGCTCAGTGAGCACAAGCCCTCGCAGTGACACTGAGGACAGGGATGGGACAGCAGCCCCTCAACCAACCAAGCCCGTTTTATTTTTCCGATATCTTAGGGTGTTGATGTTTTTCCCCTTCCCCATATATTTTCTTACTTTTAAACATAATAATTTGAGTAAAAAAATGTAACTAGGCATCGTGGAATCTCAGACCATGGGGAGAAGTAACCCCTCCCCCTGCCATGGGTCAGACACAAGGAATGACATCTCCAGTTACCCTTTTGTGACTCGACCGTTTCTTGTGTGTCCTTGGCCATTGGCTCTGCTTCCACCTGCTCCCCGCCCCAGGCAGCGTGCCCTCTGTGGGATGGATGCCGGAAAGCTGGACCCTTGCGGCCCAGTCGACATCCAGCCAGGTTCCGGCCCAGCAGGGGCCCCGGTGTGGCTCTGGACAGCGGGCGGGGGCGGGACAGTTGTGCTGGGGCTACTGCTCGGGCACCTGCGTCACTGGCAGCCGAGACCCCGTGGGAACCACTCCCGGTGGCTGGGTGCCTGGCTGTGCAGGGTTCCCGAGTGGGTCCTCCCGCATCCTGTGAACCCTCTAACACCCTGGTAGAAACCCCCCTCATCTCAGTCTCAGCGAGGGGAATCTGTCGTCTGCAAGTAAGGACCTGGCTTTACCAGTGATGCCCTGCGAGGCACCGGTGGTACGGGTTCCACACGGCTCCATATTTCAGGCGCTAAAGGCACTTGCAGCATTTCTTGTTTTCCCCTTTAATTTGTTTTGTAGCCAAGAATATTTAACTTGTTTTAGGAACATTTTGCTTTCATTCAACTTTACATTTCAATTCAACTTTTCATTCGACTTCATATTTTAATGAACCTTTTCCACACCAATGTTAAAGAAAACATAATTCTAAACATCACGTATAGAGTGATAATTCTATCACAGAAGTCAAAATAGTTTGTGATTTCCTTAGCGGATGTTACAACCTTCTCTCATGAGGTATATGATGGAATAATATAATAATAAACATACATTTGTAAAAAGATCCCAAGGGGGCCCTCAGTGAGCATAAGACTCAGCGGTGAGCCATGAAAGCAAGGTGCAGGGGTGACACTCGTAAATTGGCCATACCTGACTCTTTCAGTAACCCCAGACAGCCTGTATCATGCAGTGATACGTAATAATTGCATCACCTTTTCTCAGACAGAGAGTTGTTCTTTGCTGGAAATTTAGATATAACTAGAACCATGTATGTTAGATATACATAAATTTATAAATACATTTAAGGCTAAGCATAAATGAGCATTCAGCTTCAGAAAAAGTGAAGAATTACATGTCCGATTAAGGACCTGATTTGTCTCCTATCCAAGGAAATAATTCTAATACATCTCTGAAGTACTTCTGTACAGTGAGTGATTTTTACCAAGGTTTGAATTCATGGGATTTTAACTCAATGCTAGCAGGACAAAGTGCATATTGATAAATTTAAAGGTCCAACTGATATTTAGAGGATTAAATAATAACCTTAATGTGTATCAGTAGAGGAACTTTAGAAGTCTACCTTAAAAGCTTTACTGAAATACAATTTTTAAAAACTGTAGGGTTGTACAATGAGTAAAAAAAAGACTAATTCCAGGCCTTATTCCTAAGGTTTTTAAGAATGGGGAAATGTATATTCCAAGACTTCAGGGTATCCTATGGCTTCAAAATATATTCAACTTTGACTTTAATGGAGGACAAGCCTCGTACTGGCAACTCACAGACCTGGGCATTAGATTCAGCTCTGTCCCCTGCCGGCCATGGGGACCTTGCCTGGCCACAGGTGGTCAAGTGGATGAGATGGACTGGAGGACCTCGGAGGCCCTCTCTTGAGCATTATTGGGTCCTCTGATCTATTGTTAGGCATTTTATTATTAGGGTCACATTGTCCTTTCCTAAATACAGTAAAAACTTGAATAATCTTTTCCTGTCGAATATCTTTCCCCACCACAATAAAGATCTAGTCCAGTCCTAAGGGCATATCCAGTGGTACGAGACCCACAAATAATGAGTATCCGTGATATCCATCCACTTGTGAAAAGGGCCAAGTGAGTGACACACACACACTGTAGGGAGGGAACTGTGCTCAACACCCCTCGAGCTCAGTTGGCTTGAAGGCAGCTCACAGGGGAGATGGGATTTGAGTAGGATTTTCAACGATGGTTAGGATGACAAGAAGCAGGGTGGGATTTCACGAGCTGTGTTGAAGGAACAATGACCAGAGTGGTTTTGATTTAGTGCCACATACGTATATGGACATAATGCATGGACGAGGATCCAGGCAGCCCTGGAGAGAGCCTTGGTTCAGAGCCATGTTCGTCCCACAGATAATGGGGAGCTGAGCACAACACTCAACACGACGGAAAAGCGTGTTAAGAAGTTTAACGCACAGAGGTTCTGTGGGATGGATTAGGGTCAGGAAAGAGTGATGGCAACAGGCATAGAAAGGGACCAGGTAACGCGGGCCCAGCAAGGGTTTATGTATGTGTGTGAATTTATTTATTTATGTGTGTGTATACCTGTCTGTGTGCATATGTATATACTTGTGTGCACGTGCGTTGTGTGTGGAATATCGTGGACCGGTGGGGTGTCCGACTGAGTGGTAAGTGCCCCGAGAAGACAAGGTCTCCTGACACTATTCTCATGATCTCTCAAAGCATACGTTGGTTCAGAAAGGCAAGGTGATGAATTGAGAAAAGGTGAGGGCAGGGTAGGACGGGACCCCCTCCTCAGCATGGACATTGCAGCACCAGGGCAGCCTCCACAGATGTGTCAGGATACAGCCAGGGGTGTCCCCAAAGAATTCTCGCCTGTTGGGAAGTAGAAATGTACGGGAAAGATTTCCAGGCACGTTTTCTCTCCACGTAAGAGAACGTGTTTTCTAATCCTGTCGGCATTCAGATAGATGATGTGCAAACTGTAGATTTATTTACAGTTATTAAAGTAGAACTTCTAAAAGTCTCAGTTATTTTGTGTTATGTTAGCCAGTTTTGCTACTGTTTGGTTTTGAAAGTAATTAGACACTTAAAAACAAACTCTTTTATTTTTCTAAAAATATAATTCCTATTAGTTTGAATTTACTTTAGTCAAATTAAATGATCTTTTATTGAAAAAAGAGTTTACTGTAGCAATAAACAAACCTTTCAAGTTTGACTTAGGTTTGACGGAAGAAGACCGCATGTAAGGATAGGCAGCGTATGTCAGTCCTCTCTTGACATGTATCGTTAAGTGAATAATAATTCTTATCGTGTGCTTGTTGTACAAACTCAGAGTGATGAAGTGTAGCCTGTGTCATAGGGTTAGTCTTCTATCATCAAGTAACATCCACTGGTTCCTGAGTGTTTCCCCAGAAGGTCTCATGAGAATGGACAAGCCATAGATTAGTCAAGTTTCATCAAAGAAGATTTTATTATAACTTTGTTCAGCTCTCAGTGGCCATGGAGACTTAAGATAGATGACTGCACCAAAATAACAGGCTGGAGAGCTTTTTCCTTTTCTTTTCAGTTGTAAAACCAGTCATTATTTTCATTAAGCTGCAGACCGAGCCCACTGACACCTAAGTAAGGAAAGTGGAAATATGTGAAAGGTAACAGATGGCGGAGGCTTCGGTTATGAGGGTAACACGTGTGCAGCGAACTTGTTCCACACCTTTAAAAGGTGTAAGGTGATAGCATGGGGGGTGGTCCAGAGAGGAGAAGTCCACTGGAGAGGCGGACACTAGAGTTTTGTTTGATTTCCCTTTCGGAGCTGAAGATGTCAAGACTTTCTTTCAAGTAAATGCTACCAGCGAAGGATACGAGTTATCTCTATTTAGCCATCAGAGTCTAATAAGCACGTACTGCGTGAAATACATTAATTAAAAATGCAATATAATAGCAACTCAATATATGTGAAAAATTAAAAGATTTTATTCCTACTAAATACACTTACCATGTAATGTATAAGCTGGCCTGCATTTTTCAGCGGAGAAAACGTTCTTTGGCCCTGAAGTCTCTCTGGAAGAGACTCTGCTGTGGTCTCTTGCAGCCCAAGTCACCAGAATCTTCCTTCGGAGACTCTTCCCAGAGTGGGCACTCCATCAGTGTGTCAATTGACGGAGCATCGAAGGACTAACAGGAGAGCTTCTTAACCCACATGCCTCCCGGGGAGGAGCGGTGACCGTGGCAGCTGAGCTGGACCTTTCGGTTGAGCTTTCGGCTCCGTCAGTTTCAAAGCAGGCGTTGACCTTGCGCAGTGGGGAGCTCACCCACATTGATGGGAGAACAGTGATTCCTGAGATGCGTGAGGACTCCGGGGACATTGGGCGTGTCTGGAGACGTTCTGTTTGTCACAGTGGGTGGGGGCTGCACTGGCATCTAGTGGGTAGAGGCTGGGGATGTCACACACCCTAAGGCACCCAGGACCACAGCAGAGACTTCACAGCCTGAAGTGTCAGCAGTGCTGAGGTTGGGAAACCCTGTCCTCGAAGAGAAGTTGTTCAGGTGCCACCAGGCCCTGTGAATTAACCCACAAAGCTCGGCAGGTATCAGAGGATGAAAGGCAGCTCTCAGTGTAACCAAGGACGTGAAAGCACACGAAGGTTTAACCAGGGAGACTAAAGCAAGAGAGGCAAGTGTTTTAGGTTGAACTGTATGGAAATTGCCAACATGAGACTGTTTCTCCAAAAAGGGGGGTGCAGTTTCCTACGGTTGAGCTGGTAAAGTTCCCCATTTATTTAGTTTTTCATTAATTAATTAATTTATATTTGGCTGTGTTGGGTCTTCGTTGCGGTGCACGGGCTTCTCATTGTGGTGGCTTCTCTTGTTGCAAGCATGGGCTCTAGGCATGCAGGCTTCAGTAGTTGTGGCACGTGGGCTTCAGTAGTTGTGGCTCGCAGGCTGTAGAGCGCAGGCTCAGTAGTTGCGGCGCACGGGCTTAGCTGCTTCACGGCATGTGGGATCTTCCTGGACCAGGGCTCGAACCTGTGTCCCCTGCCTTGGCAGATGGATTCTTAACCACTGTGCCATCAGGGAAGCCCCCCCATTTATTTTTTACTTTGAAGAAGTACAACATGGAGTGAGCTGATTAATTCAGAGTCAACGAAAAATATCTGCAATGTGTTTTGCCCAGAGCCCAGTCTGAATGAGGGGTGGCGCTGCAGGCGTGGGTGGAGGGGCTGGGGGCTCGGTGGGGTCCTCTGCTCACCCACGCAGGCCACCCGGGAGCCGACAGGGAATAGGTGACCAGAGCACAGACTGCGTGGCACAGAGTCAGCCCACAGGCACAGATGATCGCTTTCTCCAAATGTCTGGGGCCCCAGTTCAGTCAGGGCAGGTGGCCGATTTGGGGTTTGCAAGCGTCTCACACTCTGGGGAGTCTTTCCAAGGCCACCTGGCCTGGCCGCCACACGGGCAGCCTGAGGAGAGGGACGTCCACTGTGGAGCTTGAGCCCTGACCTTGCGTGTAGGTCCCTGTTTCCTTGCGTCGATGACCACATGGGCTTTTCTAGCTTGAGCTTCTTGTCCTGTGAAGTGGGGTCCTTACGACTCTCTCAGGGGCCTTGGAAAAGTGAGCACGGTGAGGCCCTGGTGCTGGATGGCAGAAGGGGTTCCCTGTGGCTGGAATATCGCTTGTTGACCTAGAAGATCATCTTTTCCCATTTAGAATTTGACGAAGATTTTTAAGAAAATTCACATTTTTTCTTTAGGCAGAGAAGAAATCAGAGGTCGAGAAAGAGATGGTTTCTACCATTTCAAGTACTAAATGGTTACTTCCGGCGAGGGATGCTTTAACTCCCATTTGGAAGGGAGTGATTTTTGAATGTAAGAGATTTTAAATCATGACTGTGATTTATGATCCATCAAGGTTGGGTTTGGATACGAGGAAATAACATCAAGAAGAGCATTTTAAATGGCAAGTTTTGTTTCTTTGAAAAAGTGCTCTCCTTGTGGGGAATAATCTCTTTTTGTCTGTTGATTTCTTTTTAACCCATAACAATAAGTGACAGATTGTTCCGCTATTAACGCTATTTACTGGAACACATTTCAGAGAGAACATTGTTTTCTAAAGAGACAATAAACAACAGCTTTCTTTCGTTTTTCCATGGAAAAATATCCTTTGGTAGGTATATGTGGGCTAGAGAAATATTAACACGAGAGACCCTTTTAGTAATAAGACATTAAAATAAAATACCTACCTTTTTTTTTTTTTTTTTTCCTTCTCTTACTTGAACCTTGGGTTGAGTGTGTGCAGTGTGGTGCTCCTGTCAAGACCCAGTGCCTTTGTGTCACCAATTTGCCTCCCCTCCTGGGTCCCCCTGGAGTACTGGCTGTTCCCAGAGGATCCCTGTGCTCTTGGTCTGGCCTCACTCTCAACTGTACATCACTGTTCCCTGCCTCTTAGAGGACATTGCTGGGAGGCAGGGGCCATGCTTTACTCTGCTTCAGACCCCTCACAGCGGCTGCCATGTACCTTCAAGCCCAGTGTGCACTCGAGAAATTTGTCAACTTACTGTTAGCTGTTGTTTTTGTCTGGAATTATCAGAATGACTTGGCTTTCATTTCAGACTCTTTTTTTAATGAATAGATTTTTTAATCCAGTCTACTTCAAGTCAATTTTCAATCAATCCTTCAAAAATTAATATTTTAATGAGATTATGATTCAAAATGCTGCTGTAATTTAATAATAGCCATGATGTATGGGGCTTTAGAATTTACAAAATGCTTTCTCTTTTTACATTAATTTTTAAATGTTAATCGGGTATTCCTGGAATTTGAAGCGATGAGTCCTGTGTCGACTCTTTAGAGGTCAGTTAATTATTCCGGGTGGCCTGATTCCCTCCCGTTCTGCTCTGCTGGGATTTGTGCCAAATGGTCTCCGTCGCAGGATGGACAGCCGGGCTGGGTCTCAGGGTCGCTGATACTGCTTCTTTGTCAGTGGTTCTGGCCTGAGGTTTCTTCAGAATCGGGTTGACGGAGCTGGCTCGTCTGGTGATTTTTCTCTCAAATCTCAGCTATTCTTGGGAGCTCTATGTCCAGAAGGAGTAGCAGTTGTCCTTCTGTTGCCCAAGCGGAAACCGAAAATGGTACCAATTTGGACAGCTCTTGTCCTCTGTCCAATGCTGGCGGGATGGTCTGTAGGCTCCCGGAATTGAATGACCACCGGGTAGTCCTCTTTTTTTTTTTTTTTTTTAACAGAACACAAAAATGTTGAAAGCCTCATTTGTGCTCCTATGTGCATGTGGAATAATTTTACTTTTAAGGAAGCAAATTAAAGAAACATGCATTCTGTGTTATCATAGAATGAAAAGAATGAGTGATCATCACAATCCAAAGTTTTTTTATTTTCTGGTGTGAGAACACACCAGAAGACATGGAAGCTCCAACAGAAATAGTTTTTCGTCTTTAACTTGTTCCTGGCCATGGGCTGGGGGACAGCCAGCAGATCTCAGCAGCACCAGGCGGGCCTGAGAACCAGGCTTCTCGACTCCAGCAGGTGAGGAGGGGGCGGGGGTAGACGCACTGGACGCTGGGCTTTAACAGCGTCAGAAGCCCTGGGTCTTGCAAGCAGAGTTGAAGCTACAGGTAAATGAACACAGAAGCCACACCTGTTGTAGGTTCTCTGCATTTTCAGGGAAAAATACAAATCTCGATTTCTTGTTGCAACCCTAGGCAATTTCTTGGTGTCTTTCCACAGAATATTTCCAACCACCCGCTCCCCACACCCGTGCCTGTGTACGCACACACACGCGCACACAGTTCAGTTTCTAGCAGAGTTCGTTTCTAGCAGTTTCCTAGGAAGAATGCTTGGCAAAGTCTCCTTCTTATTCAGAAGGTCATACTCTCTGACCCGGTTCCATCCTGTGATTGCACTTCCATGCCAGTCAGGGCTGCATGTCTGCTGTATACATTCCAGAAGCACATTTTTAAGCCACAGCAGCCGTTTGTTGATTTCACTTGAAAGTATAGCTTTAAAAATATATGTGCGTTTTTCAACGATTCGTGGGCAAAGTGAATGAGTTGAAAGAGTAATCTGCACTGGAGAGCCCTCCACATGGTGCTGTGCTCCACGTGTGAGTCTCGCTGCTTACGGGTGTCCACTGGTGCCTCGTGGACCACAGGCTCACAGTTTCTCTTCCAGTAAAGACAGGGAGCGCACCTGGATTTGTGTCCAAACCTTGGGCACTTTCTGGCCTTGATCGACCTCCTACTCCATGTCTGTGAAATGGAAAGATCGAATGATGACCTTTTAGATCTTCTCTAAGTTTTTATAGTCCCAAAGGAACAAGGTAAACACACTGCCACCCAGATTCATTAGAGATGTGTTTTCCCTCCTGGATTTCTGTACTTTGTCCTAAGATAACAGGAGTGTGGGTTGGGTTCTAGCGGGTCCCAGCGTGAGGGTGAGGAACTATTCTGCTTGGCATCAGGGGGGATGTCGATTATACCTGCCCTGCGCCTTTGCCACGGCCTTGGGTGGTGCCTGAGTGTGTTAAGCCTATGGTTTCCTCCAAGAATTTCTTTTCAGTATCCTAAGAAGAATATATTTCTAGCTGATGTAGTCCTGAGACAGGATGAACAGTGAATCTGGGAACAGTATGGCTGCCCGACTCTTTGGTATCTACGTGAATTAGACGTGTGCATGGTTCACTCAATGGGGTAATTACTACCTTAATGATTCTGTAGGTACTCGCGTGATTAGGCGCCGTCTGTACGTTGCTAACCGTCTTGTTATTGATGATGCCGTGACTCCCTGCTTCTGCTTCTGCTGCAGAACATGGTCAGAGCTGTAGAGGATGGGGCGGAGGAGACAGTGGAGAGACCTGATTCAGTTTGGCCTCTTCTGAAATGAGCAGCCAGATGCCGCAGAGAAGGCAGAGTTTAGTATCCTCCAACCCCCTCCTGTACCCCACCCCCGTCCCCTGGTAAATTCTTGGGATGCACAGATGCCTTTCTACGCAGACTTGGCTGTCAGGGGCGGTGGATCCTCTTCCAGAGCATGGAGTCCATGTCCGGCGAGCTGAGCACGTGGTCTGTGCGCACGCGAGTCTAACGCAGCCTCCAGGCCGCCCCCCCCCCCCCCCAAGCCCCCACCACTTACCAGCAGCAGCTCCTTGAAGCCCTCACTTGCTTAAGTCTCGTCGCGAGGGGTTAATCACTGCTCTGGAGCATCTGCACCAGCCTCATTAGGCCGGCCTGTTGTGCAAACTGTCATGTTTCAGATTTGAAGCTTATCAGGGTCACGGCTAAGACAGTCCTTACAGAGGCAGGTCGAGGCATCTCCAGGGCCTGGGGCAGCGGGGGGCGGGTGGCAGCTGGCAAGTCACTTCTCTCTATGACCCTCTGACAGTGTCCCTCGTCTTATGGAATCATAAATGTGCCAGGATTTCCTGATGGGTTTGCCACCTCCCTGCCTGTCTCCCCTAGATCGTGGTGACAGCGCACAATTCTATGAATACGTTAAAAGCTACCAAGCTGTACACTTTAAAGCGTGAATTTTATTATAGGTAAATTACATCTAAAGCTTTTACAAATAACAAAAAGAAAAAGAAGCAGTTAAGACAACGCAGTAACATATCAACTCCAGTATCAGATAAAATTCATATAGTGTTTCTTAAAATCAGTTAACCAATCAGTCTCCCCCTTTTCCTGAAGCAGTCAAGCAGTCTTCATCAGCTTAAAGGCGAGCTGAGTTTTTCTTCACAGATGAGGGATTAATTGTAGAACAATCATAAAAAAATATTTGAGGCTCTCCTTTAGGGCTTGAGGGTTGCAGTGATTTTCTCTGCCATCTGCCCGCTTGTTCTGTCACTGATCCCATGCACAAGGTCAAAGCATCAGCTCCTGCGACCCTCAGAAGTTTGTTTTGTGTTTGTCACTCCCTCCTTTGCATGCTGCCATGTCTTCTCCGGAGCATTCCTCGTGGCGAGAAGTGCGAGGTGATTTTGTTTCTCCAGCTGCAGAACCCAATTACTCTGTCCTGTCATATTTCTTCCGGCCTTGGTAACAAAGTTACACCCAGAGAAGTAACATTTGTCCAGCACGTATAAAAATCTCCGCCTTTTCTCCAAACGGATTACACCACACTTAGCCTTTTGAACAGAGAATGTATCGCAGGTACCACGTATGCCTTGGCCCAGACCTTGAAAGTAATTTTTACGCTTGTCCTGCTATGTTTTTATTTCCAGTGACTTTTCTGGAAGGGCAGTGCCTGTGACATGATCTGTTGTGCTTTTCTTAAGGGCCATAATCATAAAGCCTTTCTTTTTATCAACAAAAACCCCTCCCTGAACCAGTGTAGAGCCTGGACAGGCCAGGTCGCAGCTCATGCTGTGTAGAGGAGGTCTGTGCCGCTTCTGAAGGAGCAGAGACCCAGCAGCAGAAGAGAGAACACCAGGCCTTGGACTTGGAGGGCTCTTCAGATCTGTCCTTCCTGTAACTAAGACTTTTCTGTCACTCAGCATATCTGAGCCTCGCCAATAAGGTGATAACTGATACTTACAAATTTGTCTTCGAGGTCCTGCAGGATCACGTCTGCCTATTTAATTGTTAAAGAAAGCCTCAATTATATCCAGGGGTAGTGTTAAAAGTATCCCTCTGCCTTCACATTTTCTGCTAATTAGTAATTCCACTTGGGTGTGGAATGAACGGGATCTTTCTATTAACTAGATTAATGGGATAACCAGATCCGAACAGTCCCCATCTTCCCAAACAAAAGAACTTCCTGTAGAATATTCTAGATACAAGGTATCTTCTGAAAAATAGCAATGAAATCATTAATTGTTTAACATTTTCGTTTTCTTCAAAGTGAAAGGAGGAGTCCAGTGACTTTGCACACAGGGGTTCTATTTCTGAACAATTCCGTTTGGCCTCCTGGAAGGTCTGAGTGACTTTCGGTGGAATAACCGGATCTGTTTGCTCCGAGGAGAGGGCGCAAGTCCTCTGAGGAAGCAGGGAGACAGATGGCCAGCTATTGTGTTACCACCATCACCTGCTGGGCCGTGAGCAAATATTAAGTGAATAATATATATGTAATTGGTGTGAAAGTACAGTCGCAACATTTCTAATTCCGTCTGAAGGATGGCTACTTCTTGAACATTTGTATTTCATAGAATACTATATTGAAATGTTTCTGTTTACAGGGTTAATCCATTTTAAACCGCTTTAAAGTGAACATTTTCCCCCATTTTTGACACCACTGTGCAATATTTTGAATTGAAATGGCCCGTAATGGCCCTTTTTTATTTTCCATAACAACGTGAGCACTGAATTATAGCTGTGCAATTATGTAAACAATGGAAATGCTTCCAGAATGAATCCTTCCTTTTAAATTTTCATTTTGTGTAATTGTTGGAAGGTTTGGAGCCGTAATAAACAAAATTATTTTACACATTTATCGTTCTAAAGGTCAATTATAAGAGAACTAAAGAAACAACACTATACAAAATGAATAAACCAATTTCTGTTGCCATCGCCATATGTTTTTCTTATCACTTATGGTTTTTCCAGTTACTGTGTACATAGCATTCAATTAAAGCGATTCATTTACTAGGCTGAATGTGGTTTGTGTTTATAGAACTGTGCTTTGGAGGGGAGGAAACAACATGCCTCTATTTGAATTACCTGATTTTTTTGTAAGATCAGTGATAAGAGACAGATGTTCTCACCAGTTACTTTCTCATAAACCTGAATCTCTGGATAAGCTGCAAATTCACAGCTATCATCTTACAATCCCGTTTTCACACTCAGTGTGTAGCATGCGTGTGGACTTGTAACCAAAAATGAGAGGAAAATACTAGTTTGGTGGTCCGTTCCTCATATTACAGCATTTTGCGGATTGAATTTTATTTCCTCTGAACAAAAAGCGTGCGAAAGAGTTTCATGCTGGTCAATTTTCAAGAATAAGCTTAATTCCTATTTTAGAGTCCATCTTTTTAATGAGCTTATAGTTTTGCTTATTATTTTCAGTCTAGAACGTGGAAAAGAAACTAATTTTTGCTACCAGACTCACTTGACTGGGTACATTCTAGAACTCCTTAGAAGAATGGACTCTTGAATATCTAAAACAGAGCATTTTCCGGTTTTTATTTCATTATTTGCCCTATAAATTATATACACTATGGCTAATTGCTGTAACACTTTGCTAAGGATGTTATTGGAGAGAATTAGTTTTTAGGGTTTTTTAACTTCTGGGAGAATGTAATCTAAGAGGCGTTGGGGACCACCTTTGAAATGTTTTAAAAAGCTCTTTCTGAGTATCAGCAAAATAGTAGTTCACGGAATTCTACAAAGTAAATTCTAGAAAGTAAAAATCCTTCATAGTCCTTCCCTTTTATTTTTACTCTGTTTACTTCTGTGTGACCCTCTTCAGTTTACAAGGCATGTGTTCACATCTCTCCCGTTACCCACAAGTCCAGGGGGAATCAGTCCCTTCTGTGGAAGAGAAACGAGAAGCTCTAAGCTCGACGTGACCTGTCCACGGTCACATACACGAGGTCTTGACCCCAGGCCTGGGGCTCTTTTTACTCTGCCACAGTCTGACTTGAGTACAGGGGCATTTTCCACCATGATCACAAAGGAGGGGGCACTGAATAGCCCTGAGTCGAACCCGGGGTGCCATGGCCCTGGCTCTGCCAGCCCTGTGACCCCCGGACAGGTGGCTGGAGCGGGCACAGAACTTCTCTCTCCACCCAGGATGCAAACCACGCTGTTAACAAGGAGAGCCTCCATCTGACGGGGATGTTCAGCAAAAACTCAGTAGCCTTGGTTTACCATAATTGTACTGATTTAAGGGTTATTTTCTACTTATGACAGGATACGAGTTTTCCAGAATACTCTTATTTACATGAAAAAAAAGTGAGTTACTTTGAAAAACAGACAAATCATGTTCACTTTGGACTTGAATAGGACAAAAAGCATGAGGGTTGTATGTGAATAATTTGTGTTTGGGAAGCACCATCCTGTTCAGTCTCCCTGAAACCCCAGGGACCCAGGAGAAAGCTTCAGTCTCAAGATTTTCATTTTCGCAAGGATTCCGGCTGTCGCCGTGGTCTCAGTGTGTGGACAGGAAGGCTCGTACCAGAAGTACCGGCAGCCCTTCGTGGACGTCCCTCTGCTGGGAAGATGCAGCTCCTCTCCTTCGAGCACCACGGTTATTCCTAATTTCAAAATGTCACAAAGATTGTAATCTTTGGGTTGTTCCATTTCAGTGTGGATAAGCAAAAGAAGCAAGCATATGGCCCTAACTTGGCCGACTGGCCATACAGCCCCCTCTTTAACCCCCATATTAACCCCAGCCCAGAGCTGCTGTAACTGGCGGCCTCACTTCTCCTGGGGGCTGCCTTCCGTGGGTGGCGGGCAGGCTAGGCCAGCCATCTGTTATTTTGCCTTCTCTTTCCAACCTTCTCGCCCGTAGAAACAGGTTCCGTTCAAGAGACTGGCCGGGGTCCAGGGGGTGGGGAGCCTGTGACATTTCTGCTTCCTTCAGCATCAGTGGCAACTTAGTCATTTCTGGGAATGCCCCACTTGCAGCTCATAGCCTGGACGCATCCGAACCTTGTGAAGCGAAATGGATTTCATGTATAAATTCTGGCTTTAGCTTGTTAAAGGATTTAGTTCATAATTCCCTTAAACGTATCCCAGAAAACCCTTTTTTAAAATTAAACCTCTCAATTCCAGTGGTGCAAAATCTGTGATTTAAGTATGTGCTAAAGGTGTTAAAAACCCACACGGTTCGAGTCTCAGTTCCTCCTCTCAACAGATGGAATTAACACAAACCTAACAAAGTTAACATCATGGTTGTTTGCATTATTAATCTTCCCACGCACGGCATTCTACTACCTTGCGAGCCAGGTTTGCACGAATCCTTTCGTGGCAGCAGATGTCAACAGAAGCGTGCTTCCATCTGCTGCCCGAGACCTTGATGCCTGATACCCCGAGACGAGGCCCAGCACAGAGCGTACCTCTGTGAGTAATTACAGGTGTGTGGTGAGGAGTCCAGGGCATTAATCAGAGGCTTCATTATGAAAAAGGTGGATCTTTTGTTCTGCGCTCAGAGCGGGAGTTGACCACACACTTTCTAAACTGCAGTGTCCATCTGCTCAGCCCCTAGAATGTTTGCCTTGGCTGATGTGGACACTGAAATGTATCAAAGGACGTGATTACAGCAGGTTTAAACATTAACCCGGGGGAAGCGTGGTTCGGGTTTTTCTTTCCTTTCCTCCTTCCTTCCTCCCTTTTATCTGTCTATTTATCTGTTTGTCTCTCTGTTTATTTTTGGTATAGGAAAAAGTCTGCTGAAATGCTAAAACCTTAAGTTAGTACTTGCTAAATAATTTACCATATAAGAGCTCTAATAAAGCACTGCGCCGTCATTTTAAGGACACACACAGCATGATTTGTAGACACTAAATGAGCCTGCTATGTGAGAAAGAAGTCCTAGAAAAAATGTTTTGTGAACACCTAAAGGTTCTCTTTTAAGATTACATGTTGTTCAATAAGGTTATTTTTATGAAAAAGGACTTAATGTGTTAGAATCGAGCACACTGCTATCCCTTGCTCTAATTTAATCAAGTTAAATCAGGATTATTTTAAAGGATTTTCAAATAGCTACACTGAAATTTGAGAAAACAAACCAGAGGTTTTGGGGGGCTTTTTGTTGTTGTTGTTTTGGTATTTTGCTTCTTGTATTTTGCGACTAACTCTAGGTTATATAACTACAAGTCCCATAACTACAGCACTTCAGTGAATTTGATGAATGCACTTGGCCTAGAACTGCATAAAAGCAGTTTGTGGTTTTCTTACTAATCCCCTTTGCACACACTCGCACAGATGGCTTCAGAGACGCGGCCTGGCCGTGGATGGCACGAACGCCGTCCAGGAGAAGAGCCCTGGTCTGCCACGGGCTGGAATGAGGCAACGCCTCAGAACAGAGCTGGCGGGCAGGGGCCAGCCGGCCACCCACCAGTGAGAGGCCCTTCCAGACCCAGGGACACCAGGTGTCTGCGGGCAGATGGTCCACACGCAGCACTGGGCACACGTGCCTTGCCACCCACTTCTACCCGGAGCCCCACCGACCACCTGACCTTGGCGTGTGACCCATCCCAGCGGGACCCACACTCCCATTGTTTCACACAGGAGTCGCCCGAAGAATGCAAGTTTCCATCTCTGCCTACTTCAGGAGTTTGTAATAGAACAGTGTGCTTTGACTTTTGAAAATTGAAGAAGATGAGAAGTGATAGCTGCTTGCAGGTTTAATTTATTTATCTACCTCAACACTCCTGTAGCTTGTCCGAGGAGCCCACCTCTACATGGAAGATGGAAGAGTGTCTAGTCCCAATGCCACAATTCAGGTCTTGGACAAGTCACCCTACAGTTTAAGGTCTCCATCCTCTTACGTGTAAAATGAGTACACAATAGCCCCTGGACTAACTCATCTCCTGGAACCCTTTTCACTGAAAAAGTTCCGTGGTCTGTTTTCTTTCAGATAATCTCACAGTAGTCATATGTACAGACGAACTGATGACTTTGGAATTTTGGTCTGGAAACTTACAGTTGTGTTTTCTTTTCTCCCCTTCTAGGATATCTTAAATACCGTTGTAAGGCACTGCCCACCCCGCTTTTTCTCCCTGGGTTTGCCCGGCTTCTCCATGCTGGTGGGGGACTTCATCACGGCCGCTGCCAGGGTCCTCAGTGCAGACACGCTGGCGGTGAGTGTGACAATGCTCAGCATCCCAGCTCCCAGGAGGCTTCACAGCGGCTAACAAGGTTCAGATTTCTCCACTCCTAACAGGTGTTGACTCATTAGTGCAACGTGAAACCGGGCTCTCGGGTAGATGCCCTGGCAGCTGATGTGTGAAATTGTAGGATAAGATGACACACTGGTAGTGGAAAGGCGTTTCATCAAAAGGCCAGAGTGTGAGAAATCATGTCCTCACTACTATTGCAGCACATTTACACAGTCAGAGGCAGGACTGGTCTCCTAGAATCTTGTTAGCATTTTTCAGTAAATGGTGGCACAGACACTAATGTCTGTGGTCAAGAGAGATTTTTTTTTTTTGCGGTACGCGGGCCTCTCACCATTGTGGCCTCTCCCGTTGTGGAGCACAGGCTCTGGACGCGCAGGCTCAGCGGCCATGGTTCGCGGGTGCAGCCGCTCCGCGGCATGTGGGATCTTCCCGTACCGGGGCACGAACCCGTATCCCCTGCATCGGCAGGCGGACTCTCAACCACTGCGCCACCAGGGAAGCCCAAGAGAGAATTTTAAGTGTACATCATCAATAAGGTTTTTTTTCTATTATTAAGTCTTAGTTATAAGTCTAATAGAAAATATTTTCTTAAAATGTTAGAACACTAAAATTTTTAACCAGAAAATTAATATATATCGTTGTATTCATATGCCATAAAACTCTGTCAGAATTCTTGTACTAAGAAATGAGAAGCAAGTGGGCTAAGCGAGCGCTAAGGGCTACGAAAAGAATTGATTTGTAGTCTCCACCTTTACCTCCACTATTAGGGCGATGTATTAACGCCTTTGAGAGGACACTCTCACCCATTTCAATTTAAAGGCCTCTCACAGTTGTGCTCTGTACAGCTGTTACTGTTCAGAGCCAGTTTTCCCTTCTTTAAATGGTGTAAATAAAACTAGCTTTACTGTTTGCCAGGCACTTCTATTGAAATCAGTGTGAGTATCTAGCTACCTAAATTCTGTTTGACACGTTGTTACTTTCTTATTCTACTTATTTCTTCACTGCAGGGCAAATTCAAACTCCAACCCTGGGTTTTGAATTAAATTGTTTTTTTAATGCTTTGTATAGCTGGTATTTCATGCGCTTTTTCTTCTAGGGGTAAATTAAAAAGCGAAGGAGGGAAGAGAGACAGGAGCAAAAGGGATGGATGAGTGAAAAGAAGGAAGAAAGAAGGAAAATGTTGAATTTGTTCAACTGTTTTTCTTTTTTGTAAAGACTATGACAACTTTTCATACTTATTTCTGAAAAACTTTTTGTAGGATAATCATTCTCAAGGAACCTTCTAATTTACTTTTAACCATTCAAATCAACATTGAAAAAACTTTGGGAAAAAAATTGAAAAACTTTGGAAAAAACATTGAAAAAACAGGATATAGGAAGGAAAATACTTTATTGAAATTTTCCTTACTTGCTCTGAGAGTTTCCTGTGAAAATGCTGGCGCCCTTTCTAGTGATAATATCATGCACGGTGGTCATTCTCTGTGAAAATTTATCTTTCGACTAGATGAGCTATTAAAGTGGCCTTCCAAAACATTTGTTTAAAGAGAGAGAGAGAGAGAAAATATGAGAATGTGAGTGTAAGATTTATATTACATAAAGGAACAATAACTCTGAATTACTTTGAATCACTCTCTGAGTTTAAACTTGAGGTTTAAAATTGTAGGAGAACTAGTGAGAGGTGTTCGGATAGGGACACACCTGCTCAGTCAGAATTTTCCGTTAATGACAAGCCTGGAGGACTCCTGGTACGTAGATCTGCCTGCTGAGGCCACGAGGGAAAGAGAAACGCGTGCACAAGTACCCAGGAGGTGGGGGAAGATCGTGCTCAGCAAATATTGTTATCACAGCTCCAAACTAGAGACGATCCGAAAGTCCACCAGCGGCAGAGTGGATGCATCCTGATGTGCACACAGCGAGGGATATTACATGTAATTCTCTCCCCATTCTCCATCCTGCAGCCCTGCCCAGCCAGGCCCAGGGTCCTTCCCAGCATTGTGGGTACTAGTCATCCATCCTGGGGCAACAGACTCACAGGCCTCGCTCTTCTGTGTGTAAATTGGGGCTCACCACAGGCCCAGTACCCAGGCAAAAAAATTATCTAGATTTACTCCGTTCTTTGAATAAAGCTGCGTGACAGCTCTTTATTTTATGTAGGAGCTATTGTTTTGTATCCAGTGGTTACAGAGTCACACACGACTCAGGGGAAAAAATCAGCCTCAGCGAGGTTCAAACCAAGACTATATGGTGGGTCAAGGGAACCGTTAGTGAAGGCCGAAAGAACAAGTCTGTGGGAGAAACACTGACTGCGGACGTACTATATGCCAGGACCTGGCCTGCGTAAATGTGACAGGGAACCCATCCTCCGGGAATCGGACAGGTAAACTAAGCGTTAATATTTGCACATAAGTTTCTAGCAGCCACAATAGAAGCACCTCCAGAACCCAGAGGGGTGCCAGTGTGGGACCAGTTAATTCTGCATGATGAGAGCTGGAAGGGAAGGCATCTGTTAGAAAAGCCTTCATGGAAGAAGCAAAGCTGACGCGGAGACCTGCAGGGTGGGCCCTGTCCATCCGTGAATGAGAGCCACAGCCACCACCTTGTCCCCAGGTGGTGTTTACTGGGCATCCTCGGGGGAGAGAAGTGATGAAGACTGTCTGCCCCCGTCTTCGTGGGGAATGCAAACATCAAATGAATACATAACGCGTCGTCAGGAAGTGATGAATACCAAGGGAAAACCCAAAGCAGGGATGCTGGAGGACACAGAGGTGGAATGACACAATGTCTTGAATTTGCTTTAAAACTGAAAGTGGAAAACTTTTAAACAAATTTTAAATATTGAAATGAAAAAAACGAAAAGGAGATAAATGAGGCAAGAGTGGTAACATCTTGAGTCTAGGCATTGGGTGCATGGATATAACATTCTGTCTACTTTTACATTTAGAGATTTTCTTAACAGGAAAATAGAGGAAGGTACAGGTAGCAGGTAAGGGGGCAGTGATGGAGGCTGGGTGGTGTCACACAGAACCATAGCACCCTGTGGCGAGGGGGCGCTTGTCAGGGGAGATGGCTTCTGGACCCCGACTGGAGATGGCAAACAGGTAGTCGGATCTACAGATCTGGACTCAGGAAGGAAGCCAGGGCTACCGAGAGGTGCTGAGGGGTCGGCGACACGTAGGAGGCATTTAAACCCTCGGGTCTGGACATCCCGGATGAGTTGAGTGTAGATCTCGGAGGGAAGAGGGCCGAGAATTGCACTCAGCACCCTGGAGTCTATATCCTGAGGAGGCGAGGGGTCCCAGCAAGGAGACTGTCAGGTCCCCTGGGGAACCAAGAAAGGTGTCCAAGCGATGGAAGGGCTCCCAGGTGCACGGGAGCTGTCAGCTGCATCCCCTGCCGTGCGGGGTCGGGTGAGACCAGGCCTGGATGGGAACTGGTGGGTCTCGTGTTGTGGGGGTCATGTAACGAGAAGCTGTGTGCTCACTGACCAACTTTGAAAAACCTGAACATTTTGGTGTTAGTAGTTTCAAATCTTTGTATTTAAAAAATGAAGTAAAACAGGAAACAGTAAACTTCACCCCTGATGCCGTTGCCCCAGCAGGGCTGCCTCAAAATCATGAAAAAGTAAAACACATTGTTGCTTATCTAACGTTTATAACCAGAAGGAAAATGTGTGTCTCACTTCCCTTTGCCGTGTGCAGGCCCCTCGTTTGGAAGCCCTCACCATTCTCGGGTCTCTGGTCTGCTTTCCCAACACCTACCGCGAGATCCCTCTGTGGCAGCCGGTGCCCGAAGTTACTGAAGTCACCAGGGGAACGGAAGATGTCAAGGTACGTGATGCAATGACCGAATCTCAGGTTAGCATCTTCTATAAATTTATTTAGTTAGTTATTTTTTATTTTTGACTGTGTTGGGTCTTCGCTGCTGTGCACGGGCTTCCTCTAGTTGAGGTGAGCGGGGGCTACTCTTCGTTGTGGTACGCGGGCTTCTCATTGCAGTGGCTTCTCTTGTTGCAGAGCATGGGCTCTAGGCGCGCAGGCTTCAGTAGCTGCTCCGCGGCATGTGGGATCTTCCCGGGCCCGGGATCGAACCCATGTCCTCCTGCATTGGCAGGCGGATTCTTAACCACTGCGCCACCAGGGGAGCCCTGGTTAGCATCTTCTAACTCGAGCTGTGTGGTTCTCTCTTCCATTATTATGCATTGAGCTGTTATCCCTGAAAGTTTGGCTATATCGTTTAGATGTATCAATTGTTTTTTTAGAAGGCTGGTTTTGGGAGGATTAAATGAACTAGATGGAGAGCGATGGTTAGGTTCCTCGGGTGTTTTTTATTAGATCTGTTTATCATGCCTACGGATCATGATTATGTAATGAATCATTCTTTGTAATAATTTTATTAGTGTAACTATGCTGCATTAGTGCATCAAATGAATTTATAAGAAATAATTGAAATAAGCAAAACATTGAAGCCCATTGTTGGCCTGATTAAATACTACTACTATTTGAGGTTCTAAATTAATCCTTGGAGAATAAAATTAAACAGTCTCTCCTCAGCTGACTTTGGGGCAAAGAAAAATGCTTTTCAAATCAATTTATCTATCTATAGTACACAAGTACAGCGTGTAATTCAGTGTACGATGTGTAATCCAGTGGAAGTAAAAGAAAACCGAGATTTTTCCTATGACGAAGAGTCATTTGCTCTGCTTGGTTTTTATTGTATACACAGAAAAGCTCTCCCCTAGGCAGGCTCAAAGCCCTGCGAGCCCCCGGCTGAGACCACCATGCTGCTCCCCTGAGCCCCTTGTGTCCTTCCCCCAGTCCTTCAGTGGCCCCTCACTGCCTAGAATGAGGACAGAACATGTGGGAAATCAACTACTAAACAAGGTTTTTATTTTACGTCATTTTGTGTTTTTAGCACTACCTCATAAGTATTTTACTGAAGAATGCCACAGAGGAACCAAATGAGAGTGCAAGGTAAATGCTAAATAAAAGGTAAACTAGTTTAGAATTTTAGGATACACATTCATGTGTCATCAGTTAATATTAAAAATGCTTATTCTTTCACATTACTCTTACACTAAAAAGTACAGTAAGAACTATGTGGGGAAAATGCTTTATTAATTTTTTCAAAGGTGCCATTATTAAGTGAAAAGCACAAGGTGTAGATGATTGTGTGTAGCACATGCTACCTTTTGTGTAAGAAAAAGCAAGATTGTGAATACGTAGGTGTATTCCCTGGTATTTTTAACAAGGAAGAAAATGGAAGGATAAACCGAAATGTATAAAAATGATGTACTTACAGGATAGTGATTCTCAATCGGCAGTGATTTTGTATCCCAGGAAACATTCAGCAATGTCTGGAAACATTTTGGTTGCTTCCACCAGGCATCTGAGGTTGCTGGCAGTCTGTGGCCAAGATAGGAGGTTTTCTGGGGCACGTACAGAGTGAAAAGTTCCTATCTGTTCTCCCCAGGTGAGGCCCGGAGCTGGGAGCACTGGTGGCGGGCACAGCAGTTTCTGATCCTCAACCTCCAAGCTTGTAAGGTCACCAGAAGCCCAGCTCCGCCTCTTGCTCGTGTCCTGCTCCCTCCGGGCCGGTTCCAAGCGAGCAGCGGGCACTTGCACTGTCTTGTTAGCTCTCCGATCATTTTCAAGGGTTTTTTCTTTTGTATTTTGTCTAACTTCTTCACTTACCTTCAGTGGACGGTTCAGTCACAATTTTCTAGTCTGCCATTACCAGAAGCTGTAAATTCGTGAATCAATTTGATAATATTAAATAACCTTGCATTTGGGGATAAACACAACTTGGTTTACACAGCACTGGATCTGATTTGACTAACATTTTGTTCAGGAAAGTTGCATTTATATTCATGGCCTTTAATTTTCTCTCCCCATCCTGTCCTTGTCAAGCTTGATTACAAGGTTATATAGTCTCACAAAATGAGCGAAGTGCTGTTTCATTCTGTTCAGTCAGCAAGAGTTTTTGTAAAATTGGACTTGATAGTCTTGTGTATTTATTTAATAGACCTTGATAGTAAAACTATCAAGGTATTTTCTTTATAAGAAGGTTCACCACGGACTCATTTTCTTCAATGATTTTAAGGAAAAGGTTTTTTTTGACAGTTTAGATGAACTAAAATTTTCTAAAAACTTGTCCATTCCAAGTTTTGAAACATTGTGGCATCCACGGTGTTTCCATTATCCCTTTGCTATCTTTTATCTCTTTCACTTCTATAGCTATAAGCACTTTTTAATCTCTGACACTTTTTGTGTGTCCTCTGATTTTTCTCACTAGTCTTACCAAATATCTGTCAATTTTATTGGTCTTTTCAAAGAAGAGACTTTTGTCTTTGTTCAACCTCTCTATTCTATATTTTAATTTCCTACTCTCTGCTCTTTTTTTAATGTTTGTTCTACTTTCTTTACATTCTGTAATTCTTTTTCTCACTTTTGAAGTTGTATACTTAGTATATTAATTCTCAGCCTTTCTTTTACGCAAATATGAACAGTTAAGTCCATATGTTTATTTCTAGGTGCTACTTTGTCTGAGTTCTTTAAGTTTTGATATGTAATATTTTTGCATTACAAAGTTTTTCCAGTTTCCATTATGATTCCTTCATTGAGTCATGATTTATTGAGCAATATATTTCTTAATTTCCAAAAATGTGGTTACTTCTCTTTATCTTTATGCTGCTGATGTCTTAGTTAATTGCATTGTGGATCAAAAATGTTGTTGGTCTTTGGAATTGTTGAGATTTGCTTTATGGTCCAATATGTAGTCAGTTTTTGCAAATGTCCCACATATGCTTGAAAGAATGTATATACTATTCTTCAGTTGTTGGGTGTAGTGTTCTAGATGTGTCCATTAGATTAATTTTTTAAATCATGTGTTTCAAATATTACATATTCTTTCTATTTTTTTCATCATCTAGATCATTTACTGAGAAAGATATGTTAAAAATCTCCCAATTTTATGGTGCATTTATATATTTCTCTTCGTATTTCTGTCAGTCTTTGTTTTATATATTTTGAAGCTATGTTATTAGCTGCACAGAAGTGTAAAATTATCCTATCTCTATAGTTAATCAAATCTTTTATATTTATGTAGTGACCCCTTTATCTTTAAGGGTGATTTTTTTATCTTAAAGACCAGTTGTCTGATATTGATTCAGCTATATTTTAAAATAATATTTTCTTTTAAATTTAACCTTTCTGTATTCTTCTCTTTTAAATGTCTTTGCAAAAGCTATACATACTTGATTTTATGTGTTTATCCTGTCTGATCTTTAGCTTTTAACTGAAGCTTTAGTTCATTTGCATTTACTGTAGTTACTGATGTATTTGGATGTAACTCTTTCATCTTATTTTATATTTTGCTATTTGTCTTTTTCAATATTTCTTTCATTTTCTCCTGTTTTTTTACCTTCATTTCTTTTCACTCACCTTTTCTTCCTTCCTTCCTTCCTTTTTTTGGGAGTGATTGTGTTTTTTTCACACTCCACTTACTACCTCTATTTTTTTAGAAGTCATAGACTTTCAGTTCTTTTAGAGGCTGCCTTAGAAATTTTAATATGCATACTTATCTTGCTAGTTCTTAGTCTGTCTTTATCCTCCTCCTGAACGATGCCAGTTCCTTAGAATGTAATATTCTGCTTTTGCTCCTCTGTCACTGTAGCTGTTCCTCTCCTGTCTGCCTTCTCTACCTACCTCTGGGGGTTAGAGTGGCTCGGGGTTTAGGGCTGGCTGTCTTTCCCTCTGCATGGCGTTCCCAGGTGCTCTTATTCATTTCACCAGACTTTTTTAACACCATCTGCTTGCTGATGATACTGAATTTATTTTCCTGGCCCCTTCTGTCAACCCCTTAAGTATTCAGGCTTTTATATTAAACTGCCTACTTGATATCTCAACCTGGGTGTCTTAACACATGTAAACTTAGCACAACCATAACTGAAGCCTTGGGTCTAACTGTCCTCAGACATCATCTCAGTACTGGTCACCATCATCTGCCCAGACTGTCAATTCAGAAACTTGGGAAAATCCTTGATTTCTCCTTTACCCGCACCTGCTCCATTCAGACCTTCAACGAGTCTTGGCCGTATCTTTCTTCCCTCTTTTCCTTTAGTGTAGAAAGCCAAATTCCTGTGGAGTTAAAAGTGGAATAGAAATATGTATAATACGGTCAGTCTTTCTTAGTTGTGTGTAAAAGGAGTTAGGCAGTTAGGCAGGAGTTAGGAGTTAGGAGTTAAGGTCATATGAGTGTAGATAAGCAAGCAGACTGAAATATGATCAAGATTCAAATAAATGGAGGAGAACTGAGAGAGAATATAGTTATAATTGTGAGTGATAGTAATTCAGAAAAATGAAGAAAAAGCAAGAGGTTTTTGTTGTATACATTGGAGTGGTATGAGATGGCGTAGTAGCAAACAGTATTAAGAGAGTGTATTGGGATACAGACTGAGAGTAAGGTAATACTGCCAGTAGCTTAAAAAAGAGTCTTGATAGATAAAACTCATTCACAATCACAGAGGACATCCTGGGGATATAGAGAACATGAGGAGTCACTGGGAGTGTAAGAATAGGAAGATGCTAAATGAGGGTGTTAAATGATGAATTTCAAAGAGAGAAAATAGCAGGAAGAGCTGTTATAAGCAAGTGTGGCTTAAAACTCAAGGCAGGTGAGAGTAGCTTAGGTTATAAAACCATTTTACAGGTCACAGTATTCTCCATAGTACAAGGCTAATAGTTACAGAGAAATGCAGGTGTTCCTAGAAACGAGAGCTCTTAACAAATTGCACTTAACAAATAGGTTAATGGGTCGTAAAAAAAAGAAAAAAAAGAATATACACACGTATATATACACACATGCACTCAAAGGAAGAGCAGCTCTTAAAATGGTAACAGTATGATTTGGGGCATAATTCCAAGTGGTATAGTTTTCATGGGTCAAACAATCAGTCTGAGTTCGGCTGAGGGAAGATAAAGAGGCTTTGGGAAAGAATATAGAGTTCTTGGGAATAACTATAGACTAAGATGCAAAGGGCAATTTCTAGGAATTGGGCAAGAGAAGAGAGACGTGTAGACAATTCTAGACAGTCAGGAAGGTGTGGAGCTCCGTCTAATGCCGGCGCCGGAGAAACAAGAAAGGCCCGGCACGCACCTTGTAACCGAGGTAAAAGCACAGCTGTTACCGAGGGAGTTTTGGTAGAAGGTGACTTGGTCGCCAAAGGGGTTTTAATTAACTGGTTCGGAAGCACTTAGTCCATTCTGATCCAAAGAGGTGAGAATCCAGTGAAGTATGGTGGTTTTAAAACCTCAAAATAGCTTGATTTTAATTGCTGAATTATACTGATGGCCTTTAAGGGGCGTTCAGTGTGGAGGGATGGGCAGTGTGTCCGGTTTGACTGGCCCTGGATGTGACCTCCTGCTACAGAGAACAGCATATTACATATAACAGCAAGCGTCTGGTTCCAAGTAGTGGTTTGAAGCCCCTTTTTGTTCAGAAAGTGAGCAGGTTGGGGGGCAAGCATTTAAATTTCATATACATGCATTCAGGAAACATTCAGAAGAATGTGACTTTTTGATCATTGCAAAAGATAGTAGAGTGTATCAATTCCAAAGAGAATTACTATCCAATCTTGACTTATAATTGAGGAAGGTAATTTTTAAAGGAGTATGCAACTTAAAGAATATTTTGTCTTAACACATTTTTTAAAAGAAGTAACAGTGAAACTTATTTTGAAAGTTGTACTCAGGTATTCTTTACGATAAAATACAGGATTTGTCCTCTGTTTTTGGTAAGTGTTGTGTATTTTATTGTAAGGAAAACAATTACAAACTCAATTTCCAACAATCTTCTAAGATTCATGTTTTTGATTCTTCCTCAAAAATATCCTGAAGCAAGAAATTGTAATAAAAAAATTAGTTTCAGCAAAAATAAGTGATACATGTGCTGTGACAATTAACAGAAAATATATCATTTATTTCATTAAATATTTAATTACTAACCATTATGAATATTTCTATTTGTCCTGAAAACTGGTCTGTTGAGGGTACCTTATCTTTTTTCTCAAGAAGACATTTTGTTAATGTGTCTGTAACTTTTGTACTTTGTAAACAAGGCTTAAAATATTTTGTCTTTTGAAAATACCAAGAAAATGAATCTCTTCGTGAGAGTTTTCCTCCTTGTCTCCTTCTTTTTCAAAAGGTGCATTGCCATTTGCTCCCTTGGGGTCTGGATCTGTGAAGAGCTTGCACAGGGCACAAACCATCCTCAGCTGAGAGAGGCCGTCAACGTGATAGGCGTCACTTTGAAGGTATTGCCAGTTCGTCATGTGTATTTGACATTAAGCTGTTTCCCAGGTATTCAACCCGTTTCAGTTTGAATTAGCCCCATTTCTATTTCCCCCTACATTACAGAGAAGTTTTGATTCAGAAATCTTTTCTCTCAAACCCACGTTGAACGTTCTGTGAGGGGTCCTGGCAAAGCCGCCGATGGCTGCTTACCCACTGGCGGCTGCAGCCTGGCTGTCCATAGCCTGAGCTTCGTGGACCGGCCCAGTGGGTTCCTCTGGTGGCTGGGCAGCTCCTGGGGCAAGCAGGATGCCTGTCACCTGTGGGTTGGAGTGACAAGAAAGTGGGGTTTCATGCCCTGGCCTCCTCGGCGGGACCAGGAGAGACCGGACAGCTCCTGGGCAACAGCCTGAGTGTTTCACGTCAGTGGGGCCTTGGGCACTTTGAGGATGTCTCTCTTCCTTGGCTTTGTTAGTAAGAAGAGCTGCCATGTGCTGCGTGCTCACCTCATGCTGGGCCAGATTTTTCTTAGTATTTCTGTAAATTTTCAAAAAGTTCTTTAATTTTTCTATAATTATGAGGAGAAACATTAAGGCAGCAGGAGAGAATGTACCTGCCGTGTCGAGCCCTGTCAGGGGCGTCCCAGCGCAGTGCACGGACTGAGCCATGGAATCCCGCCACCCCTGTGGACACTGCTGCTTCCCCCATTTTAGAAATAAAAGAGAAGGCGACTAAGGGGAAGGCCAGGGAACCTGCTCCAGCTTGAATTGCTGAGAAATCAGAGGGCCAGGATCAGTCAGATTGGCCTCCCTTTAAACATTGTAAATAACAGAGGAGAACTCCTGGACAGAAGTCGTGGGCCCTGGGGCAGCTCCCTCACCTTTCAGTGCCTGTGTCGCCGCGCTGGTTGGAAGGGGGAGCACATCTATATAAGAGAACCGAGGGCCAGAGAGGAAAGAGCAGCCTTAAGGAACACGGGGATGGTGAGCAGCCATTCTGGGAAGAGGGCCTTAGGGGGCTTGGGGCTCTACCAGGTGGAGGAGAGCGCAGGGGAGGGGAGGGGGAGGAGGGGGAGGGGAGGGGGAGGAGGGGAGGGGAGGGGGAGGAGGGAGGGGGAGGAGGGGGAGGGGAGGGGGAGGAGGGGGAGGGGAGGGGAGGAGGGGGAGGGGAGGGGAAGAGGGGGAGGGGAGGGGAAGAGGGGGAGGGGAGGGGAAGAGGGGGAGGGGAGGGGAAGGGGGGAGGGGAGGGGAGGGGGAAGAGGAGGAGGGGGAGAAGGGGGGAGGAAGAGGAGGGAAGAGGGCCTTAGGGGGCTTGGGACTCTACCAGGGGGAGGAGAGCTCAGGGGAGGGGAGGGGGAAGAGGGGGAGGGGAGGGGAAGAGGGGGAGGGGGAGGGGAAGAGGGGGAGGGGGAGGGGGAGAAGGAGGGAGTGGGGAGGAGGGGGAGAAGGAGGGAGGAGGAGGAGGGAAGAGGGCCTTAGGGGGCTTGGGGCTCTACCAGGGGGAGGAGAGCTCAGGGGAGGGGAGGGGGAAGAGGGGGAGGGGAGGGGGAGAAGGGGAGGAGAAGAAACAGAGGTGGGGGTGGGGGGGAGGAGGAGGCTTGGCCCTACCTGTCCAGTTGGCAGCAGGGAGCACGAGTTCTGCCTGTGGGCTTTGCATGGCTCCGTCTCCGGGCTCTGCTCTGCTGGAACCGTGCCCTCCAGGAGCGCTTGGCGAGGTTGACATAGGTGTCCCCTCAGGCACGGGAAGGGCATGGGCAGCAAAGCTAGGGAAGCGCCCGCCAGGGGGTGTCGATAAAAACCAGCCTCTGGCCATGACAGCGATGGGAACAAAGTGCTGTGCAGCCTCTGGAGAAGTCCACTCGGCTACTCGTTTGTTGCGGGTGGGAGCTTGTGTGGGCAGCGGGGTGGGACTCTGCTAAGCCAGAGCCAGACTTACAGACTCCGGCGTCCTCATGGGGGAGCGGCAGCATCAGCGCTCGGGCCCTGCGTTCCTGCCCTCAGCCCCACTGTCCTCCTTCTCTTGCCCATCTTAGGAGCCATAGTCGACTCTCCCTTCCTCACCACCATGGTCCTGGTCACCGGGTCCTGAACGGCCTTCGATCACTCCCGCCTGCTGCCCGGGGCCACCCCTCCCACAGCTGGCTCCCTTGGCCTCCTCCCCAGCCCACCCCCACCCCGACCCCCATGGCCCGAGCCTGGACCTGCACATCTGCCCTCCGTGCTGCTGCCAGAGAGGGACGTCCATGAGTGGGCCCCTGCCTGCTGCACCAAGCTGCCAGTTCCTTCAGAGCAGGGACTGTGTCACCCTGTACGTCTTGTCCTCTGTGCTGCTCATTTGGTGCCGGGTACATTGTTGGTACCCCGTGGGCATGTGCTGGTGAGCAAGTGGGTGATATGTTTCATCCCCACATCCCGCAGCCCTCCACATGTCAGGAACACCACCGCCCTCGCAGACCTCCATAGCGACTCTTCTTGACTCTTCTTGCCTTGGTGCCTGCACCCTGGGCCCTGGGCCCGCTGCCTGGAAGGAAACTGGCCCCTGCCCGACCCCACGTTCTTCCCGGCTCAGCGCAGCTCTCCCCCTCCCTTCCCCCGCCCCCCACCCCCGGCCCCAGTGGCTTCTCTCTGTCATCTGCCCCCACCTCTCACGCCTCATCCCTCTCTGCCCTCTTGTCTGCCATGTCCCTCATTTCACCATTGTCACTTTGTCTGTCTCCGGCCATAATGCAAGAGCCATGCCAACCTTATGTTTCTACCATGTGACCCGACCAGCGGGACGCAGCAGAAATGCCCCCAGTGCCCACTCTTACTCTTCCTCTCCCTCCACATTCTGACGTCCCCTCAGACCTCCTTGGGGCTGTGCTCAGCATTAGGAATACGACAGAGAATAAGATGCAAGAAGATAAACACACAAAACAACAAGCAAACAAACACAGAGGATCAGCTCTGATAACCCTTGATGCCGTCTAGAAATTACAGCAGGGGAGGAGGATGGAACGGAAGAGCTGGAGGGGGTGGGTTCCACGCCTTTGGGCAGTCTTGGTGGCCTCATGAGGGAGATGACATCTTGAGCCGTGATCTGAAAAATGTGGCAGCACCTGCCGAGTGCAGACCTGGGGAATGAGTGTCCCAGGCAGAGCAAGGAGCCAGGTGCAAAGGCCCTGGGGCAGAAATAAGTTAGAGTGTTTGAGGAGTGGACAGAGGCCATGAGGGTCAGGGGGCGGGAGATCTGGGTGGCCGGAGGAGGCTGTGCAGCGCCCCTTGGGGCAGATGCTCTCACCCCAGGTTTCCTTGTGCCCGTCAGGAGGGGAGCAGTCAGTAACTGTTCTGTAGAAGTAAAACTGACCACCTTTCCCTTCTCATACTGTGATTTGTCACTGAGGTGCTAAATGTTGACTTCTCTCTGTTGTTTTTGTGGCCCTCTGGTCGGTTGGCATCTGCTTCCTGCAACCTGGAGCTCCTGGGGTGGAAATAGCTGAGACGCAAGTCCAGAGGTCTCCCTAGACAGGGACACAGATTTGGTGACAAAGCGTTCTGCCCTAGATGGTGGGGTGTGGATGGCAGTGTGGCCCAGGGTCTGGCCAGGGAGGGAGCACTGGGAGTCCTCATCCCTCCCACACACCCCCAGCCCACAGTCCCTGCGAGAACTGCCCCATTGCTCTGCCATCTCCCAAGAAACAGGGGCACCTAGAGGACCCTGAACACACACCAGACGCAGGAAACAGACTCAATAATAACTGAATATCCCATAACTTTGAATTATGTTCTCCTAGCTTCACATTTTTCACATTTCTTAGAATGTCATATGTGCAGGTTAAGTTTAATTTCATCGGATAGAAAGGCTTTTGATCAATCCTTGTTTCTCCAAGTGTAAAATGAAGATAGCGACTGCCTTATGGAGCTGTTAATGAAGAGTTATCAAGGCGAAAATGAGCACAATTCTCGTAAAAGGTTCAGTACACAGGGGGTACTCAATAATGTACTACATTTCAGTTTCCTCCAGTCGGCAAAACTATCATTTGTGTGATCTGAATAAGGCATTTGAATTTATGCTTTTAATTTCCAAATGATTACATGACAACTACTTGTTTCTATAGAATGTTATGTAAATTAGTACAGCTAGTCTAGCAGAAGGCAGTTACAGGACAGTGACCACATAAAAACTGTCTGGTGATAAGATACATTTTTCATATATTTAATGCACAACAGGGACATGGATCCCCAGATGGAGCTGGAAAGAAATCGTTGTTGGGTTCTTCTTTAGGAATACTGCACACGTGAAGTGAGGTTATTTCGTTTGGGGTTTTGTTTTCTTTTCTAGTTTCCTAACAAAATCGTGGCCCAGGTAGCTTGTGATGTGCTTCAGTTGCTGGTTTCCTACTGGGAAAAGCTTCAGATGTTTGAAACCTCTCTGCCTCGGAAAATTGCAGAAGTAAGTCTTTTTCCCATAATGCTCAAACATCAGCGTGTCCCTTTTATTACATTGGATATTTAATTAATTCTAGATACTCAAATAATGGTTGGAGAACCAACCATTAAACTGCCGTGTGAGTCACCCATTTTCAGAGTAAATTGCGCTGGTTCTTCTCAGCTGCAATTTCAGGCACCACGTAAGAAGCCACCAGTGTTCCAGGGCAGCCTTACACTTGGGGAGTTTGAAAGGCAAACACGACCACAACAAAGAGACCTTTTGTCGATTGGGCTTCATTCATCCAGAGTAATTTGGATGGTGCCAACAAGGAGTCGGCAGCTGGTTGTGATGCCCTGTGTGTGTGGGCGGGGGTGGGGTATGGGGGCCTCTCCCAGACCGAAGGCCCGGACCGAGCTTTCTGCCATAGCGTGATCACCCGGCTGTAATGAGATTACGAATGTAATACCCTCCGTGGGGTCACTGGTGGAGGACGGGGGCAAGAGGAACAGGAAGAACCTCCACGAAAACACCCCAGACATCAGTGGCACGTGAAGGTGCCGGCTTGCACAGGGGCAGGTACCCTCACCCTGTAGGTGTGGTTGGTAAGGCTCGGCTGTTCCTGCCAGGTTTTGTAGCTGCCCTTTAAACATGCCCTGTTCTGTACACACCCAGTGCAGAGGAAGGGCTATGATTTATTTTCTCTCAGCCCTAGACAGATTTCACCCATGAGGTCACTTTGTTCTCTCAGAGATACAGCAGAAATCACAAGTGATTTTCAACCTCAAGGGACCTAGAGTGAAACAGAACTTTGGACGATAGGCATATAAGCTGCTGCAAAGTGTATAGTTGGGTTTTAGGGCGACCATATAACTCATCACCTAAACTGGAATACCTTTGAGAATGAAAGTGGTGCTGTTACCCTGCAGCCGCAGGTGTGGGGAGACCTGGGGTAATTTATAAGAAAAGTAAATGGGAGCATCTTCAGAATTACTTTTGCAAGTATTTGTTGCTTTCCTTGTGAGAAGCGTGGAGATGGAAAATGGAGATTGTGTGACTGCAGAGAGAAATACTCCTTCCTCTGGGCCCCCGATTTCACTGCCAGCAGAGTGGAAACAGGCATGGCCATCGCCTTCTGGTTTTCAGGTCACACAAATCTCTGAGGTGACTCTTCGCTTGATGTCACCTCCCTCTGGGAGTTGGCACCAGTCTGGCTTTAGTGGCAAGGCCGTCCTGGACCTCCTTTCACACGGCTTCCAGAACTGTTACTGGGGTCTGTTTGATTGGGAATTTGTCTTCTCTGCAGATCCTCGTGGCCACGATTGCTTTTCTTTTACCAAGTGCAGAGCACTCCTCAGTGGAAACAGATAAGAAGGTAAGTGGCACATCAGTCAGGTCCTCCCTAGACTTTGTTTTTTTTACAGAATGGCACTTCTTTTTTTTTTTTTTTAGAATTTTGTTTTTTTATACAGCAGGTTCTTACTAGTTATCCATTTTATACATATTAGTGTATATATGTCAATCCCAATCTCTAGAGGTTTTTTTTTTTGGTTTTTTTTTTGGTTTTTTTTTTTTGCAGTACACGGGTCTCTCACTGTTGTGGCCTCTCCCATTGCGGAGCACAGGCTCCGGACGTGCAGACTCAGTGGCCATGGCTCACAGGCCCAGCCGCTCTGCGGCATGTGGGATCTTCCCGGACCAGGGCACGAACCCGAGTCCCCTGTATCGGCAGGTGGACTCTCAACCACTGCGCCACCAGGGAAGCCCTCTAGAGTTTGTTTTTTAAGAATGTAATAAAACAGATGGCAAATACTATCACATGCAGGGCTATCCTTTATAACATCCCCTGTTAGGGGCTGACGTGGAGCGGCGGGCCCATGGTGGCCGCTGAGCCTGCACGTCCGGAGCCTGTGCTCCGCAACGGGAGAGGCCGCAACAGTGAGAGGCCTGAGTACCGCAAAAAAACAAAAAACAACAAACAAGGATATCTATAATATCCCCTGTTAGGACTGGCCCTAACAGCCTCTCTGTGAAAACCTCATTCATTTCTGTGTCCCTGAACAATGGCTGCGATGCCGGGAAGGTTCTGCTTCACTGAAGGTTTGCTGTCACTTGGGGTGGAGTCTGCGAGGCTGCAGCCTGAGGCTCTGGGTCTGCTTCGTCTTCCAGTTCCTCGTGTCCCTGCTGCTCTGCCTCCTGGACTGGTGCATGGCGCTGCCGGCGGGCGCCCTCCTCCACCCCGTGTCCACGGCGGCCCTGGACGAGCAGCCCGCGGCCCGGACCCCCTTGCTGGATTACATCTACAGGGTGAGTCTCCCCCAGGCCTCGGGGCACAGAGCATGGACTGCAGCATCAGAGAATCACCAAAACAGGTTTTAGGCATTCACATACTTATCTGTGCCCTTTTGACAAGGATTTATGGGGGTTCAGCATTTTAAAACAAATGAATGACTTAAGGAGTGAGAGCAGAACAGTTATTATAGAGAAGCAGTGGTTACCCAGTTCACGATGCGCGCGTTTTACCCGACTGTTATCGTCAAACACCTGCAGTTTGGTCAGAATCCCCCAGTGTTCATGGGATGTGGTCTGTATCTGCTTCGTTATGAAAAGAACTGTTTCTGTTGTAGGAATATCCACAGCCTTAGTTGGACAAAATCTGTTTATCAAAGGAAGAAAAAGTATAATGGTCCCAGTTATCTCCTAAGTGCTGTTGTAGTTTGACAGGTCGTCAGGGGGCAGGAGGTTGGGGGCATCCCTGGCACACAATCCCTTCCGTGCTTCACAGGTTCTGCACTGCTGTGTTTGCGGCTCAAGCACGTACACCCAGCAGAGCCGCTACACCCTGACCCTGGCTGACCTGTCATCCGCGGATTACGACCCCTTCCTCCCACTGGCAAACGTGAAGAATTCTGAGCCGGTCCAATTTCATTCATCAGCAGAACTGGGCAACCTGCTTACTGTCGAAGAGGGTAAGATTCTTCAGAATAGTCATCCCAGTTGACAGGAAAAGGAAAGACGGTAGCCATTTGTTAATACTCGCTGTGTTACTTTTTAAGAATCCGGTGGTTGAAATCCAGGTTTCTAGAGTGCTCTGTGATAGCAAGTCCTTCCTTCCTCATTTCCTCTCTTTTTCTGTTCTCCTCGCCTTTCTTTTCCCATCTTAGTTAAATTTTGTATTATCGAGGACCCACGGGACCCACAAACCCACAAACACAGTCCATTTTCTGTCCCCAAGGAGCTTTTCATCTCATGGTGGCGGGGGGTGGCGGGGGCGACAGGATTCAGGCAGAAGGACTCGTGTGTGGCCCGGCAGCACCATAGGGGCTTCCCATGGAGAAGGACCTAAGCCAGACTTGGAAGGACGGGCTGACTTTGCGAGGAGCTGGTAGAGCGTCAGGACCAGGCGGGCATCACAAAGGGATGGTGTGAGGCCACTCTGCTCCCGGCGGAGGGCCCATCGTAGACATGTGGGTGTGTCAGGACCTCGGGGCTGTGCTTACCCCCCTAACCACCTTCTCCCCAAATGACAAGAGCCCATCTCTAGGCCTTGGAATATGAGTCAGCATGTGGATGTGTCATCTGTATGTGTGATAGATGCCATCTATATGCCTAGACTCACACACGTGCACTGAAACTAGTGAACTCTGAAGACTGATGAATTCTTTCGGTGACAAATGTGATATTATACTATTGTTACTCAAGATGTTACCATTCGGGTGAAGGATATCTGGGCTCTCTCTGTATTATTTCTTACAAGTGCATGCGAATCTTCAGTTGTCTCAAAAATTAAAAGTTAAGGGGCTTCCCTGGTGGCGCAGTGGTTGAGAGTCCGCCTGCCAATGCAGGGGACACGGGCTCGTGCCCCGGTCCGGGAGGATCCCACGTGCCGCGGAGCGGCTGCGCCCGCGAGCCATGGCTGCTGAGCCTGCGTGTCCAGAGCCTGTGCTCCGCAACAGGAGAGGCCACAACAGTGAGAGGCCCGTGTACCGCAAAAAAAAAAAAAGTTAAAAAAAAATGTGGGTATAGAGTGTTAGATCATCCATGAAAATGTTATGGACTTTGCAAGTTAAAAACCTAGGCCTAAGAACAGAACTTTGCGGGTAAAACTTCCTTAAAGAAAAAGGAGCGAGGGCGTGTCACCAGGAAAACAAAGTCAGGGAAATGGACAAAGAACCAAAAGGAGTCATTTCTAGGAGGTCAAGGGAAGAAAACAGACAAGGAGCTGAAGAAGGTCAGCAGGTTCACAGGCTTCCAGAAGCTCGGGGAGGGTGAGACCAGAAAAGCAGCTGTTTTATTTCCCAACCAAGTGTTTGGTGGTGGGTTTTGCTGAATACTTTGCACAGCGTGGTTGGTCTGCAGCCAGACAGCATGAGCAGGTGACCTGGGGCGTGACTGTTTGGAGCCCCAAGACGGTCCCCTGTGGGGCCTCCTGGGAAGGGAGGAAGGACACAGCGGCATTAGCCAGTGAGGGTTCAGGTCCAGGGCTGTGTTTGCAAGATTGCAGAGTCCAGGGTGTGCTTCTGGCTGGGGGTGGGGGACAGGAGTGGGGCGCCAGTTGGGAGCGAGGCCTCATTTTAGCTCCTTTTATAGACGAGCAGACCAAGGCAAAGGGATTTTCCCAAGGGTGTACAGGTCAGAAGTAACAGAGGTGGAATGTGGATTTAAGGTTTATCCACAGGGTCCTGGAACAGCGAATTCTTCACTCGGGGTTTTGCGTAATGGAGACAGAAGACTGATCGGGGCTGTGTTGCTGGCTGGCAGCACGAGACACCTCGTCACGTTGTGTCGCCCATTTGCTTCGTCATTTGTGGGTCTCCTTCTGGAGTCCCCTGTTCTTTCCAGTTGCAGTCTTTTCTTGACATTTTTTTTCCCACAGTTGTAAATTCAAAACATTTTTTTTTCAGTAAAATGACCTTTGATCTATTTATTTTTGCTGTTTCCTGCCTTGTAGTCCAAAAACAGGTTCACTGCTGATTATGACTCTTGACAGAAAAATGGCAGAAGATTAACAGGGTAATGAAAAAGGATGAACCTAAAATTGCACATTTAAATTTTTGTAGCACTTTCTTTCAATGTCCAACACTCTTTGACTTGACCATTCATTCTCCAGAAAACCTCAGGACCTTATGCAAACTTGTCCTAACACAGCTCTGTGTTACTCAAAATGAGGTTTAAACTTCTATGGCAAAGGAGTTTTAAAATTCTCTAACACTTTTGCTAAGTTAAAAAACAAAGCTTAAAAACGTACTAGCACCCACAGCCTCTCTAGCCAAATAAGTACATCCTTGTTAAGAACGAAGAGGAAACATAAAGATATAGGTATTTCAGGTTAAACAAAACGTGCCCATATTTGAGGGGTGTTTTCATTCAGTGTCATTAATTCATCATTTATAACCACACTGTTTCTACTCAGATAATGTTTCTGATAAGCAATGTTATATTTTTATCAATTATTTTCAGATGATTCTTTCATAGACCATTTCCCACATTTGAGGTAATTACTACTTTCAAATAGAGTTACAAGCGGGAGAGACCCCACCACCTACAGCTGAGGCGGCTGCTGGCCCAGCTTGGGGAGGAACCATCAATGTCATGACACCTGCTCACTTTTCTCATCGTTAATACCTAAGTGCTTAAGAAGAAGGGAAGGGAGGAGCTTTAAAAAAATGAAAGTTAAAGGACAACCTAACGCTACCGTTTTTATATTTCATCTCTAAATGTAGAAAAATAAAATAAATATTTGGAATATATTTTTGCGTGCTTTTTGGACGTCACAAGCTTGTTCTCTCATAGATGGAGTCTAGACTTCCTCTTTATTTTTCAGGGCAGCCCTGGGCAGTTGATGCAGCTGAAGTCTGCCAGGGAAGAGCAGTTCTTATTTCACAAATACTCCCTTCCTTACTTTTCAGTACCAGAGATATTTGGGGTTTTTATTGGGTGTGTCATGGTTTATGACTTGATTAACGTGACTCCAGGTTAATTTCCCATTGTAGAATTCAAGCACATTCATTAAAATACAAACTTGTATTTACTGCAAGTTGAAAGTACAACCTATGTAAGTAAAAGTAGAGGAAAGTCGCTTTTCCAGTTGTTGTTTTCTGCCATGGCCTTTATCCAGTTGGACCTTTCTTGTTAGTTTCGTAGTCTGTGCTACCGTGTCATCACCATGCGGTGTCTTACATTATGGACTTCTGAGCCCCCAGCTGGCTGCACCTTTGTTGTTGGAGCATTAACATTTCTGATGGAGCGTGTATTCATATGGGATGATAAGCATGAATAAAAAGCATCTGTAACTTTTGAAAAAGTTAATATGGACACAAAAGCAAAGGCATTCATAACTGTGATTTCAAGGGAATGAGTTGAGGTGTTTAAATTTCTCAGCTGTATGGAAATCATGCACACTTCAGAGGGTAGGGAAGAAGCATTTCATTTCAGAGACAGATGTAGATGACCTCCTCTGCTTCTAAAAAGTTACGATTTTTAAATGAAGTTTTATTTTTCATTGTTGAATACAGGTGATTTCCTGTTCCTCAAAAAGAAAAAATTAAGAAGAAATCCAAGAAAAGTGAGGACAGTCTGGTTCTCACTCATCACACAGAATTTCCTAGATTCTAGGATTTGATTGTTTCTAGGATTTTTACATCATAATATTGATTATGTATAAATAAGTCAGTTAGATTTCTGCTGTCTGAGAGGGAGGATGGTTAGCATGAGAAAGCATATTTATAGTTATTGATGTTTTAATTAGTATTTGATTTTTCATGCTGTGAATTTAGAAATCAAGTATTTCCTAAACCTTTAAGCCCAAATTAGAAATCTTAGTTTGTTTAAATGTCTAGTGATTTTTTTTTATTAAAAGGTTTTATTTTGACTTGTTCTTAGATTAATACACAGTTCCCTTGTAAATTTGGTGGATTAAGATTTCCCTAACTGTTCTCAGGCTTAAGTAATCGTTTCAGTCCCTACTTGTGGATTTCATCTGCTTCTCCCTCATATCGCGAACATTTCACACAGCCCCCTTTCACATGATATTGTCAAAGTCCTTCTATACATCTGAAGTCTTAAAAATTTTATAAATTAGTTGCTCCTGGGCATTTAATCATCAACTACAAACTCAGTGAAAGCCTTCTAAGTAATTCCATGAGTTATTAATATATCAGATTCTGTTAAATATTTAAAATGACCTCACAGCAAAACATAAATAGCCACAATAATCCTAAAGCAAATTGCTTCAAATATATTTCAGCAGTCCCAGGCTCAGTTCATCCCTTATGAATGTCTCCCGTCACCCACTGAGGGGAGTGAGGCCACCTCCCCAACCCCCAGCCCTCTGCGCTGCCGTCCTATCCAACGGCAGATGTCCACCTCCTGGAGCTCCTAGAACTGTCACCCCTTCAGGATCGGGATCTGTCTCTGGTTTATGTCTGTATCTACACGTTTTTAAATATCCCTTTCCGAATGAGATCTTCACGTAAGTTGGTTCTTTCAGCCATCTATCTAACTTGTGCTTTTAAATTCAAGTAGAATGAATGTCAAAAAGAGAAAATGGGTGGAAAAAATCCCCAGACTAAAAAAAAAAAAATCCACCATGCTAGGGACCGATTGCAATCCGGTGGTGGTCCTTTTTCACTTTCATTCTCCACTGTCTCTCGGTGTCCCCGTCCTGCTGTCGTCCTGCTGTCGGCAGAGAGGAGGCGAAGGAGCATGGAGCTGATCCCGCTGACTGCGCGCATGGTGATGGCACACCTGGTGAACCACCTGGGACACTTCCCCCTGCGCGGGGGCCCCGCCGTGCTGCACAGCTTGGTCAGTGAGCACCACGACAACACACATGCCGACGCTGCCGAGCTCTCCCCCGACGTGTTCAGGAGCCCGAACCTGCAGTTGTTTGTGTTCAACGATAGCACCCTCATCTCCTACCTGCAGACACCCGCAGCGGGTCCTCCCGGTGGGTCGCCGGAGGGCGCCCCCTCGGACGTGAGAGTGATCGTGAGGGACATCTCGGGGAAGTACTCCTGGGACGGGAAGGTGCTCTATGGACCTCTGGAAGGCTGCTTAGCCCCAAAGGGCAGAAGTCCCTCGTTCCTGATCTCGGGCTGGCATCACCAAACACCTGGACCTCAGAGGGATCTTTCTCAGACTGAGGAGGGGGAGGACGTCCTCAACAAATTACTTGAAAACATTGGCCACACGAGTCCCGAATGCCTTTTACCGTCACAGCTCCATCTCAACGAGCCTTCCCCACCCCCGTGTGGAATGAACCGTGCCCAAGAGAAGGAAATCACCGAGATCCTCCTGCGTCAGAGCGCACAGGAAGATGAGTATGTCCAGAGGTGCGACTTGGACGTGGCCATGAAGGTTGCCAGCCAGGAGCCGCCATCACCGGTGGAGCCCCGGGGAGCCTTTTACTTCTGCAGGTTGCTGCTCGATGACTTGGGAATGAATTCTTGGGACAGAAGGTAACGATCCACTCTAGACCTTCAACTGTCTTCTTATTTTTGTGTGACAGTTCTTATCAGTTTCAGGTTTGGGAAGCAGAACAGAAGTGGAGATTTTTCTCTATTTCAGGATTTATAGCTTATTTTCTGCTGCTAAATTAAAGCTAGAAATGAAATTAAGTGGGCTGTACTGATGCACAGATGGAATTCCCAACATCGGTTGTGTATTTTAAAGGGTATCGAGCATTTACTCTGTGTGTGTGTTTAAATTACTGCTCTGTCCATTGTTGCTTCTGCCTTCATTAAAGATGCCAGTGGACTGCAGAGATGAATAAGCCACAGTCTCTCCTTAGCTCTGGTGAGGGAAGAAGACTTAATATTGAGTTGGCCAAAAAGTTTGTCCAGGTTTTTCTGTACCATAGTACCCGATACAACTCTGATGAAAGACAGTGTGACTCAGGACCTCTAGAAGAACCTCCAGGCCATCCAGAAGTAGGGGGCAGTGGAGCAGACTCTGCGGAAGGGGTGGGTTTGAGCTGCAGAGATGGGGAAGAGTCTCATGGCAGAGCTGACAGTGGAAACAGAGATACAGGCACACACACAAGTCACACACTCATGGACCACAGCCACCCGTTGTCCCTGGACAGTAACTGGATGCAGTGGAGTCATGATGCCTTCGAATATCTTAAGAATGAAGTTCATTCTGTAGGCTTCGGCTGCAAATCTTTGGTGAATGATGTAGTTGTGGATGGGTAGACGGATGGATGAATAGGTAGGTTTGTTCATTGACTGATTGGAAAGGGCAAAATTGATGTGTGATCACACGACTTTTCTTCCATTCCTTTTCCTTTATAGGAAGAATTTCCATCTGTTGAAGAAAAATTCAAAATTATTGAGAGAGCTAAAAAATCTGGACTCCCGACAGTGGTATGTGAAAGTATATCAAAGCACCTTACTCCTGTCTGTCTTTGTGGGGGTGGGGGATGCCGGATATGGCTGCAGAAGTGATACCCCTGCAGAGACCTGGCAGCTGGTGGCATTTGCACAGGCCATACCTTTGGTAGTTTTACTCTGAGCGGTAAACTTACATGTTTGCTACACAAGGAAGAGGTCCCCTAACCTCTGCCTTGATTGAGAACCTTTCAGCCAGTGGACGCTGGTTCTCATTTCATCTCTGCAGCCCCTCTTGTCCCGCCGGCCCAGGTCCCAGAGCCGCCCATGTTCACGGACCTCGTGGTTTGGAGCCTGTGAGTCTGACTCCATGGGCTGGCGTGCAGAGGTCTCTGCTCTGCGGGGTAGGCAAAGTTAAGACCCCGGTGCTGTAGTCAGGCGCTCTCTAGCCCTAAACCTCGTTCTCCAAAGCGGGTCGGATCTCAGATCTACCTCTTTTCCGTACAATCTTAGAAGCAGTTCCAAAGATGAGCTCCAACCAGTGTTTGACCTGGGGAAATGTGTGCTTCCGAAAACATCTCAGTCCGGAGCTGGTGTTGTACTGGATACATAATGGGTGCTTGGAAGAAATGAATACACTGCTGCCTTAATCTTGAGTTTTTAAAAACTTATTTAAAAAATAAATAGCTTTCTATTCCTCTTGTATTCCCTTTAGGAGCATCATTAGACATCTCATTAGAGAAGAAAACCTGAAGCCGTTATTCCTCACACTGTCCTTCCCCACATTCAGTTTCCTAATAGTTGTTGTGCTGCTTTTTCTCCAGAGGAAGAGACCGAGTTCTCTGTGGAAATTTGCGGGGGGTGGATTTTTGCTGAAGGGCTCAGGGATTCACTGCCCCTTCCCTCTTGTCCTCCAGCAGGAAACAAGCAGTCACTTGGGTTCCAAACTCAGCTTTTCAAACGTACGCTGAATTATTTCATGCTCCTTCGTATTAAGTGAAGACATTGGTATCTTGTGATTGTGGCCAATTTGTTGAGTGTTCATGCACTTTAGTTGCATGAGGTACAATCGAAGTAGCTCCCTGGCAGGGCTGTTGCAGTATAATACGGCTTTGGAGAGCTGATTGGCAAGTCCTCTCCCCCCCGATTAACCTTCACCTAAAACCCCAACTCCTGGATTGAGTGTCTTCTCAACATCTAAAAAGGTGTCCACTTACTTTATGGTAAAGGGTGTTTTCAAGGTTCTTTTTAGAAAAAAAAAACCCAGAAATCAGTTGAGGGCTCTTTAGCTCTGAGATCCCGCGTACCAGTAAGTTAGCAGGTAAGAACGTAACCTCGGCCCTCAACTTCCAGTCAAGATGTTTCCGTTTATTTCTGGCGTCAATTTATTTCCCTGCTGTCAAGGCAGAGTTTCTGCTTAGCATGTTCTTAGGAAAAGGAGAGACCACCTCACAGCTACAATTTGTATACTGTGAAGTTAGCAAAGCTGTAAATGGTGTGATGAACGTACATACAGATTAAAGAAGGCTCCCCTTTTCAACATTAACACCTCTTGCCACCGCATGGTAAAGTGAAAGTTACAGTCGTGTTTCTTTGTTTGGCTTTTTAATGTGACAGCACAAGGAAACTGAGCGATTCTGGTCTATTCTTAATAAGAAAGAAAACTGCGTTCTAATGAGGAAGAGGAAATGGTTGCTTTTCTGTACGCGTGCCCCTGAATTACCTGCTCCTTCGAGCACTGGCCCTGCAGCTTGTGGATATGAAGTGCTGTTGATGTTGCTAATTGTCATTGCAAAAGCCTGGCTCTAATAAGGCCAGACACAGCGTCTGCATCCTCCCAGGCTCTCTGCGGCGCTAACATTTTGGAGGCTGTGAAATTTGATGAGTGTTTACAGCTAAAGGTCACCTTTGCTCACACCTCCATCAGTCACACAGTCACCGGGCCGAGCTCTCTCTGCTCCACATTGAGTTGATGAGGACCTGTAAGCAGCTACAACGTAAAAAGCTTGGACTTTAAGGACAACAAATCATTTCAGATAAACCTGAGATTGTTTTATGTATGTCAAGTGTATAGACTAGAGAAAAATTAAATGCTGAGGACTTTTAAATATATAGGCAGAGCTGCAGAGAGGAATTGAGTGACTATCTTTTTCTCTCCATTTGTTGAAAGAGACTGTCTTTTAGTTCATAGGTTATGACCTCTCTTACCATCCAAGCCCCCACATGATTACAGCTCTTAGAATAAGCTAGTCAGAGTCCAGACTGCTGGCCAGCCCTGCCTGCAGTCTGGAAGGAAATAATGTCACAGTTTTGGGCTCCATGTGCCTGAGGACAAGCTTTCTGACAGGCTGAAAGCACAAGGTCTCTGCTACAGCACCGCCCACTAGCATCCATCACCCCCTACATCTGTTCCCCTGAGAGCAGCACCCCACCAGCGTGTCCGTCAGGGCCTTCAGGACACCCACCTTCCCCACTGGCAGCAGGACAGTACACTTCAAAAGCCTTAAAAGTGGGCAATGACCGAGGCTCCATGTCCATGAATTTATTTTAAGGACATACCAAAGATAATGTGAAAACGTCTTTCAAATGGAAGCAACCTAAATGTCCAATAGCAAGGACTGAGGATATGGAATATTAATATAATGGAATGTTACACAACCATTATTAGTAACTTTGTTATACAAGCACACAGTATAGAAATGTTCACACTCCAAAATGGTTTAAATGGTGACTTTTCGGTTATGTATATTTTATACAATTTAAAAAAGTGTTCACAGATATTTTAAGTGAAAAAATTAGTGGCAGAACACAAGATAGTAGCTTCTCATTTTGTATGCAAAAATGCATTCTGAAGTAGTAACAATTGTGATTTCAACATAGAAGCAAAGAACATTAGTGGGTTTGTATTTTGGGGTTTGTTTTGTTTTGTTTTGTTTTTTGCGGTACGCGGGCCTCTCACTGCTGTGGCCTCTCCCGTTACGGAGCACAGGCTCCAGACGCGCAGGCTCAGTGGCCATGGCTCACGGGTGCAGCCGCTCCGCGGCATGTGGGATCTTCCCGGACCGGGGCACGAACCCGTGTCCCATGCATCGGCAGACGGACTCTCAACCACTGCGCCACCAGGGAAGCCCATTAGTGGTTTTTTTTAATTCTTCTTTTTCCTTTCTATATTTTCTAATTTCTCCTCTAAGTATGGTAATTTCATGTAAATTATGGAGGGACATGAATAAGCTATCTAGACAAATAAAAGGAGCGTACTCTCCTCCTTGATTTATTTTTATGACTTTCCAGTTGAGTTCCAATTCATTCTGCTAATTCAGTAGAAAAATAACATTCCTGCAGAAGGAGATATTGGAGAATATGTTAAAATACAGAGCCCAGATTCCACCACTATTGATGTCTAATCGGATTATAATGTTGAGGTATTGAACGATAAGGCAACAGAAACATTTCCATGTTGTTTAAGTGCTTGGTAGTTTTTCCTATGAGATTTTTTCAAAGTGTATGGTAGAAATCAGGAGAAGAGTGGAACTTCTCTGGAAATGATAATCTAAAATTTTAGAACGTAGAGAACTGGAGTCAAGGTCTTGGGTGATGGAGCTGCGGAATGGTTCTTGATTAAAGCACTGGTCCAATAAGAGCGGTGTCTTTGCCTCTGAACTGTCTCCAGATCACTTGGTGTAGGTCTAGTGACTTTGACACTTTACTCCAGGGTATAGTTTATAGAAATGGTTATTGACATGTTCAAATATATCATCGTATCTCTGGTCACTTCAACAGAGTTTTAAGTGAGCAACTTCTGTGCACCAAGGACCATGCTAGATGCACAAATGGTTAAGAAGCAGGGCTGCTTTCCTCAGAGTGGTGTCACATTTACCTGATTTAACAGCAAAGTGCCCCAAATCCATCATGGAGGAAGTGGACGAACAGTTTATATGTCCAAAGAAGTTTCCCTGGACAGCTGTCCACCCTGCGGGTGCCACCTCTCACAAAGAAAGTACCTAAGTGTGTTCTGCTTTGAAGAAGTAGTTTCCATTTCTCACAAAGTCTCGGCCAATTTTACAGTTCCAATCAGGGAGCTCCCCGGTTTCCTTATCTCAGAGTGTGGGAAGTGAAGTATGTGTGGTCACAAGGATCTGTTCACAACTGATATCTATCTGAAATGCTTTCAGAGGTATATTTTTACCGAAGTTGGAGAGAATTTGTCAAGCCATGTGCTCTTACATGCTGTTCGTACACCGTACCTGTGAGAGAGTGGTCTCAGGAGCCCAGGCTGCCCTGTCTCAGCTCCCGTTGCCCTGCTTGCTACAAGTGCTTTTCTGTCACTTTCTGTGCCTCCTTTCCACCGTGTCCATGAGGAGGTGATGATAAGACCTGTCTCATTAGGGCGTCTGCAAGGATAGATGAGACGTGTGTTGAGCCTTCTTGGAACAGTGCCTGACCCCTTGTAAGTTCTCAGCAAGTGTAAGCTGTGTAGTAGAAGCATAGGTGGCAGCAGTAAAACAAAACTTTGTATGTAAGTATTCTAACTCCTTTAAATCTAAAAATTTACAGCCGTGAAACGCACAAAATCGCCGTGTTTTACGTTGCTGACGGCCAAGAAGACAAGTGCTCGATCCTTTCCAATGAAAGAGGAAGCCGAGCGTACGAAGACTTTGTTGCTGGACTGGGATGGGAGGTAATTCATTTCATTCAGGAGGCGTTTATCGATCAGCACTTTTTAAGGATGTATGTAAACTGGTCATTGATGGTCTAAATTTTTACGTATGTTTTTACATTCAAATATAACATGGGTAGAGTTCTGGAGTTGAAGAATATATCAAATTTGACATCTTCTATCAGTTATTTTTGTACTTTATACACAAACTTTTGTTTCCCCTTAACTTTCTTCTTAATATGATTTCATTTGCTTTTCATCAGAACTGAATAGTCAGGTCAGCTCTCCCAGCCATAGACAGTGTGTAGTAAGAGAGGACAGTGGGCAGGGAAGCAATGGCTTTTGTCCCTACATGGAGGCTGGAAAAGAAATCAGTGGTGAAAAATGAAGAGTTGGATGAAGTTAAAAGTTGACTTGACGGTAGCCATGATGGTTTAGCTCTCAACCTGTTTCCCTAAGGTAGATCCCAGGATGGTTGATATTTTAAAATTTTGTTTTCTCTTTACTAAGTCATACTCTGACCAAAAGACATCTATACATTTATACACACACATATATCTGTCTCCAGAACATATTCCCAGAATCTAAAAGAATTCAGAGTAGTTAAAATGGAAATCAGCATATCTGAAATCATTTTCTTACTTTTTATTACTTTTGTTTTGGTTTCTTGGTTATCTGTGTTGTGGGAAACTCTCTGGGTGCCTAAGCGAGACTTACCTCTGAGAGCTGAGTGTTAGTGAAGGGACCGATGTGGAGGTAGGGACAGGGTAAGGGTACTTCAAGGTCAAGACCATATACTTTCTGAAATGTCAAGTCAGTTTTAGTCTAAAAGAGTTACTGAACTTTCAATAAACTGTTCTTCTTACCAATAAGATGACTTCTTGTCATAGAATATACTTACTATTTAACCAACATTTTTTTTTAATTAGTTAATTATTTTTATTTTTCGCTGCCTTGGGTCTTCGTTGCTGCGTGCGGGCTTTCTCTAGTTGCGGCGAGCGGGGGCTACTCTTCGTCGTAGTGTGTGGGCTTCTCATTGCAGTGGCTTCTCTTGTTGCGGAGCATGGACTCTAGTCGCACGGGCTTCAGTAGTTGTGGCACACGGGCTTAGTTGCTCCACAGCATGTGGGATCTTCCCGGACCAGGACTCGAACCCGTGTCCCCTGCATTGACAGGTGGATTCTTAACCACTGCGCCACCAGGGAAGTCCTAACCAACATTTTTAAACCGTACATTTCTTTTTTGTTTGTTTTTTGTTTGGGGGTTTTTTTTTTTTGCGGTATGTGGGCCTCTCACTGTTGTGGCCTCTCCCGTTGAGGAGCACAGGCTCCGGATGCACAGGCTCAACGGCCATGGCTCACGGGCCCAGCTGCTCCGCGGCATGTGGGATCTTTCTGGACCGGGGCACAAACCCGTGTCCCCTGCATCGGCAGGCAGACTCTCAACCACTGCGCCACCAGGGAAGCCCAACCGTACATTTCTTAACTAGAGTTTTAAGAAAAGATTAGACCATTAATTCAGTGTATGTATTGATTGTCTTTAGCACAGAAGAAATTCTTCCATTTCTTTTTCTTTTTCCAATTGTGTTACCACAGGTGCTTTACTGAAAGAATAGTAGTTTATGAAAAGTAAAAAAACAAAAAAAGAAAATACCAAAATGGAATCTAAGCACTGACTAAGTGAACATTCACACATAGCTTGAAAAAGAATTATAACTCAGAGACTTTTGGCAGTGGTATAAATTGGAACAACCCTTTTGAAAGGCAGTTTAGGAATGGCTGTTAAGTTTGGAAACTTTTGTACCCCTTGACCTGAAACACTGCTTTGAATGCTCCTTCTGGTTTGAGAAAACAGAAAACCCCACAAATCCAGCAATAGGGGAGCTCCGTGTGTGTCTATACGTATATACATATTTATGTATAGGAGGGGATAAAGTTGGAGAAATATGCACCAAACTTTTTTTTGTTTTGTTTTGTTTTGGGTTGTTGTTTTTTGCAGTACGCGGGCCTGTCACTGTTGTGGCCTCTCCCGTTGCGGAGCACAGGCTCCGGACACGCAGGCCCAGCGGCCGTGGCCCATGGGCCCAGCCACTCCGCGGCACGTGGGATCCTCCCAGACCGGGGCACAAACCCACGTCCCCTGCATCGGCAGGCGGACCCCCAACCACTGCGCCACCAGGGAAGCCCAATGTCATCTAACTTTGTATTACGTTTGCTTATAATCAGAAAACTATAAAAATGAACATACTTAGATTTTTTAAAAACTCTGCATTCCTGCTAAGTGAATAAGAACGGCTCACGTTTGACCTCCACTTCTTTCCCTCGTGCCTGTGTCAGGTGGACCTCTCAACCCACTGCGGGTTCATGGGTGGACTTCAACGCAACGGCAGCACGGGCCAGACTGCCCCCTACTATGCTACCTCGACCGTGGAAGTGATTTTCCACGTTTCAACTCGGATGCCATCAGACTCAGATGATTCGCTCACCAAAAAGGTAAAGGGCCTCCTTGGGGACCATGCTTGGCGGCCCCGGTTTGTAGGTGAGGCACACCTGGGACAGAGTGAAGGCCATGGCCTGAGGTACATGGAGACTGGTTTCCTTTGGATGCGACCTTGGGGTCGCTCTCCTCAAGCTACACTTGTCATGAGTCTGAAATATCCAGCTTGGCACAAACTAGGTAAAGAAATGCATGAAAAGCAATCAGTCGTTTAAGTCTTAAATCCTGAGATTAAGATTTAGGAAAAGGAAGGGTCTTAAATGTTGTTAACTTTGGATCTTCTCTCACATGACTATTAACTGAGAGAAAATGATGCTGTCAACCTCTCGGGTTGGCCAAGGTCATCTGACCTAAGGACCCTGTACTGATGGGGTCAGAGAAGGCAGGCGCCCCCCAACCAGGGCTGCTGGGGGGCAGCTTAGCAAACGACTGTCAAAATGGCAAGCGCAGGTGCGCTGCTGCCTGGCTGCCCTCCTCTCGGGTCCCCACCTTTTGTTCTCCAGAGTTCAAAGGAAACCTCCTCCACCTCTGAGAAAGCTCTGCAGGGTTCCCCCTATGCTTTCTAACCTGCAGGATGTCCACCTCAGGTAACTTGCAGGAAGTGAGGGACATCCTAAGAGAAGAGGACTTTTTACTCTGGGGAGAAAGCCTAGGAATCTGACCCACGTCTCTGTTTGCACATGAGAACATCTGGGCCTCGCCTGCTGGTGGGGGGCAGAGCCCGGAATCCCTGCCTCACACCCACTCTCTTCCTGCAAGGATGCCAGGAACCTAGGGCAGTAACTGGTGGGTGGAAAGCAGACCATTCCCATGCCTGATGGGCGGTGGCAGGGGGGCGGGTGGGGGGCGTCTAGCATGGTGGCTGTAGCCAGGGTTCAAGTGTGTCTCAAGGTACTTCACCAGCCTGTGCCTCAGTTTTCCGATCTATTAAATGAGATTAAAAACACAGCCCACGTCCCAGGGTTGCTGGGCAGTAGGTGAACAATGCCTGTGAAATGGCTGAGCGTGGTGCTGGTAGCATCCCTACCCGTCAGCCCCCGTTGTTGCTGACCGGTCTGATGGACTCTTTCCTCCTGGCCTGTTAGGCAGGTGATTGATACTGGCCAGAGGACCTCACTGCACCTGCCTCATTTCTCTCCTCCGTGGTTTTGCTCTTTCATCACTGCAGCCACGGACGTCTGGACCATGCACACAGTGGGCAGCAGAGCTAGTGGGATCTGAGAAGTTGGGTCACGGCATGAGCAGATCCCTGTCACAGCGACCAAGGGTATCGGATGGACAGAGCATGACAGGCTTTCACTCGGTGGCCACGTGCTGGCTCCCGAGGGCCTGGGGAGCTGCCTCCACATCTTAGGTTTTGGTGGCAGCGGTGTTCTTAGCGAAGGGGACTCTGCCCGCCGGGATGCCACCTCAGATTACCAAGACCCTAGGCAAGACTCACACCTCCTTTTTATTGGCTGTACCTTGTAAATCACTGCTACTATGCAAATGTGTCACCATATTCTCTGATTTTCATATGACTGAAAACTATTTTGTTAAAAGACAGCTTTATATTTTAAAAATTATTTCCTAAGTAGGATTGTCTTTTTTTTTTTTTTTTTTTTTGAGAAAAGACAGTGTTTTCTTGATAAAACACCATGTTATGAATACTTTTTCAGGGCTTGGCCAGGTTGTAAGGTTCCCTACTGTAATAATCAAAATGCAGCTGATATCTTTTGCAGCTCCAAGATTTAGCATCATTAGTGACAAATTCTCTCTGTCAGGATGTCTCACAGCTCAACTAAAAATCAGTCACAGGAAAAGCAGCCCCACAGTTCCTTGACTTATTCTGACTAAATTGCCCCTAACAGCTTAAAAATGAGCTGCAAAATTCTAAAGTGATGCATGCTCTCCCCTGCCCCCATCATGGGGGCACTTTTTCAACCCTGCAATCTGGTTGCAACCCCATACTGAACTTTTGATCCTTCACTGCAGAAATTTGTTAGCTCCAGCTAGATTAGATTTTTCACAGCTAATCTAACTGCTGTAGGGGTTTGCAGAGTGGGGACAGAGCTGTGCTATTGGATTTGTCCAATTCATTTGACTCCAGGACTATAATTGCACTTATGTCTTACAAGGCTTTTATAGCCTCAGGCTGCCCAGCCACATAAAAAACAAATTGGCAGTGATACAGTGCGAGTGGATGGGATGAAAGGCCCACATTATCAGACTGCAGGCAGCACTGTTCTGGCAGGAAGTTTCTTGGTTAATTTACAAATAAAACTTAGATTTTAGGATGGGCACACTGTCAGCTGAACAATGGGGATGTCAGGCCTGCCTGTTACTTAGTTAAAAGTAGCAGCCGGGCCCACTGAGGAGCAGGAATTCTTCAATCACACAGACGACTCCTTCTGGAGCCAGCTGGCGCCGTAATGCAATTAGTCGGGAAAGGAGGTCAGCCCATTAGGTGTGTCCCAGGGCCAGTGTCACAGTGTGCGCCGCCTGGCAGCGATGGGCAGAAAGGCCCGGGCAGAGGGACTGCAAAACTCTGTCAGGATGAGAAGTGGCAGCACACGAGCTGATTTCTTAAGGCTTAAGCCCTGGGCGCTCGTTCCGAGCCTCTTGTGCATTTGAAGTAGTAGCTGGCGCGAAGGACGGCTCCGTCCAGATGACACACGACTCTGGTCAACGTGACTTGTGTGCACGGGTTTCTCACTTGAGGGCCTGTCGTCAGAATTCTCCAAAACTCACAAAACAACGTCTCCGTGATGAAACCCCCTTTAAATCGAGTGACACTTGGAAGCTTCCAGAGTATTTCCGTGTGTTCTGACGTGGTTGACAATTTGGCCGGGTTGATCTTACTTGTTTTACCTGCCTGTGTTCTTGTCGTGGGCAGAAGAGGGTGTGTCCTTGCTCTTTGCTCAGGGACCGACCGGTCCGTGGCCTCAGCTCTTAGTTCTGTGCGTTGCCTAATTAAACTGACTCGTGCGGACGTCTGAGGCACGTGACCCTGAAAGCAGCTTTCAGATGATGAATCTCGTGTTACCGCCACCTGCAGAATCGCCACACGGGGAGGGTGGGCCCATTCCTGTGATAACGTCCTCACTTGCCCCCGTCCTGAGGATATAGTTGCAAACAGAACTGGGAGAGACTTCATTGGGTTATGTAATCGAGTTACCTAATTTAGAAAAGGGAGGGTAACTGCAACATTTCAATAGTCACCGTATTACCTCAGAGCTAATGCCTTGCAACTTACACGTCTGGCCGGGGAGCTGTCCCAGGTTCTGGGGTGCTGGCCTGTGGTGGGACAGCCACACAGGAAAGCTGTTCCGTAGGTGTGTTGGTCCCATTCAGAAGTTCATGCCAGCCCTGCATCAAGGGGCACAAAACTACCCAGAAGGTTGGCTCTCTCTGTGGGGCGAGGAGGGTGGGTTTGCACCCTGGGGCGGCCCCGGCTCTCACAGTCCCCTTCTGCTGCTCTAAATTCCTCCCAAAGTTTCCATCTGAAACTACTCCTATTTCCCTCAAAAACATGCCTTTATTGTGCTGCTGGTGAGCTGCTACCACGTGTTTGACTCCAAAAGGATTGAATTTCAGGAGTGCGTTGTGAACTCCTTGCATGTTTTATTGAAAAGGAAAAAGAAATAAAAATGGAAATAGAGAAAGAGAGAGATAGATGCCTAGTGTTACTGTGAAAATCTGGGGTCTTCTTTTTTAACTATTTATGTAACGGGTTGGTACACCTTTTGCCTGTAGACGCCGTTGAATTTTTCTGCACTGTCGTGCCTCATGCTCAACGCCCGCAGTGGCATGTGTCGCAGAGCCCAGGTTCAGACTCAGCTGAATAGAGCGCCTCACCTAGGAGCCACCTGAGCTCGCACCTCACCGTAGGTGCAGAGGTACAGTGGTCCCCAGAGGTGTGACAGAGGGAGGGAGAAGCAGGCATTGCAGCAAACCAGCCTCCTTTGTGACCTTGTAAACAGAAAGGAGGCCTATTGGGGTGATCTCAGGTTTTCCCTTTGTGGTCAGAGAGTCTATAAAGAAATTGTATTTATATTAAAGTGTTTTAAATACATAGTACTTCAGAGCATCCTTTTTTATACTTTAAGACAAAACCAAAGCATTAGCTTTGACGTAACATCTCTGCTGTACTAAAGTGCCTCCGAATTTAGTCACTTTTAGGATTCACCTGTTAAATAAGCTAGGAAGCAGGACACACTTTGTCATGGTGGTAGATGGCCTCCTTCTGCAGTGTGTGCAGGGCCGGGACCTCACATCCTTAGGAGGCGTCCAAGGGCCTTCACCAGTCAGCCTCTGTGGGTTTAGGACTTCAATTTCAGCCAGCATTTTAACCTTTACAATCGAGTTTGCTTGAGTCACACTGCCAGGCCTGCCCAGATGACCTCACCTGCACTTTCTCCAGCCTGGGACGCGCAGTCACTGTGCCGGAGCTTTGTCGAGGGTGTTCTTGCATTGGACCCAGCTGGGCCCTGAGGGATGCTCACAGGTTCCCTTCCTTGGAGGCATGGGAAGCCCTTCTCGAGAGGCCAGGAGTCTCAGACTTGTTTTTGGACCACGTGACCTCTTGTGTATAAAGTGATACACGAGAGGGCTGGGGGAGTTGAGCTGTGACAGCGCAGTTGCCCTGGCTACAGCTTAGATGGCCATGGGCAGTGGAGGCCAGGTGGGTCAGAAGCCCCAGCCAGCTTCCAGGCTGCCCTGCCTCCTACACCGTGGCAGGGGTGTGCCCCGCCTTCCTGAGCCCCCTCCCCTCCTTATCAGACAACATAAAGATAACGTGGCCTACCTCAGAGAGTTAGTGGAAAGACTGAACAAAATGTATGTGTGAACAGACTTTCTCTACAGTAAGGCACTCTTCAAATGCTAGGTACTATTGCTTGGTATTAGTCTCTTATGAAATTTAAGTAACACATTAGTTTCTTAACAGAGGTAGTGTTATACATACTTAATGGTTTGTCATAAATCTAGTTTTTATGCATTTGGTAAGGATTGTGTTATAATGGCTTCTGTTCTCTTACACTCATCTCCTGTTTTCCATAATAACCATTGAATTCAGAGCCTAATGAAGCTCTACTGTAATATGGAATAAAAGTCTCACACCGTCCACTGTGTAGAAACATGCTCAGCCACATACTGCGTAAGGCTTTGCTGCAGGAGTAAAATTAAATTTTTAACAAATCCTGGAAAAGGTCTTGTACCTGCGATGCTTACATGCCTCTCTCTCGGTTCCAATGTGTTTCATAGCAGGGCGAGCTGTGTTTTTTTCGTGTACCTGTGCTTTTTTAAAATCCCCACAGAAGGCATCGGTGTTGTAGCCTTTTTTGGTGGTGAATTATTTTTGCCTCTGTGTATAATAATTCAATTTGTAAGCCACGACCCCTCCTAAAGTGCTGTTAGCGCTCTGATTAATAAGGAGCCAATTTGCCGTTGCAGCTCCGTCACTTGGGGAATGACGAGGTCCACATCATCTGGTCTGAACACTCCCGGGACTACCGCAGGGGGATCATCCCCACCGCCTTCGGAGACGTTTCAATCATCATCTACCCCATGAAGAATCACATGTTCTTTATCGCGATAACGAAGAAACCCGAGGTACGTTTTCACCGCGTTATTCTTCTGGCTTGTACAGGCGTTTGCCATATGATTCACTGTTACTGAAAAACAGTGATACCAGTATGCTAAAGGGGCCACTTTACATGTATGTGAATTACACATGCTAAATAGGAATTAAATATGAATTGGGATTTTCAAAGAATCTTTCATCAGGAGCACAGAATTCTGTATTTTATTACTGAGACTCTGAAAATTATAATGTAAAGACACGTATGGTTTTTTAAATGTTTTTAATTTTTAAGATTTTATAATTTAAAGAAGTTGTCATTTAGAACTTGGGGCATGTTGATTAATAACAATAAGAGTTGAATGAGCCCCTTGTCACACCTAGCATTTTGTGGGTAGCTGTGGGTACGGGATCCAGCCTTGCCTCTGCCGCTGCTAACGGGGGTCAGTCCTGAAGGATCGTGGAAAAGTCCTAAAGAGCTGGGCCTCCATGGCTCGGCCCATGTCGGGGCTTCTAACAATGGACGTGCCTTGCCACCCGTCAGTTCAGCCGGGTCCATTGGCATCGATCATGGGAACAGCCGGAACCATCCAGGGCCTGAGTGCCGGGACCTGGATTGGCTTCCGTTTCTGTCTTTGCCCTGCCTTTAGTGGTGGTTTAACAGTGCTTGATAACAGTGACTTGATTTTATTTGCAAGTACTAATACAAGGTGAGTTTTTTGGGGGGTTTTTTTTAGTTTTTTAATTAGACGTTTAGTGTATTAAGTCTCTCATTCTCAAGAAAATGACTTCGTGTGTTTCAGCTTGATATTAAATACAACCTTCATTTCCATTCCAAATTGTCCTCCTGCAGGAGCTAAAAGTTACCGTTCTAAATACTCGCTATTTTTAAGCTTTAAAAATAGTAGGTAAAGATTTCCTGGGATTTATAACCTAATCTAAAGTGTTCAAGTTGTGAGGATTAAACGAGCTAAGAAATGGAAGGTGCTTCAAACAGTGCCTGGTCCAGAGGAAAAGCTACTTAAGTGTTAATGATAATAATAATAATTATTATTATTATTGCTATTATTTTTTTTGTTATGGTTACTACCATGAAAATAGAATAAATAATGACAGTGCTAGTCAACTCCTGAACTCAGAAAAGCCCCTACTCTGGCTGGTGAGAAGCCTGACATAAAGGGAACCCTCTTTTCTATTCAGGGAGCAAAGATGCCAAAGTTCTTCGTGTTAAATATTTGTGTTATCTTTGGTTCAAGTCTCTGTGCGTGCGAAGTGTTCACGTTTGTATAAGAAAATGGCTCTTTAGTGCTAATAACATTTGCGTGTGTCCATGAAGGACATTAATTTAAAAAATTAAACTGAAAATGTTAATATTAGACAACCAATAAATTCAGTATCCTGTAGCTTTCAAAACTGGAGAATGTGTTTCTTTAATATTTAGTATGGATTAACTGGCTTTATTAGTTCATTTTCAACACGGCCCTCTAAAATGTCATTTAATGTCCTAAAAATGTCACTTTTATTTTTATAGTAAATTAAGAACATAAAAGGCATTTGAGTTCACTTCATAGTGTCAAAGTGATTTTTGAAAAGGTATTATAATGCATGAAAACAAGTTTCTTTAAAAAATGTGTAAGTTTTATAAATTTGGCGGTAAATTCTGACAAGATGAATCGAGCAAATCGTTTTCTTAATATTTCAATTCAAAAAGCCTAAAGGGAAGAAGAGAATAATGGCCAACTGGAAATTTAGTGTTATCCCCACATTTAAAGGACAAACCATTACAATGTAATAAAATTAATCCAGACATTTCCAGGGCAAGTGTGGCTGACCTTTTGTTCACCAACCACTGACCCCAGGGTGAATGCGAGAGGCTTGTGGAGGGAAAGTCTGTTTGTTTGGCTTCGGTCCCTGGTATTTAAATTGCATTCCCTAATCAAATGAAAAGGCTGTCCTCTCTATCAGGTTACAGAATCCATGGCAACATTTGGCCTTTTATATCCATAATGTTAGCCTTTTTGTTCGCATCTAAGTAGAGACACCTGGAGCAATGTTAACATTAACCGATTTAGCATTAATAGCTTCATTATATAAGAATTTCTGATCAGATAGCTGTTACTTTTGTTATATTGCTTCAGCTTGTATTGTTGTCATTTTTTATCTCCCTGCTTGGCAACCAGGCAATGATTTGCAAATTTTTTTTGTCTTGATTAATTAAGCAATATAATTATCAGTAACCACGATGCAGCCTTTGCTCAACAAAGCTTCAGAGAGAAAACAATGGTAAGTCTGTTAGTATGAATGCATTCCACGCGTCCCAGATGCATGAGGATATTATGAACAATGAGGGGAAAGGCCGCCTGGGAGCGGGGACAAAGGGTGCCACGCAGACTCGACACACTGCGCATACCGCCAGGGACGCGCCGCGGGCTCCCGGGGACACAGACGCCTCGTTAGATTACAGCTAGTCAGCAGAGATTAATTCTCAGCCATTTGGTGCAATAATTTACCCATTCCCCAGTATTTTAACCAGAGCGCCTTACCACGGAAGGGAAGGCTTTGTACTTGAAAGGTTTATTTAACCTTGCCTACTTTTAGGGATCGCCACCAAAATCAGTATTTTTGCTTAGAAATTGTCATGACGCAGCTGTTTGAAGTTGAGGAAGCTCCTTCTCGGGAGGGCAGGCTGTGCACGAGTTTCCAAAATGATAGGTAGCATCAGAGCTGTCTGTGGAGGACCTGTATCTTTTATCTGAACGTGGTGTGACTTTGTGGTCTGAGTACACTTTACCAGCCTCTGGGTAGCCATACTTCTCTAAGAATAATTTTAATCCTTCTTTAGGAGGGAAAAAAAAAAAAAACAAACCTCATCAGTACACAAAAGTCCTGCTCACTGGATAGAGTCATGCATATTCAAATTGTACTTTCATTCACTGGGCCTCATTAATAGCCTGTGTAATAATGTGAGGCTGTTTGTAATACAAGCTCACAGACAGCACTGCTTCCAAGGCCTTTGAAATTTAACATATTTCGCTTTTTCATCCATACACCTCCCTTAAATATACAAATTATGTGCCTGGCAGAATCCGCCTCCTCTTCATAATACAGCCTTTGCAAAACGGTATGTCGAAGGACCACGGCTGTGTTCGTGTCAGGCAGGCATCTGAGACGGTCTGCTCCCTTCTTGAGCTTTTCATTGAACTTTTTAAAAGATACATTTTAAAAAAATCAGTGTGCTGAGCAATGTAATACCATTGTTAGGTTACTTTCAAGATAAGTCTGTCTCCATAAGTGTGGATACCGTAGCCTTTGGTCACGGAAAAGAAATGTGCTGTTGTCAGACTTGTGGTTTTTCCTACTTGTATTACTAAGTCAGTAGTCAGAGAAGACGTACACATGGGGCAGAACGTGAGTGATATGCAGGGTTTGTTAAAGCGCCCAGTTTGTCCTGCAGAAAAGTGATTCATAAAGCCTCCAAACTGCAGGAGGTACCCGTGTTACTTTCCTTCTTCCAGTAATTGGAAACAGTATGGGTACTCAGCACATTGGCTTGTATGAATTCGTGAAGGTACGTTTTAGCATTTTTCTCATGTTTCTCTCCAGGCACATGAGTGACTGGCTGGTGACTATCAGACCAAAAGGTAGATGAGCGGAAGAAGCCTTGACCAGGAGCAGTTAAGACAAGAGGAAGCTGTGGGAAAGCGTCCTCTTTGTCACCCCAACCAGTGTCCATTTTGTAAATGAAAAACATGTTAACATCCTCTAGACTCTCCTTACTTGGCCATGGTAGTTATGGGCCTGGGAGGAAAACAGGTGATGATTCAGTCCTTTCTAAGAAGCACAGGCAGGAGAGAGTAATAGGATAGGAGCTGGGGACCCCAAAGTTCCAGTTCCTGTGCTGCCACAGCGGGGGGTGTCTTGGGCAAGTCTCTTAATGTCTTTGGACCTTAACTTCCTCAGGTGTAACATTCAGGTTGGGGACCAGGGTGTCTACAGTCCTTCCGGGGATTCTAAGCACCCTTTAAAGAGGATGGGCCCTCCTTGGGTCGTCATGATCCTAGATGCCCATCCTTTCCCCAAGTTGCCCTGAAGCTGCCGTTGAGGTAGTTTCTGGCTCCCTTGCAGGCTCAGCAGCTGTTGTGTGTGTGTGTGTGTGTGTGTGTGTGTGTGTGTGTGTGTGTGTGTCTCCAGAATGACACCTAGCCCAGGACCTTTCCCTGGAGTAAGTGCTCAAAATGCTAGTTAGGGCTGATGCACCAGAAGCCACAAGAGCATCTGCACATGTGAGGCCAAGAGGAGCCAGTGTTGGCACCTGTGTTTGGAAGGAAATCTTTTCCTAACGTGGCTTTATTATAAAGGGAATGTGTTTGACTGCAACATGGTTATGTAAATTTCCTCTTATTTCAAATGTTCAATTTTCTTATTTATCTCAACCCCAACCAAATAACCTTTTTGCGATTAAGTCACACATTTTAAAATACTTTGGGACATTCTCAGGGAAAGTAAGTTGTTAGTTTTTGAATATGTAAAGAATCATTTATTTTGAAAAGATAACTGAGAATACTGAATAACCAGAATTCATTAAATATGTTATTAAGTGGATTACTGCAATATGTTCTGTTTTGGTAATTTATTATTATCGTTATTGGGAGTTTTTAAAGTAGAGGAATGACACTGGGAACTTTGTGAAAAGGCAGCTGTCATTTGCAGATGTTATATCAAAATCAAATTTCTTCTCTAATTCATGGCCACTCCTAATCTGAGGAATTCCCTGGATACAAGAGATCTATATTATTCCTTTTGTCCAGTTTTGAAAGACTATCTGAGTCACCCACAAACAGTTGCCAAAGAATAATAAGGAACATTTATTTATAAGATAAGCCTCAGTACAGATGGAAAAAAATCTATAGCCTATTATTAACTCATAGCTCCTGTTTTATCTTTCACAACAATTTGGCTATTAAGAATTCCTTCTCAATTGATTTTCCTCAAAAGTTGCCATTGTTTTCCCTTTTTCTCAGTTGGTCTTTGATAATACATCTTCCTGCTTTTGCCTTATCCTCCTCCTTTGGCCAGAGCCAGCCTGTGTAAATGTATCCTGAGTGGCCAGTGGAAGAGCCCGCTTTGTGTCAGAAAGTAGGACAGTTCTCATCCTCTGCCCCAAGTGACCTCAGCAGGAAAGGCCTTCGGGCCCACGATGCCCGTTCTCTGACCCCTCGGCAGACACGCATGTGCCTTTCAAATCTCCTGCACGCGGCTGCACACACCCTCGGCCAAAGCTGCGCAAGGCAGGCTGGGGTGTCAGGAGTGTAGAGAACTCCTCCGTAAGCAGGACACAGGCCCACCGCCCCCAGAGCAAGAGGCGTACTTTCTGTGCTGTACTTGAAGTTCATTAGTTTGTTGTTTGCTGTAGTTGGGTTTTTTGTTGTCCAGTTTTCTTCATGAATTCTTTTATCACAGCTCCATCTCACTGATTACAGGACTGCTTTTTAGGGTTAGGGTTAGGATTAGGGTTAGGGACCTCATGACAGGTCCGTGGAGCACTTCTCCCCCACACCTCACCATGGCATCAGCCAGACTTTTGTATAGTAACAGGAAACAACCAAAAGAGCTGCACATCTGAGACCTTATCCATGAAGTCTCTAGAGAAACCCAGACACAACAGGGGAGTCAAAAAACGGAGGCATCCAAGGAAGCTTTAGCCTCTGACACCTTCATCTACAACTTCAGCAAACCATAAACACAGCCAGACAAACATAGCCAGACAAACATAAAGCCTTACACTAAAGGCCTATTTACTTCAGTTCCTTTTACCTGGTATATCATGTCCAGCTTTCAACAAAAAAATTACAAGGCATACTAAAAGGCAAAACAACCCCCACAGTTTGAAGAGACAGAGCAAGCATCAAAATCAGACTCAGATATGGCAAAGATTTTGAAATGATCAAATCAGGAATTTAAAAGAACTACGATTAATATGCTAAAGGCTCTAATAGAAAAAATGGACAACATGCAAGAAGAGATGAGTAATGGAAGCAGAGAGATGCAAACTCCAAGAAAGAATTAAAAGGAAATGCTAGAAATCAAAAACACTGTAGCAGAAATGAAGAATGCCTTTGATGGGTTCACCAATAAACTGGACAGGTGAGGAAAGGAACTGTGAGCTTGAAGACATGTCAATAGGAATATCAAAACTGAAATGCAAAGGGAAAAAATGATAAGAAAACTGAACAGAGCATTCAAGACCTGTGGGATAATTATAAAGTGTTATATACCCCTAATGGGAATACTAGAAGGAAAAGAAAGAGAAAGAAACAGAAGAAATATTTGAAATTATAACTTAAAGATATTTTTATATAACATGTATTTTAATATATAATTATAATATGTGAAAAATTTCTTAGTTGTTGACAGATACCAAACCACAGATCCAGGAAGTGTAGACAACACCCAGGAGGATAATACCAAAGTATCTACACCTAGACATATCACATTCAAACTGCACGTTGCAGACTGAATGTTTGTGTCCCCCCCCACCCCACAGAATTCATATTTTGAAATCTAACCGTCAGTGTGATGGTATTTAGGGGTAGGGGTAGAGAGGTGATTAGGTCATAAGGGTGGGGCCCTCAGGAGTAGAATTGGTGACCTTATAAAAGAGGCCCCAGAGAGCTCCCTTACCCCTTACTGCGTGTGAGAACACAGAGAGAAGACAGCCATCCATGTACCAGCCATCTTCTGACGTCTTGTTCTGGGATTTTCCAGCCTCCAGAACTGTGAGAAATAAATTTCTGTTGTTTGTAAGCCAGCCAGTCTATAGTACTTTGTTAAAGCAGCCCAGACAGACACTACCAAAAATCAAAAACAATGGGAAAATCTTAAAAGAAGCCAGAGGGAAAAAAATAACAACTATAGAGGTTCAAGGATAGGTATTACATTGGACTTCTAGCCAGAAATCATTCAAGTTAGAAGCAAGTGAAGTAAAATATTTCAAGTGTTGAAAGAAAAAAACCACCAGCATGGAATTCTGTATTCTTCAAAAGTGAAAGAAGAAGTGAAGACTTTCTCAAACAAAAATTAGGAAATTTGTAGCCAGTAGACCTGCCTTGCAAGAAATATTACAATAAGTTCATCAAAAAGAGAGAATGTTACAGAACAGAAACACAGATCTACTTTAAAAAGGAAGAGCTTTGGGCCTTCCCTGGTGGCGCAGTGGTTGAGAGTCTGCCTGCCAATGCAGGGGACGTGGGTTCGTGCCCCGGTCCGGGAAGATCCCACATGCTGCGGAGCGGCTGGGCCCGTGAGCCATGGCCGCTGAGCCTACGCGTCCAGAGCCTGTGCTCCGCAACGGGAGAGGCCACAACAGTGAGAGGCCCGCGTACCACAAAAAAAAAAAAAAAAAAAGGAAGAGCTTTAGAGAAGGAATAAATGAAGGTAAAATGAAATGTTTTATTTTCTTATTCTTAATTGATCTAACAAATAACATTTTGTTCCAAACAATAATAGCAACAATGTATGCAGTGATTATAACTTATGGATAAGTAATGAATGACAGCAGTGTTATAAGGATGGGAGGGAAGAATTAGAAATATTCTGCTATATGGTACTTGCACTACCTGTGAAGCAGTAAGTGTTATTTGAAAGAGGACTTGGATTAGTTATAAATGTGTATGTCAAACTCAAGGGCAAACACTAAAAGAAGTAAAATGTATATAAAATATATACACACACACACACGTATGTGCATGTCTGGGGGACAGGGCCATGCCTCCCCCTCCACATCCCACCCTGGACCATGGAGCACATGAGAAGTGCTTGGAATTTAACACATTTTAACTTTTTATAAAGTTTTCAGTCCGTGGACTTCTCAGTCTTTCTGACAGATAACGTAACTGATATTTCTTTTTTCCAACGGAAAAGCTGTTATACTTAAATGCAATTTTTTAACCGATGTATCTGTCACCCACTTTGGCATCTCAGGCACAAATGCAGGGCCAGAACACACCTTCTCAGTTCAGAAGTTCATATCGTGGGATCATGAGCTTCCCAGAGGGGGAAACTGGCAGGTCCTGGAATCCTAGACACGGGGGGTAGAAGCGCCCTGAGAAACCACCGGTTCTGACCTCACTCACGCCCAGATGACCCTGTGAGGGTCAGCCTGTCTGTGCAGCCAGCATCCCTGGTGCCTACAGCCCTGTGAATAACCACGCCCAGAAATCACTCCTTTCCCTTCCGCCTCTCATTTTGGCCCTTCGTTATTTCCAGTCTGGCACTTGATTCTCTCATTGTTCATTATAACTTTTTGGTTGTTTTAGGTTGACTTTGGGGATCTGGTCAGAAACGTGAGAAACTGTGTTGTTTGCAATTTTCATGAAACGCCCCCAAATAGGTTCTCTTCTCCTCGGTTCATAGGCAGGATTTGGGGCAAGGCACGTGGTGTCCCCGGTGGTGGGGCTGCTCCGCCCTCGTGCCTTGGTTGGTAGACGTGAAGGACTGCCCCTCAATGTGAGCCTTGTAGGACCACATCTCCAGGGATGGCCCCCGTCCCCATGGGTGATGAGGCGGTTCTGGCTTCGGGGTAGGTAACCAGACGGCTTCTCTGGGAGGATGGGCGTCTCCCCGCATGCCTAGTCGCCCGTGTGTAGGAGCTCTTTTCTTCCGTGTCTTTCCTTCCTGACCCCTTATTATAACATTATTTTCCAGCTCACAAAGTTCTGTTCATAGAGATTGTGGTCATTATTGCCATTACTCTTCACTTCACAGGCCCTTGCTTTACTCCCATCTTTTTGTAATGTGGCTTTTCCCTCCGAGAATAAAAACATGCATTCTTCCCTGCCTGACTTCTGCGTTTGGTTCCTGACCACTTAGTTTGCAAAGACCAACTCCAGGTTAGCTCTGTGGCCTCTACCAGGTTGTATCTCCTAGCGACACGCACAGACTTGAAGAGCACGCTTTCATCGTGGCCTTTTCATCTCATGAATAAACGTAGAAAATTTACCTGGGGCTCTGTGTTGCCTGCATTTGGTTTCCCAGGACATTAGGTGGGTGGAGAGGCTGCAGGTGGGCAAATATAGCAGCAACGAGTTGTGAAAACGAGCTGGTTATTTCTGCTGGGCGTTCACGGAGTCCGCTGTCAGCTGGGTCCCCCGGCTGTTCTTCAGTATTTTCCTATATCTCTCAGTGATTCTGATGTGCCATGCATTTCCCAAGGTACCAATTCCAGAGCTTTTCAGTCTTCTCAAGTCCACAGTCTAGGCTTCCCTCCTGCCTTCCCTCCTTTAGTGCCCAACCTCTGACTTACCCAGGAAGCCCCTCGGCAGCAGCGTGCGGGCTGTTGCCCGGTTCTGTCGACACCCTTGCTCTTTATTTATCTCTAACCTTTTAGGCGTGTCTGTTCACACAACACCAACTAATGCTCAGCTGGATTAACACCTCCTGACGTACGCGGTGGGGAAGCTGCCTTAGCAAAAGAGCCAGTGCCCCCTCACCCTTTCCTTCCCGTCTTACACTGTTTGCCTGGGGTATACCTCCCCTCCCACCACCAGCCTCTGCTGACGCCCACGGTCATGACCGCCTCCTACATGAAGGTTTCTGAGGCTTCTCTCAGCTAGAAGAGGACTCTCTCTGGCTACAGAACATTATGTCTGTACTCACCCTAAAGCTCTTTTTTTCTCTTCATCTTTTTGCCTTCTTGAATACATATTTTTATCTTCCGTGCAAACTGCCTGTGGACAAGAGCCATGACTTATTTTTCTGTATTCCTCTATAGCCCTCAAAGCAGGCAAATACGTAACTATGAAACGTTACGTACGTTTCTATGAAACTATGAAATCTGATCTCCCTGCCCCTTTCAGAAGTTTCAGGCAAAATTTGAGAGTCCTCTGATTATCCATTTTTTCCAAAAATTATCTTCTGATATTTAGAGAACATATTTATACATATACAGAGATTAAAATATTTGGAAATAAACATTCTCCTTCTCAGAAACATACCTTATATTTCTTTTAAAGTTTTCACCCTTATCTCAAAAGTATATGATTCTTCTACATTCCCTCTCATTAGGACAGTACTGTTTGCACCACACTTATTAATATAGCATTTGAACCTTTCAGCCAGTCTGTGAGGGCAGTAGGGCAGACCACACTGCCCCTGGGCTCCAAATACGTCCACAGTTGGTGCAAGTGTAGCAAACTTGGTTTCCGGGCAGCCAAACCAAGTCCAGAATTTGAATCCCAGCAGCGTCCATCTCTTTCTGAGTAGAAGAGTGTTAGTTGTCACACCTGTGAGCAGAGGCTTATTAATGAAGGACTGTGTACACTTTACAGGCATATGTGCGGAATCCTAGACCTTTGATTAAGTCACCCACCTCTTACGTGAGAAAAGCAGTGTCAAAGAGCTGGGCACAAAAATCGTGGCCATATCTTTGTTATGAACAGATGCCTTTAGTTTTTAAAAAGGGAGGCATAACAGACCAAACTGGGTAAGTCACACCACCCAGACTCTGCATTTACAGCTTCCAGCACAGCCTGGGGCTCAGCAGGCCTGGATCTCGAGGCAGTGTTCCGGTTCTGGAAGCTAGAGGTCATCCATGAGGAACTGGAACAGACCTCAGTTGTTGATTATCCAAAATGTCTCGACTGAGTCCTTGAAAGATTAATTCCCACAAATCAAATGGAGATTTCCAATCACTTTGTGTGTCCCAAGGATTCTCCCTTGGCCTTGCTCCAGCAACTGGGTGCATCCCTGTGCTGTTAGGCTGCACAGTGTTGCAGCAGGAACTTCTCTGCAGATGCGAGTCTTCTCTGCTTTCACGGGATCTGGCCAAGAGAACCTGGCTGTGAAAGTGCCTTGGACTAGACCCGGGCCTGATGAGGAGAAAATCATTGGGGCTGTACTTTCTAGCTGTGTGCTTCCTCTCACAGCTGTTCTTCCTTTCAGTGCGAGCACGTGAGAGGGGCTCCACATGCATCTCCTAATTTGCAGCTGGAAAGGAAATCTAGCTTGTCAGCAGTCTTCGAAAATCTTATTAACCTCCAGGATTTGGTCATCATGCAGAAGCTTTAGTTGGTTGTGAATATACATGCTCAACAGGCACGAAGTGATGAATTGAGGTTATGATTAGGCCTAATACTTGATGTAAGTCTTCCAATAAATTTCCCGTTGGGCGTGGGAGCAGGACGGGGTGCGCAGGAGATTCCCTTTTCCCCGTCCCCATTGTGTAGCAGAGCCACTCACCCAGGCCACCCCAGAACTCCCTGTACTACCTTGCTGTCCAGTGATCTGGGGAGCCTGATAACCAGGGGCAGTTTCCCCTTCCAACTGAGGGGAACCACAGTGCCTTCTTCTGGTAGGGTTGCTGCTCCCTTCCATACTAAAAACTAACATCAGAGACCAGCATTGTAGGAGCAAAAGAAAACACTGACATGTGGGTCAGGAGGAGTAAAGGGAGCAGCGCTCTCCTCCCCGCTATACCTAGATGTGAGTATTCGGATTATGGAAGAACGGCCGCCATGTATTGGTTCCTGGTTCCAAGGACATACCATATCTTATAAGTCAGTATCCCACCCTCACACGGCAGTATGTCCCAGTGAGCATGGGAAATGAGTTTTCAACAATCTTCCTGCATGTAGGCCCCTCCACTCAGCTCCACTGGGTCCAGTGGACCTCTGTCACACTGTCTTGCTTCCTACAGCTTATGGTGTAACTTGCTATAAAATGAGGCCAGCCCCTACCCTGTTCTCCCTCAAGAATGTCTTAGCTTTTCCTGGCCTCTCTGATTCCCATATACATTTTAGAATCAGCTCATCAGATACGGTGTGTTGAATCCACAGATCAGTCTGGGATGGGAAATAACAAGTGCTGAGTCTTCTAGCCCATGGACAGATACATCCTTCCATTTATTGTATTCAGACTACTGGAACGTCTCTCAGTGAAGTTTTACAGATTTCTGTATACTTTCCTTGTTAGATCTATTCCTGTGGACTTCATATTTTTATGCAGTTGTAAATAGTATCTCTTCATTTCATTTTCTAATCATTGGTTGCTGGTAGATAGAAATGCAGTAGGATTTTTCTGTTTATGCTGTGTCCATTGACCTTGATAAACCCTCTTATGAATTTGGAGCGTTTTCTGTAGATTCTTTTGGAGATTCTGTGAATATAATCGTGTCATCTGAAATAATGACCGTTTTGCCTCTTCATTTCTAATTAATAATCTCCTATTTCTATTTCTTGCATTACTGTATTGGCAAGGATCTCCAGCACAGATGTTGATAGATGTGATCAAGGGGACACTCTTCTCTCTTACATACATAAAGCTTTTAATGTTTTACCCTTAAGTTTAGTGGTTTCTGTAGGGTTTAGTAGATATTCTTTAACAGATTAAGGAAGTTCCCGTCTATTCCAAGATGGCTAAGAATTTTTTTTTATCATAAATGAATTTTGAATTTTATGAAACACCATTTTCAACATCTGTTGAGGTGATCCCCTGACTTTTCTCATTTCTACTACTAATGTCGTTAAGTATATAGATTGAATTTTAATGAAAACCCACACATATTCCTGGGATATACTCAACTTGGTCATGATGTTTTATTATTCTTTTGCACGTTATTGAATTGGTTGGCTAGAATTTTGCCGGGATTTTTGCATGCATGTTCATGAGTGAGATTGGCTCCTGATTTGTTATTAAGACTACACTAGCCTAATAAAATGAATGGGTTTGGTTTCCCTTTTCCTATACACTGGAATTGTCTCTAAAATAATAATTTGTTCTTTAAAGGTTTTGTAGAATTTGCCAGTAAAGCTATCTGGGATGGCTTTTCCTCTTTAAAATAGTTTTTTTTCACTGTGATTCAATTACTTTAAAGCTTACAGAATTATGGTTTTTATATATCATCTTGTATCTATATTAGCTAAGTTGTATGTTACTGGAAATTTAGCAATTTCGTCTAAATTTCCAAATGAATAGGCATAAAAAGCTATACACGTTTTCTAAGCATCTGTGGTCGTGTCCCCCTTTTATTTTTAATATTATTTATTTGTACTTTCTTCTTTTCTTGATTCATCTTGCCAAAGACCTATCAATTAATTGTATTAGACTTTTTTCAAAGAACCAACTTTTGATCTTGGTTATTCTCTCTATTGTGTTTCTATTTCATTAATGCCTAGTTTTGCCTTTTTTGTCTTTCCCTTTACTCTTCGAGTTTATTTTATTCTTTTGGCTTTCCAATATTTCTTGAGATGGATGCCTGTCTCATTCAGTTGCAGCCTTTATTCTTTCTAATATAAGCATTTAATCCTACACATTTCCTCTGAGTACTGTTTCAACATGTAAGTTATAATATCCACTATTTTCATTATTATTCAGCTTAACATATTTTAAAATATTCATTTCAGTATTTTTGTTGGCCCCTGAGTTATTTTGAAGTATTTCTTCATTTCTAAACATAGAGATTTGTTCTGGTTTTCCTTTTGCTGTGGATTTTTAACTAATAGCTCTTTGGGCACAAAATACGGATCGTATGAGTTCAACCCCTTGACATTTTTTGAGACTTGCTCTGTGACCTAGAACAGGGCCCAGCTAACTTTTTCTTTAAAGGACCAGGTAGTAAACATTTTAGGGTTTGTTGCCCATGCAGTGTCTGTCACAGCTGCTCGGCTCTGCCATTGCTGTGTGAAAGCAGACACAGGTGAAGAGGGTGGCCATGTTCCAGTAAGACTGTATTTTGGGCTGATTTTGAGTTTCATATCACAAAATATTTTTTTCCAACCATTTGAAAAAGTAAAAACCATTCTTAAGTTTGCAGGCCATTCAAAAAAGGCACCAGGCTGGAATTAGGCCCCACGGGCTATATCCTTGGCCTAGAATATGATCAATTAAAAAAAAAAATTCTGCGCATGCTTGAAGAGAATATGTCTTCTGCAACTGTAATTTGTATGTATCCATTAGGATGAGTTTGTCAGTTGTGTTGTTGGAATCGTCTATATTCTTACTTGTCTTTTAAAAAATATTTTCTTTGAAATGTAACATAAAGAAAAGGGCACACATTGTAAGTGCACAGCTTGGTGAATGTCTTCAAAGCAGACGATTTATTTATTTATTTATTTTGGCCACGTCGTGCAGCATGCGGAACTTCCTCAACCAGGGATCGAACCCACGCCCCCTGCATTGGGAGCATGGAGTCTTAACCACTGGACCACCAGGGAAGCCCCTCAAAGTAGACAATTTGATACTACCCAGATGTAAACACAGGATATTACCAACCCCCAGAAATCACCAATCCTCCCCCAAAGTGGCCACTATTCTGATTTCTGTCAACGTTGATTAGTTCTACCTGTTTTTGAATAGTATTATATAGCATGAACTTCTTTGTGTCTGTTTCTTTCACTCAGCATTATATTGGGGCATTCCCGTGATGTTATAGATTTGTTCCTTTCATTACTGTGGACTATTCTTTTGAGTCAACATGCCACAAATTTTGATTCATGCTCTTGTTGATGAACATTTAGGATATATCCACTTTGGTTGAATATGTGTGGCTTGCCTTTTCACTTTCATGATGAGCAGAATTTTTTTAATTTTTATTGTCCAATTAATTTTTTTCTTTCATGATTGGTACTTTTATTTTTGGGGGCTGCGCCGGGTCTTAGTTGCACCATGTGGGATCTTTTAGTTGCGGCCTGCGGACTTCTTAGTTGCAGCATGTGGGATCTAGTTCCCCGACCAGGGATCGAACCTGGGCCCCCTGCATTGGGAGCGCAGAGTGTTACCCACCGGACCACCAGGGAAGTCCCTGGTTGGTACCTTTTGTACCCTAAAAAATCCTTGCCTCACCTAAGGTTGCAGAGATTTTTTCATGTTTCCTTCTAGAAACTTTGTGGTTTTAGCTTTAATATTTCAACCTATAATCCATCTCAGTTTTGTGTGTAGTATGAGGTAGAGGTCAAGGTTCACTTTTCAATATGTCTATGCAGTTGTTTCATTGTCTTTATTGAAACAGACTTTCCTTCCCCATAAAATTGGTATGTTGCCTTTACTGCAAATCAATTATCATATATGTGTGATTCTATTCTTGGACTCTATATTTTGTTCTGTTGATATATTTGTCTAACCTGGTTCCAATATTATGTTATAGTCATTATTATAGTTTTATAGTATTTCTTGAAATCAGGTAATATGTCTTATTATTATTGTCTTGGCTAATCTGTGTATTTTCATTTCCATGTAAATTTAAAATCAGCTTATCCATATCTATAACAGCAGCTTGCTGGAATTTTTATTTGTTTTGTACTGAATCTATAATTCAGTTTCAGAAGACTTGACATTTTTATAATATGGAAACTTCCAATCGATGAACATTGTACATCTTTCTGTTTGTTTCGGTTGCCTTTAATTTATCTCAGCAATGTTTGGTAGTTTTAAGTATAGTTGTTTTGCATATCTTTTGTCAAGTTTATTTCTAGGTATTTGACATTTTTGATGCCATTATGAATAGTATTTTTAAATGTCATTTTCCAATTATTGGTTGCTAACATTCAAAAATACAATTATTTGGAGGGTATATTGTATACAGTGACCTTTCACAATTCACTTATTAGTTCTAGTTAAAGTCCTTTGGATTTCTCATGGACATAATCATGTTACCTGTGAATAAAAATTACTTTACTTCTTTCTAATCTTTATGCTCCTTTCGTTTTTCTTCCTCTCTTTTTATTTTTCTTTGTTGTAATGACTAGGAGCTTTAAAAATGTTGACTAAAAGGGGTGAGGGTAGACATCCTTGCCTTTTCAAGTCTTTAGGTAGAAGACATTTATTGTTTTACCATGAATTATGCCATAATTTTTTTTCCCTCGAAGCTTTCATCAAATTGAGGAAGTTCCCTTCTATTCCCAGTTTGCTGGGAATTACTTTTTTTTATCATGAATGAGAGTTGAATTTTATATATGCTTTTCGTGTTTCTATTAAGAAGGTCATATGGTTTTTCTTCTTTATTCTACTAATGTAGTAAATTGCATTGATGGATTTATGGATATTGAACCAACCTTGGGTTTTTTTTATGGAAAGTACCCTTTGGCCAAGATACAGTGTCCTTTTTATATATTGCTGGATTTAATTTGCTAAAAATTTGTAAAGGGTTCTTGCATTTTTGTTGAAGGATATTATTAGTGCATAGTTTTCTTGTGTCAGCTCCTCATGTCAGTTCCTACGGGCAAAGATAGTCTTTCATTCACTGTGTATGCCAAGCCCCTCCCCCAATCCTAACCACAGAAAAGGTGTTCTACAGATAAATAGTCTTTGACATGAGTCAAAAGACCTAGGCTGGATACCCACATTTATTAGTTTATTTAAATTATTTCAAATATTAATGAATTTTACTCATTTGCATTCCAGCCGTGTACCAGGGTCAGTGCTGCTCATTGGAGGTTTTCCTCCTCCACGTGCAGCCACTCCTCAGCGTTATTTGATAATTCTTCCTCATGTCTCTAACCTCTAAACATTGGAGGGCCACAGGATGTAGTTCTTGAACCCCTTTTCTTGATCATCTGAATACCCAGCCTGGACTATGGCCATACCACCCTGTACGTGCCCTATCTTGTCTGAACATCCAGCCTCATGGCTGTGAGCACCAGTGTCAGATCTTACAAATCTCCAGCCTGAGCCTCCCGCTTGGCTTCCCACTCGATGTGTCCACTGCCGCCCTCGAGCATCACCACTGGGTAGTTAAAAGACATCTCAAGCTTAGCACGTCTAACACTGAGCTCATGGCCCTCCCTGCCAGTCTTTCAGGACAGGGTGGCTCCAACCTTCCGGTCATCAGGCCACACACCATGGCATCATCCACGCCTCTTTTACTCTCCCGCTTCATTAGTAATTCTCTGCAAATCCTCTCAGCTCTACCTCCCCACTTCCCCTGCTACCACTGGCATCCAAGCCAGCATCACCCCTCGCCTGGATCACACAGTAGTTCCCTAACTGGTTTCCATAATGCTCACTCTTCGCAGTTTTCCCAACCTAGCAGCCAGAGCAATACCTTTAAAGTGCAGGTTTGGGACTTCCCTGGTGGTCCAGTGGTTAGGACTCCACGCGTTCACAGCCAAGGGCGTGGGTTCGATCCCTGGTCGGGGAACTAAGGTCTCGTAAGCTGTGCAGTGCGACCAAAAAAAAAAAAGCAGGTTAGATCATATATCCCTCACTTCCTAAACCCTCCAGAAGGCATTTGCCTCACTCAGAGCGGAAATCCAGATCTATAAAATTCCCCTCGCAGCCCCTCTTATTACCTGTCTGACTTTATCTCCTTCCGTGCTTTCTCTCTCTCACTCAACTTCAGCACCGTGGCTTCCTTACTGTTGCTGAAACATATGGATTTGGCTCCCACCCAGGGCATCGTACTTGCTGTTGCCCTGCCTGGGATGCTCTCCCGTCAGCCGTCCTCGAAGCTTGAGGTCACCCCTCCCTCTGTCCAGTCCTCTGCTTGCAGCGCCCCCGGCTGTGCGGCCTCTAACTGGAGGACCCCCCACCCACCCAAGAAAGAGCCCTATTGCTCTTCCCTGCTTTCTTTTTCACCTTAGCACTTTACTACCTGACATATTACATATTTTATGTATTTAAACTGTTTATTCTCTGAAACCTCCAATAAATTCTAAGCTCAATGAAATCAGGAATTTTTTTTGTTATTTGCTGCTGTGTCCCCAGTCAATAAAACAGTGTCTGTCACATAATAAATATTTTTGAATAAATGAATAAGCAAGTGATAGGAATAAATACAAGAGTTATAAGGAAGACCCAGTCCTTGACCACATGGAGCTGCCAATCTCCATAGTAGTGAATGGATTAGATGAAATTCTAATGAAAAAAACAAACAAACAGTGAGAGAGAGAAAAAAGAAATCCAAAAAAGACAGACAGCAAAACCTTGTGGGTGGCCCAGGCATGAAGGAAAGCCGAGTCTCTATTAAAGAAGTAGAAGGAAATGTGGGTAATGCAGTGTCTCGGAAGCAGAGGGAAAGAAGGTTCAA